>NC_137795.1:55053570-55653570 GCF_963383645.1 Muscardinus avellanarius | reverse complement strand
AATGTAATGACCTCAAGGATCTTAAATGTTTTTGCAAATAACAGAGTTTCCTTCTTTGTAAAGGCCAAATAGTATTCCACTGTTGATATAAATCACACACACACACACACACACACACACACACAGGTATATGTATAAACATATGTATATCTGTATGTTTGTATATATATACACATATGTGTGTGTGTCCATTCATCCACTGATGCACATAGAGTGATATTTTACTGTTAAGAGAAATTTATTGTGATTAGTATCTTGAGTCAATGATTTGATCAACAATATAATAAAAAAATGATAGTTACATGTATCTGATCATTTAAAGTGATGTAAAACTTTTGAAAATGAAGAAGACTTCCATGGTTGCAAATAAAAATCTTATTTTCAAAAATGGAAAATTTAGGAATTATATTTTCTTTCTCAAGATATGAAAAATGATATTCAAAATTATTTTTTGCATGCACAGCATCAAAACCTGTTTTTCTCTGCTCCTAGAATGACTTCGGAGGACACAGAAGTCTCGTGAATAAATGGACGACATTCCTCAAAGCTCGCCTGATTTGCTCAGTGCCAGGGCCAAATGGCATTGACACTCATTTTGATGAGTTGCGTAAGTGGCTGGTGTTTTTGTATAGAAAAATTTTGTACAATCTTTTCCACAACCATAAAAACTGCAACTTTCTTTTATTTTCAGAGGATGTATTCCTAATGAACTCTAAAGATCCTAAAAATCCGATTGTATATGGAGTGTTTACAACATCCAGGTAAATAACTCTCATTACCATTTTATCAAACAAAATCTATGTCTTGTTGCATTCCAGTTTTCCATAATTAGTGAAAAAATTTTGAAAGAACCATGATGCTTTAGTCTTTGAGCTACTGTACATTTTGGGGTGGCTTAAATCATTTGTGACCAAAGAAGTTGCTTTTTTAAAAAATAAATGTTAACAAAGAATCTATCACTGTAAATGGAGTGTTGAAACAGCTTAAAATGTTCTGTATTATTCTATATATGGCTTTGACGTTAAACATTTGAATGAAATATGGAATATTATAAAAAATGGTGTATCTATGTTTTGGCAACAGTCTAGTAATATGAACTAAAAGTGAAGAAACCTAATTTAAAACATATGTATATAAAACAATTCTGTCTCCATCTTGATCTCTTTCACCAATTGCTAAATGAATAAGATTTTTTAAAAAAGAATCCAGACATTCTTTGTTACCAGCAATTACACTGAGATGAGAGATGTCTCCTTAACCATATGGGTGACATGAGAATCTGAGGAGAAAGTACATCTAGAACTATCAAAGCAGCCTGTGGTCCTTCACGTAATTCTCCATTCCACATAAGAGAATCTTTGCTGTGTCTTCCTATACATACCATTGAAATTAAACTGGGAATTTACAGCTTTAGGAAAAGTCAAACTGTTATAAATGAAACTACTAAGTTGCTTATTGGTATTTTAAAAAAGCATTAATATAAATCATGTTGTTTAAGTTATCTATATTTTAATGTTTTTTAAATGAGTAAATATATCCTCATTTTTTAAAAGAAATCGCCTCCCTCTCTCTCTCTCTCTCTCTCTCTCTCTCTCTCTCTCTCTCTCTCTCTCTCTCTCTCCATTCTACTTAGCTTTTTATTGGCCACCTTGTAATCCAAATCTTAAAAATAACCATATACCATAAAATAAGATCCCATGAAATCATACAACAAAACCTGAACTCTGATTGTTTTACATAAAATATAAAATTCAGATTGATTTTTCTCCTCTCTCCTCTACCACTTCCCACTCCACTCAGGCTCTCAGTTCCCTCCCTCTGTCTTGCTTTCTCTTCCTTCAGCTTTCTCTGCTTCCTGTTACTCATCCTTCCTAAGGCTCCTGCTGTCAATTTAGCAACAATTATCTCCCCGCCATTTTATTCAGCCTAAAGTGCACACTGTCTGTGGTTGTGGAAAGAAACACATACATATTAATTTGCATGAATACAAATAGAGATATGCATTGGGGTTGGGTAAAATATTTTTAAAAAATAATGGAAAGTCAAAAGTAAACACAAAAGTTCTATAAGTGATTGTAACAGCATGAAGAGAAAGAGTAGATGTGACATACAAGAGTGGTTTATTCTGTAAATACTAAAGATATTCACAGTGGACATGTATTTAAATTAAAAATGAACACATAGAGATGGAGACACCTAAATTACTAAATCTACATACAAGTTTCCATTCCTAAATACTTCTCTCTTATACTATAAAAACAAGGCCACTAAAGTGAAGATTAAAAGAGGATAAAAGTTACCAGAATTTAATCTATTTCTTCTACTTCCTCATGCTTATCACAGTAATTCTCAAACTTGACAATGCTCTAGAATTACCTGCCAAGCATGTGTAAAAGCAGGTTTCTCTTTTTCATGATAACTTAAGGAAATACATTTAAATTAAGAAAAACAAAAATAACAATACAATCAAGGTTGCCAGTCCCTATTCTTAAGGGTTGTGACTCAACAGTAATGAAATGTAGCCTAAGATGTTGAATTTCTAACAGATGATGTTCTTGCCGTGGGTCTAGGGACCACCTTCTGTTTGCCAGTAGCTTAGTGAGTACAATAATTTGACTTTTTTCATTGAGAAGGATGCTTGTGAGTCTAGTAGCTGTGAATTGCATTCATCAAATCTTTCAAAGCTGATTTCATGAATAGGTAAGCAAAATACATTGAGAGTGGAAGAAGGAGATAAAGCAAATGTCACATTAACCAAATGTGACCGTCACATGTATTAATTTGCTATTTATTCTATCATGAAAATATTAAATTCTACAATTTTTTAAGGTTTACCCTAAGAGAAGTACTATGTGGTAATGAATAGGGCAGAAAGACAACCAGGCTGAGTCCCTTCCCTCGGGAAGCTTGTAGCCCACCAGGCGTAGTTTCCAATAATAAATTCTTAGGAACACATGGTTTTCATTGGTCTGATTTATATGTAATTTTATTTGGGTGAGAGATCAGCTAAAAGATAAACATTTTATACTGCACGAGTGTATAAGTGTCCAATATTTTGTACAAATATGTACCTCAAGTCATATGAGCAAAATAAAATTGGAACTTGTAGCAGCTCAATAAGACTTCAGTTTGCTTTCATCACCTGATCTCGGTTTAGCAAAATGATAGGGATAATTGCTATAATTTTCTACTTTAACTGTGGTAAAATAGCTATCAACTTAAAACTAGTTTCTGTGTTGGAAAGAGATTATTTTAAGTGTCTTCGCAAAAACCAAACTCTGCTCCTAGATCTCATATCTCTGGTGATTTGAAAGATAAAAATGATATAAGGTGAGCAGCAGGCTGTGGCATATGCCTGTAATTTAAGCTACGGGGGAGGCTGAGAAGGAGGATTACAAATTCAAGGCCAGCCTGGGCAACTTTGGAAGGCTGTCTCAAAATAAAACAACAACAACAACAACAACAACAAAATAAGGACCCAAACATAGTTCTGAGGTAGAATGATAGTGAGTTCAATCTTCAGTTCAGGAAAAAGAAAAAAATATATATATATATAATTATATATACATATATTTATGTATGTATACTATGTGTAAACTGTTACATATATATTACATATAGAAAATACACACATAAACACAACATTTATAATATATATGTATATATATATATATATGTAATGCGAGAAAGCATTTGCCCTTAACTATTACTATTTTCTACAAGTTTCAACTTATGAGTCTTCAACGTGTGTGTGTGTATGTGTGTGTGTGTGTGTGTGTGTGTGTGTGTGTGTGTGTGTGTGTATTCTACCTGAAATCTAGACCCCTAGCCCTATTTTTTTATTTTAAAATGGGATCTTGCTTAGGGCCTTGCTAAATTGCTGTGGAGCCTCTTCAGCAGTCTTCCTGGGTCATCCTCCCACATAGGATTACAGGCGTGCACCTCCATGCTAAACAGAGTTCTTAAACCTACTCTTTATTTAAGGTGTTTTTAGTTTCAGTACAATTCTTGAGTCTTAGACAAAGTTTATATATTTATTTCATCTGATACTTAAATACCAACTTAGAGATGCTCTCTATATTTTTCAATCGAATTTTAATAGGTCACATTTGATATGAATACATATATTCTATGAATACTAACGATGGTTTCATTATGTTTTGTAGTTGAGAAATCATAATTAGTTCTCTTGGGCTTTGTAGAAATACAGGCATGTGAAGTAAATAATCCCTAATATTTACTATTGCCAAAATTTTATTCAATTTTGATCGTTAATATGTGACATTTAATAACTCAGTGTCAATAGTTTTCTTGCCATTGTATAAAGATGAACGTCAGATCTCATTCTCTCTCCCTTTTAGTAACATCTTCAAGGGCTCCGCCGTGTGCATGTACAGCATGAGTGATGTAAGAAGGGTATTCCTCGGTCCGTACGCTCACAGGGATGGCCCCAACTATCAGTGGGTGCCCTATCAAGGAAGAGTTCCCTATCCGCGGCCAGGAACTGTAAGTGGCTTAGATGTGTAATGTGTGAATTGAATGTGTTTCTGCCAGAGGTACAACATAAATGTAGATACAAACAAATATTAAGCATAGATATAATTTACAATCAAGACCCCAGAATTACAAATGAAAGCAAGACTAGAATTTCCCATAGAGTTCCACATTTTTATTTATTTATTTATTTATTTTGGAGGTACTAGGGATGGAAACCAGGGGCATTGTTCCTCTGAACTATGTCTCCAGCCCTATTTTTTAGTCTTTTTAGTTTTGAAACAGGGTCTCACTGAGTTGTGAAGGGCCTCACTAAGTGGCTGAGGCTGTTCGCGAACCGTGATCCTCATGTCTCTGCCTCCAGAATGCTGGGATTACAAGTGTGCACCACCATGCCCAGCTGAGTTCCACTTTGCTTTTGTTTTTTTTTTTTTGTTTGTTTGTTTGTTTGTTTGTTTGTTTGTCTTTTTTGCACATCTGGGAATGGAACCCAGAAACATTTGACGTCCGAGCTATACCTCCTCCCCCCCTATTTTTTATTCTTTATTTTGAAACAGGATCTCACTAAGTCGTGGAGAGCCTCACTAAGTAGCTGAGGCTGTTGGCGAACCGCGATCCTCCTGTCTCAGCCTCCCGAAGGCTGGGATTACAAGCGTGCGCCACCACATCCAACTGAATTGCACATTTAAAAGCATGCTCATAGCCAGGCACACGTCTATAATCTCAGCACTTGTAAGGCTGAGATAGGAGGATCACAGGTTTGAGGCTAGCCACAGCAATCTGGTTTTATATAGATATTGCATATTTCTGTAACATTAAATAATTTTATAAATAACTTTAAAACAAGAAGTAAATTATTTTGTTATTTTAGTATTTCCTCATAAATTCCGTACGTTTTTCTTGAATCCGGAATCTTCCTCTTTTAGCCTCCACAGTACTGGTAATCTACATGTATACCACCAGACCTGACACAAATTCAGTTTTTGATCTAAATGTGTCTCCAATATATTTGGAATTGATAATAACAATGAGAAAACTTTGAAAATTACTATATTACAGAATTCATTCTAAGGGAGATTATACATATATTTAGCTTTCGATGTAGAAAAAGATCTCCCAACCAAATATTGTTCCCATCTCACAGATGAGAACTCTGAGGCAAAGAGGTGGTGGTAAGTAATGGCGCCAGCTTTCAGTCTAGGCAGCTTAGTTCTCACCCACTCTTCACAGACAGTTATAACAATATGAATTAAATCGGCAAGCCACGTACTCCAAGTGCTAGCGATCTAGACGTTAGAAATGGCACCTCGCTTTTAATAAAATTTGCTTCTATGAGTTTATTCATCCCAAAGGGTTCTGGCTGGAAATATACCATCCCATCAGAACTATCTGAAAAAAAATTAAATGACCCTCAAACAATATGTCAGTACCAGAACATTTCTTCATTTTTAAGCAACAGCCTATAAACTGGGTTGCATTAAATACAGAATAAAAGGACAATAAGGCAATAGATAAGATAAATTTTAGGGGAAAATAAAATAATTTTCCTACTTCAATTTTTAATCACACATTTCTACATTTTTACTAAATTTCCTACTTCAATTTGTAATCACATTTTTACATTTTTACAAACTGTCCTTACACGGTAGTAAAGAAACACACAAATAATTTTAAATATCATGAGAATGTTTTGTTGTTTTTTTCCAGAGTTTTATATAGATATTGCATATTTCTGTAACATTAATTATTTTATAAATAACTTTAAAACAAGAGGTAAATTATTTTCTTGTTATTTTTTGTATTTCCTTACAGTTATATGTAAACATATATATGCATATAGGTTATCTTGTTTCAAAAGAGATTTATTCCTCATGAATTATGCATGATTTCTTCAAGGTAATAGCAAAGACAATTGATTTCTCATTCTAAACTTCTTGTAAGATCAGAATCATGTCTTAATTATATTTCATCTCTTAAGATTTTGCATTAAATGGCAGAAATTACTTATGCATAAGACAAAAGGCATGAGATTGGAGTAGTCTATGAATACATGTACTACATAATTAAATGCAATGAATAGAGATACAGAAAAATCTCCACTTTCTCATTTCTATTTTATTGCCTCATGTGGAGTGTTTCTATACAGAGGTGGCATTGTGCCAGCACACAGCAATGCATACTGTCTGATTTTTAGAGCCAGTATCTCTTCAATGAGGTCACCGTGTCCTGAAGGGCCAGCTTCTGTCTCATGTAGACTGCTAAACACTTTTTATAACACCTCTTTATTTTTATAATTACTCTATTTACTAAAGTCATGAATGTTAGCTTCTCAAGATTGTGTTACAAAGGAAGCCACAAAGATGCTACAGTAAAAAAAAAATTTAAAATATGGAAGAGAATAATTCTTAATTTCTCTAATCTCATGATTAATTGTACCGGTTTATCATATTTCACTCACTATGTCAGCTATATATAAACCATTAAGGCCATATATCATCATATAATTTATAATTCTATTCATTAGATTTTAATCAATAGGTATTCTCTTTATCTTAATAGTGTCCCAGTAAAACATTTGGTGGGTTTGACTCTACAAAGGACCTTCCAGATGACGTTATAACCTTTGCAAGAAGTCATCCAGCCATGTACAATCCAGTGTTTCCTATTAATAATCGTCCAATAATGATCAAGACAGATGTAAATTATCAGTTTACACAAATTGTTGTAGACAGAGTGGATGCAGAAGACGGCCAGTACGATGTCATGTTTATCGGAACAGGTAAAGTTTTTCAAATCCAGCTATGTGTTTTCTTTTAGAATACGGCGTTTAACTAAATATAATTAGAACTGAGCCAGGTTTTATGATAACTGTCAAGATATAGTTCACCTCCAGCAAATGACTAAAAACTTGAATAGCCTACTATTAAAAATGTGCTATTTTTTAGACACGTAGAAACATATCATATAAAAGAAATTTCATTTACAATGAAAAATTGATAAATATAATTAGGTACAGCTTTTGATTAGAAAAACATTCAATGTTCATAAATGAATCACAACACCTTTTTGCCCAGTGGTGTTTTAGAACAGATATATTACTCAAACCATGCTCATAGTTTCAAAGACATTAAATAATGATTCCATAATATATTAATGAAAATTAGGTGAACTTTAAAATTGCTGTACAGTGAAAAGCTTCTAGCAAGTAAATGTTAGTATCAAATTTTGTTCATTGGTTCTGCAATATAAGAAGGAAAGGGGGAAAAGGAAAACTTTGTCAGAAATTGGCCCAACAAATCATAACTTTCTGTAAAATTTTGATAATATTTTTTTACTAATTTCATTATAAGAGAAAATTTTTCACATGTATTTTAGAGTTAATCCCATTGTTATTATGACATGCTATTTTATTTTCTTCTACTCTTTTTACTAGTTGTTCCATTTTGAGTTACATATCTGAAACTTGCTACTTAAGGTCAGATTCCAAGGTAATAAATTCCTAGTCTCCATTAACATTGTTAACTGACATAAATCAATGGGAAACAGAGTGAGCACTCCACTGAAACCTTGTATAGTAACATTTATTTACCCTTGGTGAGAAACAGGGAAAAAAATCACGTTAATTGCAGGAGAATTGCAACTGGGCAGCAAGTGTTTTAAAGGCTTAAAGTTTTATAACAAAATTGTGAAATACCTGTGTTACCAGGTGGAACAGTGTCATGTTCTTTTACTGGCAAGAAATCTCCTCTATCCAATAAAAGTATTTTAATGATACTGAAGCTTCCAATAAATTATAAGCACAAATTTTAGGTTGTAAATATCTTTAGAACATGAAATAACTGGATTTCCCTTGAGTAAATATTAGTTTAGTGTTTAATGTCAAATTATAAACTAGTCTTTCTGCAGAGTAATTTAGTTGTTCAATAATATCACACTTGTCTTTTTCTTCACCTATGGCTTGAAATTGTTGAGAGTCCCTCACTCACTGTCAAAGCAATGATGCTTCTGGGTATTTGACCAAAGAAACCCAACTGTGAGCTTTTAATTCCTCTTGGACACAAACAGTCTGTAAAGGCCCCAATTTCATGAGAATGTTGAATGTCTGCTGTTGCGGATGGCTATAGGTCAGTACAGACCAGGGTCATCTGTCAGCAGAGTAAATTGATTACAGTAATTTTATCTTTTAACTAAGTTGCACATCATAGTCTATTGATTCTAGTTGAGTAATCTGATTCAATTTGTGTGAAATTGTTTGAAATACTACTCAGAAAAACTTGATCTCGAACACAGATAAAGATCTGTTTGGGTACTGTAGACCTGATCAGAAGCAGTGAGTAGATTAACCTAATTTCCCTTTAATCTTCTGTGTTATGAGTAGTCTAAGGTCCTGTAAACATAGAAGGATCCTCTTAAAAGAGAGCTTTTTTTTGTTGCAACTTTACAAAGGATAAATTAACAGATTTTCTTGATCATATTTAGCACATCAATAATATGAATGCACTGAATTATTTTTCTGGAGTAATTTATTCTTTATTGGTAAGGTTTTCTTCATAAACAGTCTTTTAAACTTGATGAAAATGAACAAATTAAAGATAAAAGCAACTGATCAAGTTAAGATAGAACTGGAATGTTTAAGAGTCAAATATTTAATTTAAAAAGACCCTGTTCTTCATTCTACCAAAAATAAGAACATACCTATAATATTGGAAAATTAGTAACATCTTACCTTAACCCAGTTTCCAGGAAAAGTGACAGCTCTTGTCATTAAAATAATTTTGATAATAAAGATTAGATAAAAGTACAGTATGAAGTCTCTGAAAAATATATTTAATTTAACCAAATGATTTATGTTTTTGAATATTGAACTTCTTTAATGATGTAAAATAGGTCAACCAATATTTTTTATTTGAAAACTACCATAATAAGTCATCCTAAGTATTTTTTGTGTGTGTGGTACTGGGGTTCCTGGAAGCCCTTCTACCTCTGGGCTACACTCCCAGCCCTATTTTTATATTTTTATTTGGAAACAGGGTCTCTTAAGACAGTGCGGCTGGCTTCAAACCAGGGCGATCCTCCTGTCTCCACCTCCCAAGCGTGGGGATTACAAGCGTGCGCCAACCACACCCGGCCTAAGTATTTGTTTTGAGAAATTATATTATTATCATTCATCACTTAATGATCATTGAGGCCTCAAAGGATTTGGGGGGACAGAAAGAGCAACCTGGGTTCAGAGGATCTGACTACCTGGTTTCTTGACAACCTTCCTTGTTTTTTGAAATATACAGTTACTCTTCATAGTAGTGCCCTTATCTTGTCATAGAAGTCAAAAAACCTATATTGTCAAATTGGTATTATTTTAAGTTATTTTATGAGTCACCTGACAATGTGATTTTTTAAAAAAAATATATTAAAATAATTAACCCGGCCTAGGCAATTTCTCTAGTGATTATTATATTTTATTTAAAATTAAGCAGTTTCAGGATAAACTCTTCTTCAAAGACTATGTTCAAAAACTCAATTTTTATATCCAAAGGCATCTTTACAAATTGTAGTGTATCTAACTACATGAAATACATTTGAATGTGTAATTTACTAATATTTCAAAACAATGAACTAGAAGACCGAAGTCACAATGTTCCCTTTTTTTGGTAAAATCTTGAATCTCCCCACTAGCACTAAACTCTGAGCAAAATGATTTAAGTCATGGTTTTCTCCTTTCTTTTCTCTCAAAGATGTTGGGACTGTTCTTAAAGTAGTCTCAATTCCTAAGGAGACTTGGCATGATCTAGAAGAAGTTCTGCTAGAAGAAATGACAGTTTTTCGGGTGAGTGCTGCTTAATTTCAAGTGTCAACAGGTTTAGTTGTACATCTTTTCCCGCAGGACAGCTGCACACTGAACTTGGTGTGGACAAGTAGTCTCACATACCCTTCTAATTAGCTTGTCAATTAGAAAGCCAGACACTAGTCAAAATAAACCTTGAAACTTTCAATGCTAGTTAAATCGAAAGAAGTAAAGAAATATATTCTTGGCTCTTATTTTGTTTTCTCAGTGATAACATGCATGATTTACACACACACACACATATATATATAAATATATATGTATATATATATATGTGTATATATATATATATATATATGTATAACCTCAATGAACAAACTCCTCTCCTGTCTTCAGATCTCTTCTTTCATACTTTATGCTATAAGGGGAGTGATAGGTGACTTCCTTGGGTGAATTAAGGAACATATGTTCAGAATGACAACATAATGAAGATATTTTAATCATTTTAAGCTTATTCATGAATTATTTTATCATGTTTTCTTAAGGAAAATATTTGTTAGGATATTTGAGGCTTTTCTATCACTACTAGCAAATTTGTTATATACACCTAATCTGTACACCTAAGAAACATATAGATATCCATCCCTTTGTCCTGAGTTACGAGTGTCCAGGTAAATTCTTAAAGGGCTAGAGAAGTTCGGTTTGAGGCAGCAGGACAATTGCTGAAGGGAAAGAGGAACACTGAGGTAGCAGGAAGGATACATATCTGTTATTCCTTCCTTCTGGGAAGTTGACCAATAGGAATAGTTTGAATTATGCACACTTTGATGCACATTTTTTACGAGAAATGACAGCAAAATAGATTACAATATAATATCTTATTTTAGTTTTTTATAAAGGAATAGAATAAATGTACATTGAGTCATTCACAACTGCAAAATAAACTCAAATTGGAAGAAAATGGTGGACAGAACAACAAGAAAATGAGTGGTCTCATTTAGTCTCCAGGTGGCTTTGAGGTAGTTTATCTATAAAATGAATGGGCTAGATTAAAATTTCCTGTTGATTTAAAATTTAATGGAAAGCAAAGCCTTCCCAATTCAGTAGTAATATAAAGAGAAAAGGAAGTAAAATACAAGATCCTAATATATGTGCATTTTATATATGTACTCAATTAAAATTATACTTAGCTTTGCTATGTATGCCTCATAAATTGTGATACCTATTTTAGGAATAAAAAACTTTATGCTTCTTGATCATATTTTCATGACAATTCTACTTGAAACACTTAATCCCTTTGAGCTTCTCCATCAGAGAAAAAGAGTAATTGCTATTAGAATGAGAATAATACCTACAGAACCAGGAGATTAGAGAAACTAGAAACACTCTGTTCAAAGCACCAGGGCAAGTGGCAGGCACATATTGTTTATATGTTATGGTTTTCATTTATTAAAACTGAAAATGAGCCATATTTGCTGTAGGCTTTTGATTTAAGGCTTGATAATCAGAAAATCATCATGACTCTGACTTTTATTTTAATTATTTTGCCCTTTTTAATTTTTTATTGGTACACTGTACTCATATATATTAATGGGGCCTAAGATGGTAGAGGCATGCATGCATACATCACTCATTTAGCCCTTCCCCAATTCCCATCTCATTCCCTCTTCCTTCCCTCCTTCTCATGATTGACTCTGATATGTTTGTAAATGTACATCATGTACATTAAGGAATTTCCCTCTTCCCTTCTCCCATTTCCCTCAGTTAGGTTGCCTTATTTGCTCATCTGTAGTTTCTCCTTATTCATCTAGAGTTCCTCCTATGACCCATTTTCTTCCTAGCTTCCATATATTAGGGAGAATATCCAATTTCTTTCTTTTTGTGACTGACTAATCTCACTTAGCATAATGTTCTCCAGTTCCATCCACTTCACTGTAATTGACATAAGTTTGTTCTTCTTTATGGCTGAGTAAAATTCCATTTTGTACCTATCCCATAGTTTTGTAATCCTTTCATCTGCTGATGGACACTTTGGCTGGTTCCATAGTTTGGCAATGGTAAATTGCGCAGCTTGAACAACTCACCATGGAATAATTTAGTAGTTTGGTGTCCATTCTTTTGGGTAGATACCCAGAAGTGGTATTAGTGGATCATGTGGTAAGTTCGTTCCCATTCTTCTGAGGATTTTCCGTACTGTTTTCCAAAGTGGTAGCACTAATTTGTAGTCCTACCAAGGTATTAGAGTTTCTACTTCTCCACATCCTCACCAGCATCTGTTGTTGTTTGTGTTTTGAATAATTGCCATTCTAGTTGGGGTTAGGTGAAAACTCAGGGTAGTTTGAATTTGCATCTCTCTAATTGCTAAATGATGTTGAGCATTTTTTCATACATTTATTGGCCATTTGAATTTCTTCTTTTGTGAAGTATCTATTTAGTTCACGTGCCCATTTTTTATTAGGGTATTTGTTTTCTTAGTCCTGAGTTTCTTGCTTTTTCTGTATATTCTAGATATTAATCTTCTATTAGAGGAAGAGTTGGCAAAAAAAAAATTCTCCCATTCTATAAACCCTTTGTTGACATTCTTGATGGTTTCATATGCTTTATAGAAGCTCTTCAGTTTAATGCAATCCCATCTATTGATCTGCCTTTTAGTTTCCTATGCCTTTGGGGTCTTGTTGAGAAAGTTTCTACCTTTGTCTGTGTGTTGCAGTGTTGGATCTATGCTCTCTTCAAGGAGATGCAAGTGTTGACTAATCCTTATCATTCACCATATCTCATAAATCACCTCAATGAACAAGCATATTGATACATTACCCCAAATTTTTTTAAAATATTTATCCAAATGATAGAGTTCTTTGTGATATATCAAACAAATTAAAAGCATTGAAGTGTGGATTTATCATCTGCTTTTTTGCACCCTTTATTATTTATCCAGAGCCTAAAACATATTTTCAATCTCCATTTTTCAATTAATGAATTTAGTAGCATTGATGAAAAAATGCAATATGAGAAATTAAATATTTGAAGGGCCTTTCTCAGAGAGACCACACATAAAGTGAGCCACCATAGTATGAGGAAAATAAGCTAGAAACAGAAGCAAATACTAAGTTCTGGTGATACAGAAATAAACAATATTAGCATGGCCCTAAACTCATGTAACTTATGGGCATTTGTGTGTTTTATATGATTCTTAGTTTCAAGGACTGACTTTATATTTGTTGGTACAATTACATTTTATTTTGTAGAAATGTCTCAAGAATGTCACAACATTTAAAAACTAATGTTATTTTTCTTTTCTATTATTTAATTTTAGTTGATTGCATTAATCAAAACATGCATAGTTTTGCAGTAATACTGTATTCTAACTACTTTAAATTTGTCATATCTTTAGGATTTTATGTTTTAATTTCTCATCTTACTTATAATCTTTGATATATTAATAAAATTTTCAGTTTAAAAGTACTTAATGCCAGGTGTGGTGGCACACTGTTTTAATCCTAATAGTTGGGTGGCTAAGACGGGAGGATTGCAGGTTCTCAGCCAGACTCAGCTACTTACTGAGGTCCTCCAAAACTTGGTGAGACCCTTTTTCAAAATGAAGAATAAAAAATAGGACTGGGAATGTAACTTTGAGGTAGAATTCCCCTTGGTTTAAGCCCCAGTACCTCAAAAGAAATTTTAATTTTAAGCTAACCTGTCAAAACTACTTTTAATAGAGTTATGAGATGTTGGAAGCTAAGAATCTTGCAAACACATGTATTTAATATTGATTTTACTTTGTTATTATTGTGTTTTCCAGCAAATCACATAATAATGTTATACCTATTGATATAATTGTTGAATGGCATTTATGTTGTATTTAAGATGGAAACAATTGTTCAGCAGTCTACAATTTTGTAAAAGGTCGTTTGCAACTAGGAAACATCTCCTTCCTAGTTAGAATACCATGAAAACCGTTTTAGTTTTCTTCTATATTCTCTGCTATACATATTGTCATTATTATTTCTTTGGCACTCAAGTAGACAAAACATATTTGGGCAGAGTTTAGAGAAATATTTACTTTTGACATTCTATTCTATCAGGCAAAGTTCATATATTGTGGTCTAGCAATTGGAATATTTCACTGTCAAACTTTGTTTAATTTTGCAGTGAAGAGAAAAAAACCCACAACACATTAAAGCAATAGGCATATACAGTGAAACAAGCAGAAAAATATTATTTTCTGTGTTTCTATGTGAACCTTATGTCATTCTATTTAAACTGAAATACAGTAAAAGAAGGTCAACTTGAGCATAATGATAGTTTGACAAGTTAGACAAGGTGCAGATTCAAGGTCATGTTCATAACTGATACTGTGATTTAACACACACACACACACACACACACACACACACACACACATACACACTTAATGTTAACCAACCAGTTGATTGTTACCGTGTAAGCATCTCTGTGAGGCCATGTTCATCATGTGTTCTTGCTGGTCTGAATAACCAAATCTCATATAAATTCTTGGATTGAAACCAGTACCATACCCATTGCAATCTTGAGATTCATTTTAGGAAAATACCCCAGCTAATCACAGAACATTCCAGTGGTTTCAGTTACATCAAGATACTTATATTCTGCATAAAATAAAATCCCAATCAGAGTGTAGAAAGAAAAATATCTCTGAGTAATAAAATTTTCATTTCAGAGCAAAATTTTAATAGATAATAAGAGATGAAATAAAACTGGCATTGGCACAGGTCTCAAGAAATAACTGATTTGTCATTGAATATTCAAAATGGCATTAAATACTGATATTGCCTAATTCTCTGATTTTCAGTCATAAACCTGAATTCAGATGATATTTACTATGATTCTGTGCAAGCTAGTTGAAATCAATTGAGCCTCGTATTCTTCTCATAATGAAGTGTGTGATTATGAACACTTCTTTTCGAGTGTTTTTATTGAATTAATCTTACTAGTAAGAAGTAGCGATTGTTAACTCATTAAACAAATGAAAATCTGGTTTAAAGGGCTTGAAAATTTCATTTCTGCATCTTATTTTTAAAACAAATGAAAAGCCACAAAGGCCAGATGAATACTGAATTTTATATTAACTAGTCAGAGTGGAATTTTCTTTCCAGTGTGGTCCATGAGGGTTTTACTTTTGGAGACAGTACAGTGTTACATCAAGTTGCAAGGCATTTAGGATAATGGGCTTTATTTATAGTCCTATTGACTGCAAAGGGTTGTAAGGCGGTTACATCAATAACACATGCATTTTAAGCCCAATTTATGCAATATTCCATGAACAGCTGAGCAAACAAATGAAAGAGTTTAATTTTCATTCAAATGTAAAACATAATTGATGCTTTCCAAAACCTAGTCTATTAACTCATTCTAAAGGAGCATCCACGTGCTTAGCAGCGTCTGAGCTGTGTTAGAATCTCCTGGGATCAGCAGGTTGAAAAGCTTTGCAAGTGCAAAAGTTTAGTAAGGACTAGATTAAGATATCTGGAAAAAATATGGTAAATTGGAGGCATAGAAAATCTTGAAAAGATGCTAAGTTTTTAATTTCATTTTTATTTGAACACCAATTAAATTTGCAATTGAAACCAGTTTCATGAAAAAATGCTTATGAAGCTACATCTGTTTTCAATGGAAATCATATTTGCCACCAGCTATTTCTCAGAAAAAAAAATAGCTTATTTAAGTGGATGTCATCTTAATATATTGTCTATTAAAATTCAACCACAGGCAATGTGTAACACATATTATTCCAAAATGTTATTAATTTCCTGGTCTAAATAATAAATAAGGTTTTGTTAATTAAGAGATTCTAAGATCTGAAGAATGTTGGAATCATAATATGACATGATAGAGTCTGGTGGGCATTAGGGTTTGTTTCATGATTCACAATTTACTTATAAAATACTTAATTTTGCATACCTTATAAATAGTTTCAATGAACATGAAATATATGCATATTAATCAATTTTACTTTTTAGAAGAACTTAGTTGTGGTTAACTTTCACTCCAATTACATTAGCTGTTCACATTTCTCTGCCTAAGAAGTGGTTCTCTTGCACACTGACTATAATTTTTTTCTAAAATTCTACATGAAGTTAGCTGCTTGTATAACCACAGAACCATTTCTCATGTGAAATGGAATAGAAGAATTTTCTATGAAAATGTTTTCTAACTCTCCCAAATTCTCTGTTTTGGTTCATTTATCCCAATATTGTACAAACCTAAATACGAACTCCACATTCACATTCTCAGTTCTTTATATCCTTTATTTTGAAAGAAGATTCCAGTAGGTTGCTGAGAGTTTTGCTAACTCTGCTGAGACTGATCTTGAACCTGCAATCCTCCTGTCTCAGCCTCCCAAGTCCAAACTGCCAAGTCCATGGGTACTACCATGTCCAGCCTTGCTTAGCTTTTTAAAAAAAAAATGAATAATTGTGATGAATTGTTTCCTTTGTTTTTGTAACTGGATGTTGGTACATGCTAAAGATAATATTTCTGCATAGATAAAATTGTTAGATGTTTCTTTCATCTTAGATGTCTTGATGATTGATAATTTCTCTAGAAAATTATTGCATTTAATAGTTAATATCAGCCAGGCGTGGTGGCGCATGCTTGTAATCCCCGCTTGGGAGGCGGAGACAGGAAGATCGTGCAGGTTCGAAGCCAGCTGCGCTGGCTTAAAAGACCCTTTTTCCAAAAATAAAAAACTATAAAATAGGTCTGAGAGTGTAGCCCAGAGGTAGAAGGGCTTGCAGGAACCCCAGTACCACCAAAAAATAAAAGTAAATAAATAAAATAGTTAATATCATTAATTCAAGCTATAGAATGGAAAACAATTGGAAACCGCTATGTTATTCTATTAAATTAAGCCATTTGCCTCATTCACGTCTCAAGCAGGTTGTCTGAAATTTATCAATAAAATTTTGCTCTTGAGAAATTTTGTTCTGCTCAACCATCAAATTTAAAGTAAAGATTAACCATTCTGTAGCGCAGAGTGGGTAACTGGCATCACAACAGTGAATAAGAATGGAGCATGCCAGGGACCTGGAAGGAGGGGCAAGGGACAAACATGTTAGGAATGGCTGCAAGTCAAGATGACTACTGTGCTCAAGGCTAAGCAGAGATCGTAATGAATTTCAAGGCATAAAGAAATTACTAAAAGAAGCAGTGGAGGAAAAATTGTCAATAATGCCATATAAAATAAATAATTCCAATAATAAAAATTTGGCCCAAAAGTGTCTATTTAGCAATACAGGGTTCGCTGGTGATTACTGCTTCTGAGACTACACCCTCTCTAGGGGAAGGCTTAGATTCACAAGGCTGATAGACACACAGCGTTTGATGAGAGATGAACAAGTAAAAACAGAAGGATAGATGATTTACATCAATTTTAAAAGATATTTTAGCCAAGCTAAAAGGATCAAGGGAAGACTTTTTTATAGGATGGCTACTTTTATCTTATACACCAAAAAGGAAGGGAAAAAAAAAAGAAAAAACAGAAGAAATATAGTGAAGTAAGTTAAAGAAATAGGGAAGGGGAAAATCGGTAGAGAATCATTTTATGTGTTCATTTATTGAATAAATATTTGGTGGTGGTACTGGGGTTCCTGGAAGTCCTTCTACCTCCGGGCTACACTCCCAGACCTATTTTGTACTTTTTTATTTTTGGAAACAGGGTCTTTTAAGCCAGCGGGGCTGGCTCCGAACCAGCGCGATCCTCCTGTCTCCGCCTCCCAAGCGCGGGTATTACAAGCGTGTGCCACCACACCTGGCCTATTGAATAAATATTTAATGAGAATTTATAACCATTATGTGCAGGTGCTAGGGTATGACAGTGAACTAAATGGGCCAAATTCTCATTTTTAACTGGGGGGAGCAATGATAAGTCATGCACAGTGCCTCTCCTGGCCTTCCTCACATCCTGTTAGTCTTGCCTCTAATTTCTACTGAAATCTTGTCACTCTCTACCCTAGAATTCTCTGACAGGGTACCAAAATGTAAGTAGAACTCTACCTAAAGACAATTTAAGTCCCTGGAAGCCTTCAATGAGTAATGGAATGAAAAATTACCATTCTTGATACAGATATCAGTGGATAATATGAGAGCCATACTATGCTCTATTATTAATCATCTACTATTATCAGATTTTTCTCTGAATGTTAATTTTTATAGCATACAATTTATTAACCTTTCCATCTCTCTATCATCCATTTCTCATTCTTCACCTTATTCCCGACTCTGCGTTGTGATGGTATCTTGGTCAAAATTTGCACTGCTGGGTCTCAATAAATCTAACCACACTCAACTTAGAGGAAGGAAGATTTATTTGCCCACATCTTTTTTTGAGATTCCAGGGCTCAGTCCATGTGAAGCCAAGTCTGAAGAATTCAGGGCATAGTGATGGGACGCAGAGAAAGGAAGAAAGCAGAGCTTCTCTCACATCATGGAGATTGGAGGCAACAGAGCACAGCAGAGAATTGAAGACACATACACGGTCCTCAAGACCACACTCCCAGGGACCCACATCCTCCATCGACACCCAGCAGCCTCAGTTGCCACTCAGTAAACCCATTAGATGGATGCATCTACTGATGATATTACAAAGTTCACAACTTAATTATATCAACTCCGAACATTAACATATGAGCCCTTCAGGGGACATTCTCTATCTAACCATAGCATGTGAGGAGGAAATATGAGTTTTCTCACCACATCCCAAAAGCAGAGTTTGAGGCACAATCAAAGGTAGGGAATCCATAATTGAGAAGAAGATGGGGCAGGGCAGGGGAAATAAACACTAAAGAAAAAGCAAGTAAAAGCTATGTGTGGGGCAGGGGGAAGATAGGTTTAAAGTCACCAAGTACATTAAGGAAGTGCCATTACATGTATCAACTATCTTTACAAGAACCCTATGAGCTAGAAACCATCATACTCACTATACTCATTTTTCAGAGGAGAAAACTGAATTACGAAGAATTTACATACCATGCCTAATACCAGACTTCTAGCCAGGTGTAACAGTTCAAGTCCATGCAGTTGGCCTCGGAGTCCAACTCTACATTTTCTTCTGGGATCAGCTGCAGCTCCCTCATACAGCGAAGCCTTTTAAGATCATACTTCCTACCTAAGGCTCTTTCTCATTCGTCTCCCTGGAACCCAGAAGCTGTCTTCTCCTTACATTTTGTTTATCTTTGATAAAAGATATGATGGAAGATGTGTTCAGTAAGGGTGAATCTAAAAGGATAAAAGCTAATCTGTTCAAATGTGCAGGCTTTCGGTGATCTATATGCCTCAAAGAACGGGATTTATTTATGCAGCTCTATAGACATTCATAATAAGCTCTAGTTCAAACATTCAAAGAAGTGCACTGGTGATTGTTAGTTTCATAGTTATCACTTATGCTACTCTGTGTTGACCTGTTGATGGACATAGAAAGAATTATATTCTCTGGCAAAGATCCGATGCATAGGCTTTTGCACATTAAATAGTCATTTTTAGAATAATAAATTAATCTCATCCCCACTGAGCCCTTGTGGTTCTGGACAGCTGGAAACTGGCCTACTATTATCCACTCTCACGGGTGGTGTGAGGAGCCGACCTGGCACCCTCAGCTAAGCCACAGTGTTCTCCAGTCCAATGTAAAACTGTTCACAGAACACCAACATCATAAATGGTCACTCTGAGATGATGAATTAAGATAAAAGCAAGACCATTCTGTAATCATATCTGAACACAGACAAAAACATGAACATTGTCCAAACCACAAAAATGACCAAATATCCCTCTATCCTACTGAGCATGAGGTGATTATTCATTCTAAATCAATCAGAGAGTTAGCTATGTTCTGTTCTTTCTTCCTTTTAAATGATTTATAAAGATAGTCAAGCATAAAATCATCTACACTTTTGAAACTGTTTAATGTAGAGGAAGGCCCTACTTTTCAAAATCTTTGCCAATCTCTTAACATGAACTTCTAAGAGAAGTCTTTTCCAGCACCCTCTCACTAAGCTGTCCCCTTTTCTTTCTTACTACAATGAGTAATCAATCCAACTTGCTTACCTACATTGAGGATGGACTTATCTGCTACACACATTGGACAATTATTCCGTTTCTTTCATGTGTTTTATTTCCCAGGTATATTGCTTCTTATGAGCACTGACATTATCTTTCTGAAATCATATTGGTGTCTTGTGTTTATTAGTTCTGACAGATTTTTCTAATTTACCAAACACTACATTTTTTTTTCTGTCTTTAGGAACCAACTACTATTTCAGCAATGGAGCTCTCCACAAAGCAGGTACTGACATTACATATTATAATCAATATTTTGTTTTAATTTTGTGATTCAGATGGATAGATCTCTATGTTATCCATAAAATTTTATATATTTGTTAACAATTTTACAAGAAAAGAATCTAAGATGAAAGAAATATCATCCCCACAAGAAGCTAGTAGTAGTTTTTGTTTTCCTTAATTTTCCAATCCATATGCATTAAAAACATACTCACTGGACCATTATTTCCTACAAATTTTAATTTGCAGCTAATATTTTTATCATTTTAATTTTCTTAATAATGAATATTTTCTCAATAATCATTTTCATCTTTATGAATATACACATACTTTAAAACTAGCAGTAGCCAGGTGTGGTGGCACACGCTTGTAATCCCCGTGCTTGGGAGGCAGAGACAGGAGGATCGCGCTGCTTAGGAGCCAGCCTCGCTGGCTTAAGAGACCCTGTTTCTGAGCCAGGCGTGGTGGCGCACACTTGTAATCCCCGCGCTTGGGAGGCGGAGACAGGAGGATGGCGCTTGTTCGGAGCCAGCCTCGCTGGCTTAAGAGACCCTGTTTCCAAATAAAAAAAATGTAAAATAGGTCTGGGAGTGTAGCCCAGAGGTAGAAGGGTTTCCAGGAACCCCAGTACCACCAAAAAAAAAAAAAAAAAAAAAAGAAAAAAAGAAAACTAGCAGTAGTTATTTCAAAATAAATATAAGCTTATAAGTTTTATTTGTATATAAAGGCAAAATATATTTCATAGGCTAATAAAATTAATCATTGGTTATAAATATTGGGTCTTATCTTAAAAGTTAAATTTACCTTTTCAGTATCATGTGTGCTAAAATTACAAATATGATTTTAAAATTTGCTAAACAACAGAAAAATAGTCATTATTAGCTGATGTTCTAAAACTATATAAATTCAAACACTAAGGTCAGCATGTTAACAGTTGTTCCTTTTATATCAAATATATGCTTTCAAAAGACACTTAAGAAAAGCAAATCACTCCTAAATACTTCTAAATAACATGTGTACTGCAAGTGTAGTTTTAGCTTCTAATAAATAATATTTTTTCAATAAGGTTACCTTGAATTGAACTCAATATATTAATGGTAACTTATAAAATAGTTTGTATATGTAGTTGAAATTAATTATTAAATAAAGAAGCAGAAAAGGCCAAGGTGAGGTAGGAAGCCCCTTGCTGTGACAAAAACTTATATACAAAATAGTAAGGTATAAGAATCACTTAGTTAATCTTATTTCTATACTATTTGCATGTCTTGTCCCTGGCCATGTTTTACAGCTTGAACAAAACACTGAATTCCTTAGTCAATGAAATTCAATGTGTATCATTCCCATTTAGATGTATCAAAATAGATTGATAATCTCTAAGATATTTGGAACTCAAATTGCAGATATTATTGACCTGCTACTGTTATCTTATACTTCTTAAATATGTGTTCACCTGTTCTAGTAATCTAAAAATTGCCACATGTTGGCAAGGAAATCCGGGGATTTCCAGGATGGAAGTGAGACTGGGATACTCTTTCCTGTAATGATTTTTAAAAAATTGTTTTTATTCTCTGCGAAGCCTCATGGCCAGACCCAAGTGCAATACCTCTACATGTAGTTTAATAAGACATTTCTTTTTGTTTTAGAAGTTTTTACAGTAAGGCAGTAGCTTCAGGAAGAAGAACAAGTAGTGTTATAACACATTTTCTGGATAAATGGGCTCATATCCTGCTCATGGCTCACAACTTGTTAAGGAGTCGCACGCGCGCGCACACACACACACACACACACACACACACACCCTGTGGTGATGTTTAATTGGGCATAAAAAGCTCATAGGCTGCCTTGCTAGTAACATGATCATGCTCAGTGATGCCTGCAGGCCTCCCCTGTATTCCACTTGGATAGCACAATTATTTTTGCACATCATTAACAATCCTGCTGAATTATGATGAAATAAAAATGACATTGGGTTGCATTTAACTTTTGGCATTTTATCACACTTTAGATTTTTCTTACAATAATTCCAAATGTCATATTTTTAGTATTTTATTATTCCCCTGCATTATTTCTGTTTTCCTCCTAAAAAGATATGATATATTTAGAGAAATATTTTTCTGCTCAAATATCATAAATATAACTACTTATAACTATTTATTTTGTTTATGTTTATTAAAAGCTACTACCCAAACACAAAGATCATTTGGTTATATGTCTAATTTTGTCAGTAGCTTCATGCTTTTATTAGTCATTGTATGTATACATCATAATGAGGTTCAAAGTGATACAAACATACAGACACACAGGTCTTGGTGTATTTGTTTTCTTGACCCATCCCATTTCCCCTCCCTTCTTCTCCAGACATGTTAGCAAGTTTGGCAGCAATATTTCCACATATGGATATAACATTATTTGAATTGTTTCCATCTTCAGTAGCTTTTAAAAATAGTTATGATCATAATATGATTGACTTTTCCATATTCACTACTGCCAAACAAATATTTTTGTTTTACTTTTATCACCTTGAAATAATTTCTACTCAATAGAATGTAAATTCACTATAGAAAAACATAAGAAATAAAAAATAGGAGGGGAAAAATTTACCTTTTCTTCCCAGGGATTTTGCCATCGTTTCTTAATGTGTTCTGGCTAATAGCCCCACTTATTATAATTCTAAAGTTGAATAAAAGAATGAAGTTGGTTTAAAAATATTTATTAGTATGTTATTTACTAGTATGTAATAAATACTATAATTTTTATTCAGTTTAATGAAATAGCACATTTATCAAAATAAATGCTTCTACCATGGTTTGATTTGTGTGGTAGCTCTTTGCCATATTGACAAAATACATGGGAGAAAAGCTTGAACATGGAAAGGTTTGTTTCAGCCCACAGTTGTAGAGGTTCCAGTCCATAGTTGCTCTGACCCATTGCTGTGGGTTTGGGATGAGGCTGAACATTATGGCAGAGAGGGCCTGGGGGACCAGAACGGTTCACCAAGAGGAAAGGGCCATGGATAGGATGTACCCTTCTATGGCAAAGCTACAGTGACCCATTCCTCCAGCTGGGCCCTACCTCTTTCAGCTTCTACCCCCTCCCCATGATGCCATCAAATTATGAATCCATCCATGGATTAATCCAGAGATGTTAGTAAGACCCTCATGACCCAGTCACCTCCGTGAAGGTTCCACTTCTAAGCACTGCAGCCGTGGGAACCAAACCTTCAACATTTGAGCCATTTGGGGCATTTTGTATCCAAACTACAACAATTTGTGTTGTATTACATTTTCCCTCTAATCTTTCTTTCTTCTATTAAGATATAAATATGTTGACTAGCTTTAAGCACTAAACTATTTTTCAAATAAATACTCCTTATAACTTGATAATTTTTTTACATTCATAATAGGTACTTAAGTGTGAATTCAACTTATCTATTTGTTTATATACTTACTTCATGAAGGAAAATCTTTGGAAATGATATTTTAAATATATTCATTTTTAAATATCAAATACTGTGTAATGGTAAAAGAGCATGCCATTCCTTTGACTATGGCTTTTCTAAAACTTGTTTTTTTTATCTCCATACTTAAAAAATTAAGATATAAGATATACTCAAAGTCTTACCTACATATTATTCTATGTTTAAGTATTAACTTTTATTTAAGATTTGCTATAATTAATCAATCCTCTAGGTCAAGAAAAATAACTGTTACCAATTACGGTACATGTTTGATAAATCACAAATAAATATTGCTTTTACTTCATTTTTGTGTTAATGTAAATTTGCCCCTGTATATTCACTCAACTTTGATTCAAGTTATTTTTAAAGCGGTAAAGAAATCCTAAAATCATAGCTTTCTAGAACTTTTTTCTTAATCTCTTACATTCTGCCTCATTCAGTAACTCCAGTTTTATTGAGGATGATAGTATTGTGAAATATTTTACCTGGATCTCCACTTTATAGATCTGTGCAACATTCTCGTTTTCTAAATAAGAAAATTAATGCTTAGAAAAAGTATATGAATGTCCCAAGATCACACAGGGGGCTAGACAGTGTTCAGGTTCCTCAATTAAGTCCCTACTCAGTGGTTTTTCTACCAGACCTCTGCATCACAATTCATTTGCTTCCCCTCTGATGATCTTTCAAATTCGAAGACATTTAGTAGTGCTGTTAAAAATGATTTTCCTGGAGATAGTTCAAGACAGTTCTTGGTGTTGTTCAAAAATTCTTTGAAATGTGAGCACCAAAACATCTCCCTTCCCCTTCTCATAGGAGAGCCTGATACCTCACAGGCAAGGTAACAGGACACTCAGGAGTCAGAAGCAAATGTGTCTCCCTCAAGCCACTCTGGAACAGAACGATCATAAAGATATTTTTATACAAATGATAAAATTTTGGTTTTTGAAATTTCATAAGAATGATGTTTTTGTAATAAAATTATAAACAGTAGAAAAAAAAGGAAAACTTGTTACGTATAAAATCTTAAGATTTGAATGGTCTACGACTATCTCTGCTGGGTCTGTAAATATCTTTAGTTTCTCTTTATAATTATTTTTTTAAAAAAAACCTGTTTCAGCCAAATACTGAGAATTTGCTTTTGCTCCATTTTATACTGTTATCTGTCAGGCTTTGGAAGAAACTATCAAAAAATGCTTTTAATCCATGAATATAATTTATTATTGATAAGTATAAAACACTCTTTATAAGAAGAACGAGCTCTGAGTATCATCCAGACAGTGCTTGCAGTAACGGTAAACTCTTTCTACAGCAACAGCTCTACGTTGGCTCCACGGTTGGCGTTGCCCAGCTGCCCCTGCACCGATGTGATATTTACGGGAAAGCCTGTGCAGAGTGCTGCCTCGCCCGAGACCCATACTGTGCCTGGGATGGCTCAGCCTGTTCTCGCTATTTTCCAACTGCAAAGAGGTAGGGAATTAAAAAGAAATGAAATTTGCTAGCAATCTTATTTCATTCCATGTTTGGAACAGTTTTCTTCAACTTAGCATGTCATCTTTTTTTCTGATGAATAGAGGTTTAGAATAAAAGTGGGAATTACTTATTTCCGTTTTCTTTTCTTAATATAGTCAAAACAATCAGAAAAATGGATAGTAGGAAAGGTGGGTACTGAATGCAGTGAAACAGATAGCCGGTTTTGTTGTTGTTGTTGTTGTTGTTTTGTTTTGTTTTGTTTTGTTTTTGTAAACAACTGAGAAAAGTTTAAGACAGCATAGTGACATCTCCAGAATTTTACATTTAAAAATTATAGTTTTTCAATTTTATTTTACACAGAAGAGATTTATGATTAAAGCTGCAAAAAAACTCATGTACAGAATTCTAGACTAGACTTTATGTCTCTACAAAAAATATTTTATTTTTTATCAAGCAACATTCTATCCTGCTTTAAAATTGTAATGTCACAATATACGTTCTTGGATGAATAGGAAATTCTCAGAGAAAAGAATTTATTTACCTTTGGGGTCTTAGGAAGTACACAAGTACTCAACTATAAAAATTCAAGAATATTTTTCTAGTTTTAAAAATATCACATTTTTGTACATGACACATAATATTAACAAGCATCTTAAAATATATCTTTATTTAGCCTAATAAAATATAAATGCCACTGTAATTTTACTCTATGGTCTTGTGTTTACAGTTGTCACTATAAATTTACAATGTGGTCTTGTGTTTACAGAGTTTGAACTTGAAATAAAAAGTAATAAAATATCTATCTATATGTAGTACACATATACTTTAAGTATGTTTTTAAAATACTTAAAAATATTCTAAGGGGCATGCTCAAGTTTGTTGCTAAGTTATATCTAGGAAATGATCTACAACAAGACATTTAGATAAAACACAATTACAAGTTATTGTGTACTAGATTAAATACATTAGGACCACTTATTTGATCCTTAAATATGTTATTTTCAATAAATACAGCTATAATACAGAGAATTCTTAGATCCAAAAAGTTTTAAACAAATTGGGCTATTTGTGCTTTAAACAACCAAAGCACTTTCTTCATTTGACAAAATAGTCATCATCTCAACATATCTTCTATTATCCACCAAAGCCTTTTTCTATTGGTAATCACCTGTGTTTACAAAATAAATAGCAACAAGTGAAAGCAACATATAGTGTCTTATTTAATACAGCTCCAAATATTAAGGATACATCAACCTATTGAAACACAAAAAAGAAACCAGTGATACCAAGCCCTTGTCTTTTAGAAATAATATGTATTTTTTGTCTATTTTATCATAGCAAATATTTTCAGAGGCTACAAAGGGTAGCTTTTTCATAGCTAATGAGATATGTTATATAACATTCGGATCATTTGGAATGTTTGGAAAAAATATCAGGGGGAAAAAAGGACCCTATGTCTACTTAAATATTTTCAATCACATTTTAGATAACAGTTATTGATAAATCATCCACAACCTGTGTGTCATATAGTATAGAATATGGTATCACATTAACATTGTTAATGTGACCATGCAAGAAACACAATTTTCTTAAGCCCTCAATGATAAGAAATGAAATGAAAATATTATTTATTAATTTCATGTACCCATTGATTTTATTGGAATCTTAAAATTAAAAAAAAACTTTTGAGGAAGGATAACGTTTACTGATAAAAGAAACAATGAAAAATGAATTATTTAATAAATAGCAACATGTAGTCTCTAGAGTAATAAAATGACTATTTAAAATTAAAATTTTTTCTTTTTTAAAAGCATTTAGCTCTGTGGGAATTTTTATGCTACTTGAAAAATGTAGGATGTATGTTCGGACTAAAAATGACTATTACTTTTTTTTCAGGTGAAAGTGAATGAGATTGTTTAATTTAGTAATAATTGATTTGAATTTTAAGCTTTTTTGACAAGGAAAAAGATTTAAAAAAATTATAACCACATCTATAACAAAATAACATCTGCAAATTATACATTTGAAAGTATGTATTGTATATTTACAATTCAAGATTGAAGGAATTTTCATTAACATTTTGTTATACCTTACAGATTTTATTTAATCCAATTTTATGTGCCTGATAATACATGTCTTTGAAAAGGATATTTGGAGGCCTTACAACTTATATTCTTTGCACTGGAATGTTTCAAAAGCTTAAATGAAAGTGAAAATGTCTTCCCAAATGCTTTGTGGTTCATGTTTCACAAGTTCTCTTGTTGGTTCAATGTTGAAATGTGCAACATCTGCTTGATAGTCTCAGTGATTCTGCAAATAGAAATCTATAAATACTTTAGACTTCTAAATTTATGGTACAGTAACAAATTCCATATTCCCAATTCTCAATGGCCTTTGTGAAAGCTCTTTCCAGGGATGATAACTAATTTTGCAGCAAGACAATACCCATTAAAATAGCTGCAGAAAACAGTCAAGCATGCCCAGTCTTTCCCAGTCTCCTTATACATAACTATTCTCTATATTTATCCTCCTCCATAGACTACACATCTTTTCCCGCCACAATGGCTAGAGCATCTCTCAGCCAAGTATACAGAGAGGCAACCAGACTATATGGAATGTAATATGTGATTTCAGCCACAGAATGTGGAAAAAAGTAATTTTTCATCTCTAAAAACAAATTTGGCATTTCTTTTAGAGATAAATTTGTCATCTTCCTCTGGATAAAAAGAGGTCTTGCCCTTAAGTTCAACTTTTATTGTTGCTTTTCTCTTTTTATTTGCTTCACATATAATTGGAATCATAACCTTAGGATAATTAAGAAACTTTCTAAAAATATTAATATAACACCAAACATAAATTTCAAAGCTAAATTAAAAATAATCTCTAATCTTAATATTTTAACATTTAAAAATATTTATTTAAGTTGTTATCCATCAGCATTAAAAAATATAATATTTATATTAATTTTAATTCTCTAGCTTACTTCCACATTAATGATCAGAAAAAAAGTTTAATTCTATTTATTGAAAAAAGAGATTGCTCTTCCAAATTTTGTTCTTTTTCCCTGGGAAGCCAAACATAGATTTTTCAGATGTTAGATAGTTATTTAGTAGCATTTGATAGTGAAAAGCCATAAATTCTGTTACTGATAGTCCAAAGACTCTTAAGACATTGTTAGTACCTTTGTATACTTTTTGCCCAATTTGATAATAATAGAAACTGCTCTTTACAGGTATACTGAATTATTTTTTAAAGGTTTTATTTGTATATAAATTTGTTTACTTCTATAAGTTCCTGAATTTCTTGCTATAGATTTTGATTCTTCTTCATTTTTATGACAAATTTTTAAAAGGGAAAAATAAATACAAATGTAAATGTAATTGTTTTAGGCGCACAAGACGACAAGATATAAGAAACGGAGACCCACTGACTCACTGTTCAGACTTACAACACCATGGTAAGTCATACTTTTCAATTTCAAGCCACAATCACAAGGAATAATACATACCCACAGACATTCATGCAATGCAAATATTTTTAGCCAAATTCTTTAAGAATGCAGCAGTGGGGAAAGAAAATCTAGTAGAAAGAAAATATTGCAGAAGCAAACGCATTGAAACATATTTTATCATCACAGGCATGACAAATCTAAAATTTTAGATCTTTATGAGATTTAAATCTCAACTTTCAAATATTAATAAAAAGAAGCTGGGTTTAAGTACACACGTGTTTGTAGAGTAGCAACCTGAGAAGAGTAGGAAACAAAATATGATAAAGACCATGATGCACCAGTAAAAGTATTAACATATTAATACTTATGTATATAATCAAGAAGCTAGGCATCTTGGCACATCCACATAATCTCAGGGCTTCAGAGGCTGAGACAGGAGGATCATAGATTTGAAACCAGCCTCAGCAATATAACTAGACTCTCAGCAACCTCGTGGGACCCTGTTTCAAAATAGAAAAAGGGTTGAGGATATAGCTTTGAGGTAAAATGCACCTTGGTTCAATCCCAAAAAACACACATATACACACACAGATGAAAATATAGTCTTAAAAGAAGCCATGGAAAATATTTATTTGTATGCTGCTGTGGATACAGATCCAGTATATTATTATTTGGTATACTGGTCACATAGAAGATATTTGCATCATTGTCTATGTGATCAGTATACCAAATAATAATGTACTGTATGTTCCCTTGATCTGGGTATTTTCGAGCAAACTAATTTTAAGTTTCCTAAAAGATTTCAAGACTTATTTCTATGTAATGTTAGAATTGCTTATGAAGCAATCTTCATTAAAAATACCTTAAAATTATGGTAGTTCACTCCCCCCACTTCAGACAATTAATAATGAAGTCATGCTTCCCTCTACTGGGGAAACTTATCAGTGACATTGCCAATGAGGAATACATAATTAAAAATAGCTACCATGTAGATGTGAACAGTGTATCTGAGCATAATAAACCATTTTGGTGCCTTGCCTTTTAGATTAATCCTAAAAGAAGTTCTAATATTTTCAGCAAGTAGCGTTGATTTGACTTAACTAATGGAACATAAAATATTCATATTTTATGAGCATTGAAAAAACACTGCCACACAAAGAGCTCCCAGTATGCCTTCCAAATTCTAGTTACTGTCCTAAAATTCATAATCTTATGTGTGCTGGTACCTGATTCATGAATATACTCAGGTTGGTTTGAGAGAAGCAGTATCAGGAGATGATAGCTATGAATGGAGCCAATATTTGGAACCACTTTGCTTACAAACTTTTCTTGCCAAGGACTTTTCTCTCTGTCATTGTCCTCATTGTAAATAAGAGAACACTAAATTGAGGTGAACATTTTCATTGTTTCTGCATGTATATGATGCCATTATTGACACTCCTTAAAGTTTTCAAATGTCATATTTCAATTGGACAATATAATATTCAGTAATCAACTAATAAGCTACTTCATGCAAAAATATTGAATATTAGCACCATTCCAATGATGGATTATGAAATATTAATTTGTTATATTAAAAATTTATTTACTTAGAATTTTAAAAAACAATGATAATTGGCTGTATAAGAAACAAGATACAACTGATTTCCAGTTTGACTTTAATCTCTATATTAATATAACATTTGTTATTATACTAATGGTTATATATCTAGAACTACAACAGAGAAAAGCATTATGACTACATAGAAATTAAACATTTTTGAAAGAACAAATGTTTTTGAAAGAATAAATTAGCTAAAGACTTCGAGCTATAATATGCATACTTATTTTATTCTCAGTAGATTTAAACTAAATAGCATCTATTATTTACTGTGAAAAATGATTAGTTCATGAATTCATTGTTATCACCAACATATTCAGAAAGAATATCTTTTAAGAAACATTATAATGAGGCACTTAATTACCTAATATGTATTGATTATATGCCATCATGTATAGAGCATTCTGCTGTTTTGAAAATCGTTAGAGATTATATATATACAGATTATTTCTGATATGTGCATTTGTTTAGCAATCCAGTCCCTTTAAAGACCCAAGTATTTCAAGATAATACTTATACTGGGTATAGGTGTGTCATATATATACATATATATATATATATATATATATATATAATTTATCAAAATGATTTTGTTTTTAATAAGTGAAACTTTAGTAAGTATTGATTCTTGAGTTGGCTTTGGAGAGAGTTTCAGAATTTAAATATATATTATAATAGCCAGGTGTGGTGGCACACACTTGTAATTCCAGTACTTGTGAGGCTGAGACAGGAGGATCACAGGATCCCAACCAGCCTCAGCTACTTAGTGAGACCCTTCACAATTTAGTGAGACTTAGTTTCAAAATTCAGTATAAAATAGGGCTGGGGGTGCAGTTCAGAGGTAGTATGTCCTTGGGGTCCATCCCCAGTACCAAAATATGTGTATGTATATAATGGAGTAGAGTGGGCAAAACCTGTGGAGACTGGGAATGCAGAATTGCTTAGATATAGAAAGGAAGTAAAATGCGAAAGATGTTTTCTTCTAATTCTTAAATCAGAATACACTGTGTGGAGAAAAAAGAATTGCTATAGTTTAACATTACAAGATTTTTTTTCTTTTTTTTTTTTTGGAGGGGGGGGAGGATAAACAATTCAACTTGGATGATTGTGATATATAGGAAGAAAGGGCAAGATGCCCATGAAGTTCTGCAGCAATAAAACATTCCCTTTCTGAAGGCCTCTTTATTCCTTGTCTGCTTGTGTTGCTAATTGACCAAACATAAAACATATACACCATAGATTACTGTAAATATCAAATGTTTGGAAACTAAGCCAGGCATTCCCAGTTGGCCAGTCGAAGTCTTACCATTAAGATCCAGTGAATTATCTTGGAATGGTTGATGTCAATTTTTGAAAGTAAGATGGGCAAAATTCCAGAGCCAAGCCCTGTTAAATCATGTATGTTGTCTTGCTAATGTCACTTCTCACATTCAATAAAATATATGTGGTCATATGGAAACATATAAAGATATAAGATGTTTTCACAGAAAGCTGCTAAGCAACATGAAGCCAAATTATATACTTCAGTGTGATCATTTCCAGCTGTAATGATAAACATATTCTGTAACACTCTATATTTTACATATCCTGAGGTTTTAATAGAGAGACTATAGATATATAAAGTAAACCAGAATTAAGACAAAAGAAATTTCACTTTAGATGAAACCTTTAACACTTACTTGGCACTCTTTTCCCTCTCATGCAAAACAGCAGTAGTGGTGAATTGGTCCTGGTGAAACAGAAAATTCACCTCCACTTTCCCTTAATCCCAACACATTGTCCCCATCACTGGTGGCCACTCAACTAGAATGAGTGGCCAAACCCTTAAAATACACTCTTGCTGGCAGATCACACCTCATACAGGATGCTGAAGGGAAATCGCAGGTTGTTTCCAATCTCTTCCCATTCCTAAAATAATTGCTGTGCAGACTTGGAGCTTGTCCAACTTTGCATTCAAGAAAATGACTGCCCTCATCAATTTACCTCTAAACTATCTCCCTTTCCTCCTTCTTTACAAACCAAAAGGAGCCAAGCTATGATTTATGTGCCCAGAAAGGAAAAAAAAGCTACATCATAAGTACCAATATTTTTTGTAAGATCATAACATCACTGTATATTTCTGTATCTTTAAAATATTTTATGTCCTATCTTCTAGTTTAATGGCAGCATTGAATTTCACATCCTAATCATTCTCTTGGCTGTTCTGCATACACGCATCTCCTTTTTAGCATCTTAAGGTAAAATGTCCACAAAATCCAATCTTCTAAATTATTTGCACAGCTAGCCCATCTCAATTTATGTCTTGGTTGGCATCAAAACCATCCCCAAATTTTATAAAATATCTTTGGCAGTGCCATCTTTATGGTCTCCAGAGCTATAAATTTAGAACTTTGCATCAGTGATTTAGCCTCTTCCAACTCTGAACCTGAGCATTGTTGTCCCAAAGAGGAGCCTTAAGATTTGATGGACGAGGTGATGTCAGCCTTAAAAATCCCTAACTTTAATAAATTACCAAATTTCATCAAGTTTAAGATGATACTGAATGTAAAATGCAGCACTATTCATATACTGTTAAGAAAGAAAAACAGCCCCAAATGGGCCATTTAATAGAGGATTCATCCAGTACTGAAATGAGACACAAAATGATTTAGTATTAGTTCAGATGAGAACTAACTCCAGTGCAGAGGAACATAGCAAGAAAAATTGTTTTAATCATAATCATAGCTTGTGGGAAAAGGAGGAAAAACACTCCTTGAACAACAAGATGGTACCTAGGAAAATTTAGTTTCTGAATATACACTAGCAGGATACACCCAAATCTCAGGTAACGGTTTTGTTTTAAATATGTGTCAGGTTGCCGGGCATGGTGGTGCACGCTTGTAATCTCAGGACTTGGAAGGCTGAGGCAGGAGGATCACAGGTTCGAAGCCAGCCTCAGCACTTAGTGAGGCTCTCAGCAATTTAGTGAGACCCTGTTTCCGAATAAAATATAAAATAGGTCTGGGAGTATATCACGGAGGTAGAAAGCCTCTGAATTCCACCCCCAGTACCACCAAATAAACAAACAAACAAACAAATAAATACATAAATGTCAGGTTATTAGGTTCCTCCAAGTCTGAGAGATCTAAGAAAAAATTCTTTCTGAATTAAAGCAACTTCAACTCAACTCGAGCAATTGCAGGACAAGGTCTGTTATCAGAGATGCCAAAAAATATAAAGGAGTATGCATGTCAGACTCAAATCATTGCAGTGTTATCTTCTGTGATTTTTACAAACCCTTTGAAACTCTTTGCACTGGTGAAGATCAACAGTTGTCTTCCAATATTACCTCAAGCAAACAATTTCAGTTGTACACATTAAATGTATGTAAGGCAAAGAACACAAAACACAAATAAGAAGGTGTTTGAAATATTGTCTCATATCTTTGCTCATTAAAGTCTTCAAATATGTCATCAGAGACAATCTTTTTATATACCTATAATATTATAAACAGGGTTTTTTTTAACTTGCTTCATTTTTCTTTAATTCCAAAAGTCATTAGAATCACATCATTAAAATACAAGATGGTATTTTTATTATCATATAAGGAAGATTTCAGCTTCAGAAAGTCGGCATTTTCTATCTCCCATCGTATCTCTTGGGAAAGTTATGTGAAATATTAAACTCCATGTCTCTTGACTTTTTTAAAGTAAATGATCCTATGGTAATTTTGGTCTGGCATATAGATCATTTGTGCTTTCTTTAGTAATGTATTTGCTATAAAATCGTGAAAATAAAACACACCAGATGTTTCATATAGACTAAACAAATATTATAATAGGCCTCTTCATATTGTTATTATGACTGGGGTTCTGCCTGCTCTCTACTAAGAAGCATTGTAGTCTCTGACATCACGAAGTATCAAGTACAGTGTTCAATGTAACTATCCAAATGTCTTCATACTTTACCTCATGATGCATCCATTTTCTTACCATATTTTTAAATGATAGTGTTTAAAAATAAAATTCAAGGGGCTCTTTCCAATAAAACAAGTTAACTATGAAAAATAGTTAAAATTTCCTGTCCCTGTCTGTTTATTCATCTACCTAGCTATATTCAGGCTAGTATATTATTTTAAAAACAAATCACAACAATTCATAGATTCATAGAAGATTGGAAAATATTTGAAATTTAAAATGTGAAATGCTATATGCTGGTTGATAATTATTTCCTCCAACCATAAAAAGAGCTTATTTAGTGCATAAAACAATGTAGTTTAAAAGTCAGATTGATTGTGGCAGGTCAATAAATTATAAGTTTAATTTTTTTATAAGACTTTAAAAATGAAGTGTTTTATTACTTGAAAAGTTCCATCCTCCAGACAGGAGGATTGTGCAGGTTCAAAGCCAGCCGCGTTGACTTAAGAGACCCTGTTTCCAAATAAAAAGTATAAAATAGGTCTGGGAGTGTAGCCCGGAGGTAGATGGGCTTCCAGGAACCCCAGTACCACCAAAAAAATAAGTTCCATCCTCCAACTTCATAAATATTGACTATATTTCTAGTAGGTGGATTGAAACACACAGGCTCGTAATTTAATACACAAATCTGCATACATATATTGATGCTTACACACCTATGAACACACACCCAGCCACCATTTACAGATGATGATTATGGTTGGCATAATCATCATACTAAGAAGTGAAATAACTAGTATGAAGCAGTATCATGATAAATAAAAGTATGATCCCTGTCTTATACTTAATATATATTTTAGTGTTGTTAAACTGCACTAAAATATGAGGTTGTTAAATCAGTTGTTAACCAGGATAATATAAAGGAACTAAATATATATTGATGTTAAAGATGATTGGAATTTCTCATTTTTTAAATTAAGTATTTTTATCTATCCAATATATATTAATTTATGAAATGCCTTTTATGCTACTGCTGCTTAAAGAGATGTCTTTTATCCACTAAATGTTAAACTCTTAAAAAGACTCTTGTCTTTTTGTTGATAAAGCACTTGTATTTCTGGAGAAAATCATCCAGAATCCAGAAAGGGAAACCTAAGTAATGACCTTTACGCTGAAGTAGCACAATTTTACAATATTCTATTTGGTAAATTTTTTTCCTCAATAATACCACACTAGGTATTATTGAGAAAAATAGTAGAAGTACAGTATAATAAAAACAACTGGAATTTGATATTCTAATGTAGTCTAATAACTGCACTTTTAAATATCCTAAACAAGTATTTAAATAATTTGCATCAATTTGCCACACTCCTATTTTAGGTTTTGCTTAACATATTTAAGTATATGAGCAATATTTATTATTTATGGAATTCAAATTTTAATAAAGGAGAACATCAAAATTAATGTCAGAAATCAAAGAGCAAATTGATATATAGATTGCCACTTCATCCATCTCTGTCTCCTCCAAATGACACTGAATTTTCTAAGACTGTTACATTATTCAGATTTCAATCTTAGGAGACATTTATGGGGTTAAAATGAGAGTGAAATAAATGGAAAGCTGAAATGTGATGCCTTCTGTTTCTGCTATATTGGAAGAGAATCAAATGCTAAATAAGGCCTTTAGCAATATGATATTTCTGGCCAAATGATGGATATCATGACTTTTTTGTTGTTACAAAAGGAAGCAATTTATTTAACTTTTTTCTTTCCTCCCATTCTTTCTGGTTTATTAGCCTCATTTCATTTCCATAAATTATCCCACTAAAAGAGGAAATGATTAATTGAAGATTGCTTCCTTAAAAACATTATTTCTTGTCATTAGCAGCTGCAACATATTGTAACATTGTGTTATCCAAACACACAATGGTGCTTTTAAAATAATTTTAATGTTTCATTGCTTTCAATTATTTTGCTCTACTATTCAGATCATTGAACCCACGAGAATTTATTATGCCAATTTAAAAACTATACCCTCTTGTCTATGGGTAATTTTCATGACAAAAGTTTGTATTCAAAACAGTTGCCTTCTAAGTGTGAAATGTATTTAAAAATGCTTTTGAGTGAGATTGCTTTCTTTGTAGAAATCTATGTAATTACCCATGATCCTACAGAGGTGTAGGTTTCCCTGGAGATGTGAGAATATATTCATATGAGTTCTGAAATTTCAGTCTCTTCTTATTATTCCCTATTTGGAATTTTTGGTTTTGGAGTATACGTGATTCGTTATCATCTGCTCCCACCATATCTTAAATAGATTTTTATAAAATTTATCAAAAATAAAATTTGAAACCTTTATATGCACCAGCAATTCAGTGAACTATTCTTTCACAGTAAGGATTATAACTCTTATGCACTTTTGGATTGATTGAATTTATTTATTCTATGTAATCATCATAATTCTTTGTCTTGAAGATGTCAAAGTTACATGAGATTTTAGCTTTTAAATTTAGCGTTGTTGCTGGGCATGGTGGCGCACGCTTATAATCTCTGTGCTTGGAAGGTGGAGACAGGAGGATCCCACAGGTTCGAAGCCATCCTCGCTGGCTTAAGAGACCCTGGTTCCAAATAAAAATATAAAAATATAGGTCTGGGCGTGTAGAGGTAGAAGGGATTCCAGAAACACCAGTACAAAAAAAAAAAAAAAAAAAAAAATTCAGTGTAGTTGCCTGGATTTGCCTTTCAACAAATATCCACTAGGGTTTTTTGACTGTTTCTGTCAGGATTATGGAACATACAGTATAGGGGGAATGTAATCAGTTTAGCAATAGTTATAGCAAATAAGACTACATGAGTTCTATATAGATAATTAAAAAGATACTTTTAGGAACTATTGAGGAAGAAAATATTTCATTTCAAGGGTGTGTGGAAACACAATTGATGTTGGAAAGACATTCATAATTTGTCTTAATATGGGTTCTCAGAAAAGGGTTTTAAGTTTTGAATTGTTAATTTAAACTATCAGCTAAAATGACAGCAATATCACTTAATATATGCAGCATTATTATTGTGTCCAGACATTGTTCTAATATTTTATGTGGATATATTTTAGGAATAACAAAAACATATTAAAATTATGAAAATATGCATTGTCTATAATTGCTAAATAACCTAATATTTTTAAGACAAACTCCAATTTTGTGATTAAAAATAAAAGAAAAAACCAAACAAATGATAAAGAGAACAACACTGCTGTACAGGAGAAGCAGGTATACTGACAGAGAACAAAAACATTCATGAGGAAGTATTTACCTAGTTATAAAGATATAACCTGAATTTGTGCAGTCTTATTTTCAGCCAAGTTAGAAGGAAAATATCACAAAATTTACTTTGTTTGTAAAAAAAATCACTTGTTCAACAAAATCTTAATCATTCTCAAAAAGTAGACCAGAAAAAGTTCCCAAAGGTGAACACAGAGACAATATTACATGTGTCAGTAATAGTGTGACATAAATACAGTAACACAATGGAGTAGTGCTTATGTGCTCCTTCCACATAGGCCAGGGGACCTCCCCAAACAGAACTTAATGAATTCAATTATCCATTAGCACAATGTGCCCCATGACAACTGCTCTCAGATCAACCAGCTTAGTCCAGAGAGAGATGATTTTATGTCCTTTAGGAAATATTCAATCAACATTATTTTCTCAGTTGAGGTTTGTTATATTAGGCGATTTTAAATTAAATGTCTTCTCTGAGAAGTACTTAGTGTATAGCTATATTATGCTGCCATTTATATGTAGAGTTGTTTGCCTTAATAAACACTCAAATAGATAGTGTGACATCCCAAGAAAAAGTTGGAAGACAAGAATTAAAATAGTGTTCTCGTTTATAAATGTTTTTCTGGAGAAAGAAAAAGAGAGAAGAAATGAAGAGTGAAAAATGAAAGAGAGAAAAAATCATTCTTGGATCTTTAATTTTTTTCTATGTAGTACAAAATTTATATATAAGTTGTTGGAGTAGAAAATTTAGGAAAGGGAATGGAAAATTTTGAATGACTTATAATCATTATCTTAAAGTACTTATTATGTATCTGTATCTATTTATAAGGTATCAAATGAGAGGAAATTAAGAGATTATAATTTATTAGTGATTACCTCTGAGTGGTTGCTGGTAGAAATATTCTACTCTGGAGAAATTGACAGAAATCACTGTATGCAATGGAAATTCACTTTTTGTAATTTTGGGGAGATAACAGTAGAATTTACCAAAACAATAAAATAGAAAAATCTAACCAAAGAAATGCAATAGAACCTCTGTGTACTGACTATGATTGATAGTTATTGTGACAGGACATTCATCTTCCTCAAAACTAGCTAGAAGATGTTTCTCTTGTCATTTGGAGGAAAGGGAGAAAGAATGAGACCTTAAGGTTTTGGCAAGAGTGGCTATCAAAGCAAACTAACTAAAGGCACCAAGCCAATGAACCAAGTTAACTAGTTGTGGTATCTCATTCAGATGAGAAAGAACCTGAACACTGTGATGTTTCTTAAAGGTCATAAAATATTTCTGTATTAAAATAAAAACAACTGGGTATAAATTCTTTGTTATATCCTCTTCTATCAGCTTCAACTATAGAGACACAGTACATAAGATGGAACACAATGTTTTAATGAAATATTTATTTTTAACATGATTTATTCTTTTTTTCTGGTCTGTTGGGAATGGTTTGCTGCCACCAGAAGAGGTCTTGAAGAAAAAATCACAACTGGACAGGATTCCTAGGGCTATAGAAAGATTAGCAAACTGGAATGTTTAGGATTAAAAAAAAAAAACACAACTCAAACAGTGTTTTTTAAGATAATGTATGCAATTATAGTGAAGCACTTTTCTGCTGTGGAAGTCACATTGCTCTTCTTAGCTATGTGTCAACTAATGTATCAAGGAATTTAAACACAGTTCTGAAGTCTGGCCTGGTGGCACATACTTGTAATCCCAGCATTCGGAGGAAGCTGAGACCAGAGGATCACAATTTGCGGGCAGCCTCAGCTATTTGGTGAGGCCCTCGGTAACTTAGTGAACCCTGTTTCAAAATAATAAAAGAATAAAAAATAGGGCAGGGGGTGTAGCTTGGAGATCAATTGCCCTGGGTTCCATTCCCAGATCCGCAAAACAAACAAAGAAACAAACAAATAAACAAAAAAGTTCTGTATTGGAGGTCAATAATTTACTTATACCCTAGAATTTTATACATTTTGATGATAACTTAAACAGGTCAGGCAAGAGTCATATCAGCTACTCTCACAAATTTCTACATGAGAATACTAGGTGCAGGGGACATGGCTGCAGAGCTTGCTGACCATGACTTATAATTTGCTGTTTATCCCTAAATCAAGTAGATTGTTATCATCATGGTGCCAAGTATGTTATGTTTCATTCATATATAATGAATAAAAAGTATCTTTCTAAGAGTAAAAGGATTTCTCAGTCAAACAAATTTATACTGCAGAAAAAATTAACAGACATTATGCATTCAATGTAAGGAGCGTACCTTTTGTGAATAGATGTTCAGATCATTCATGGTAGTTCCTGAACCACACTGGATTTCCTGGCCCCTGTTGGACATAGCACCTCAATTCACCTCTATTCAGGGAACAGATGTCTTGTAAACTACCATGGTAACACGTACCATGTTTGTTGAACTCAAGATGCATTCATAGTTTCAGACGGACAGTATTCTGCTATATTCATTGTAGAGCATCACACACATAGCTAATATAAAAAAAAAGTGTGACATGGAGTCAGTCAAATATTGTTGTTTCTTTATATTTCAATCTTTTCTTATTCTTTTCTATTTCCAGGGGATTGATCTTTCAATTAGAAGGGGCAGACACTTCCCACTATGGGAAGAATTTGCTTCATATCCAGGGCAGTTGAAAAACAGGCACAGAGATTGACTTCCCTAGAGATAACAAATGGAGGCCAAAGGTCCATTGCAGCAGGGTGAGGGTAGGAGCTGAGGGCCACAGGCATGCATGGGCCATGGGCATGCATGCACAGGGCCTAGAGAGAAGCAGGGTACTGGAGAGCTAGAAACCTAGTGAGAGGAAATCATATCAGTTACGACAGACAAAAGTACTCCGTTGATTATGACAAGAGTAAAACTGTCAAAATGATGCCAGAAAATGGCAGGGGAGGGGGGTGTGTTTTTTCAATTAAAAACTTAGCTGGGTTTGAAGTAGAGTGCAAAAATTTTTCATCTGTCTTCACTGTCAGCTTTCTGTGCATGTGAAAATATATTTATTATTTTCTAAATGAATTTAATGAGTTCCAGATTGTACAGGATGTCATAATGGAAACAGGATTACACAAGATAACATGGAGTTTTGTTCTCTAAATGAGTTTTACCTAGATTCTCTGTGTTGTACTTTTGATCTGAGCTATGTTTCGGTTACCACATTGAAAGAGGTTACACAAAGGGTAAAATAATAGAAACTTAATCAGGAAGCAGGTTTTCATATTGCTGCATTTTATTATATACTCTTGCCATATTCTAAAGCCTAATTCTTAAAAATAATAAAAGATGTGTCGCTTTAAAATGAGGACAATTGAAACCACATTGCGTTATAATTATGCATCTTTCTTCTTAGCCATCTCAAACATTTCACACCAATTGATTTTCAGGACATACTTGTGGATTATTTAAGGGTTATTGGTGGGGAAAATAAACTTCCTGAACTCTACCTTCTGTAAAATGCTAGATAAATATTGGTTGGTGAATTTTATTTTACAGATGAGAAACAAGCACAAAGAGGAAAAATAATATCTCAGAAACAGATCTTTCTTTCAAAAAGCATAGTCCAAAAAATTTTCGGCTAGAGGACAGTATAATACAAACTGGCTCCATTAGAGCATAGTTTTGCAACAAAATAACCTCTTCTAGAGGATTATTCATGGCATACAAAAATATGTAATTTTACTACCACATGACTGAATTTGTTAAGATAATATTATTTGCTGGTAGAAAATTCTCTAAATATTTGTTTTATGCAACCCAAAATGAAATGATTACTCTATTTAGGTAGGTGTTTGGGTTCTAAAACCTTACATCCTTGACATTTCTGCCATCTTGAATCAAGTTGAAAACAGCTTCCCACTTGGCAACAGTTTGTCTCCTGAATTTCAAAATAAAAATCTTGGAAAGTTTAAATTATTTCCCTAACTTTTTCTCATTTCATTTTCTTGTCATTGTCTAGATAATCACCATGGTCACAGCCTTGAAGAAAGAATTATCTATGGAGTAGAAAACAGTAGCACGTTCCTGGAATGCAGTCCAAAGTCACAGCGAGCACTGGTCTACTGGCAATTCCAAAGGAGAAATGAGGAGCGAAAAGAAGAGGTACAGGAGTGTGTGTGTGTGTGTGTGTGTGTGTGTGTGTGTGTGTGTGTGTTACTGAGGTTTGAACCCAATGCATTCTAAGGCCAAGCTACAATGCCAGCCCTTTTAAATTTTTGCTTTAAAACAGGGTCTTGCAAGGTTGCTGAGAGTTTCTCTAAATTCCTGCAGCTGGTCTTGAACTGGCACTCCTCTTGTTTCAGCCTCCCAAGTACTGTAACTAAAGGCCTGCACCACCACAATCAGCTACAGGAATACAATTGGCTGCGTTGTTTTTATCTAACATGTATTATTAAGTGAACCCAGCATTGATGACTTAAAAAAGAAAGTACTAGGAACTCTTTTCTTAATTGATTAATTGCTCATTAATTACACAAATATTCACTTTAGGTTGATTATACCACAGGCTTTATGCTAGAAGTTGAAGAAACAACTGTGCCACCATAAGCATTTCTAGCTCAGAAACAGTTTAGGATATATGTTAAAAAGTTTCCATATTTCTTATTGTGGCAATCTATGAAATAATTATAATTTATATTTGCTCATCAAAATCAAATATTCCTACTTATTTTAATGCTTGATCAACTAATTATGCCATCCAAACATGTTTTCCTTTCTTTATAACTTCCTCTTTAAATGGGAAGAAATTGGGAGAAGGGAATAATATATTTATGATGAAGGATATGAGGTTCCTGTACCAACTCTTACATAAATAACCATGTAGCATCAGGCAACTTCTCCTTTATAGATACAGTTTTTCTCTATAAAAGCAAAGAATTGCATGTCAAAAATCTTAGAGAATACTCTGAGCCCTTAAAGCTATCTACAAGGGGAATCAGATTAGTTCATTTGTAAGGTTATTGTGTGCAAATAATTTTACAAAAATAATATGAATATATAAAGGTGAGATACTCCCACTTTTTTTTTTTTACATTTTATGCAAACTTGAACTGTAGAAAGACATTGTGCAAACGCCAATTGATTTTTACACATTTTGAGGTTAGGCTTTCCAAGTTCTATATTGTAAGTTGTGTTCAAAATAAAAGCTGTATAATTAAAAATTTTCTAGTAGTCACATTAATTAAAAGTAAAACTGCACAAAATGGTGAGGTTAGATTATTCATCACAACATATCATCCTATTTATGTCATATCCAAGATCTAATAAATCAAATAATTACTGAATTTGAATCTCATATTTATTTCTTCTACTTTGCCCAACTGCTGACTTTTATTTTTCTTTTCTCGTAAATTTATTCTAAGCTGCGCGTGGTGGCGCATCCTTGTAATCCCCATGTTTGGTAGGCTGAGACAGAAGGATCACATGGGTTTGAAGCCAGCCTCAGCTGGCTCAAGAGACCCTGTTTACAAATAAAATATAAAATAGGTCTAGGAGTGTAGCCCGGAGGTAGAAGGCCCTTGGGTTCCATCCCCAGTACTACTACTACTACTAATACTACTACTAATAATAATAAATAATTAATAATAAGTTTATTCTAATCATCTATCATGTCCTAGCACCATAGTTCCAATTTCAGTACTTAATGTTAAGTTTGTGTCATTTTATATACTTCCCATTTTATAAAGGGAAAAGCATATTAGTTATTTCCTCCAGTTTTTAAAATATTTTAAATTGTTATAATACAAAATTCTACCAAAACACAGGTACGAAGATATTTTCCAGTGTACTTTAAAAACAGTTGACAGATACCATAACTCCTAAAATCCTTTGATTCTCTTCATAAATTAAAATTTTGTTAACTACTGAAATATGCCCGAACAAATAATCTAAACATTTACAGGCACTAATTTTTAAATCATATATGTATGATTATGTATATGATACACACACACACACACACACACACACACACACACACACATATATATATATATTTTTTTCTGTTGTACCTTTTTCTTTGTGGTAGATCAGAGTGGATGATCATATCATCAGGACAGAACAAGGACTTCTCCTGCGTAGTCTACAGCGGAAGGATTCTGGAAATTACCTATGCCATGCTGTGGAACACGGATTCATGCAAACTCTTCTTAAAGTAACCCTGGAAGTCATTGACACAGAACATTTGGAAGAACTTCTTCATAAAGATGATGATGGAGATGGCTCTAAGACCAAAGAAATGTCCCACTCCATGACACCTAGCCAAAAGGTGTGGTACAGAGACTTCATGCAGCTTATCAACCACCCTAACCTGAACACAATGGATGAATTCTGTGAACAAGTTTGGAAAAGGGACCGAAAACAACGTCGGCAGAGGCCAGGGCATACTCAAGGGAACAGCAACAAATGGAAGCACTTACAGGAAAGCAAGAAAGGTAGAAACAGGAGGACCCACGAATTTGAGCGGGCACCCAGAAGTGTCTGAGCTACTTTACCTCTAGAAACCTCAAACAAGTAAAAACTTGCCTAGACAATAACTGGAAAAAATGCAATATACATGAACTTTTTCATGGCATTATGTGGATGTTTACAATGGTGGGAAATTCAACTGAGTTCCACCAATTATAAATTAAGTCCATGAGAAACTTCTCTAATAGGCTTTCTTCATAATATCAACACCTAATAGAGATCACAGGTGAGCACAGACGTTCACTCTAGAAGACTTTGTGTTTCCTATGAGATTTCACTGTACAGTTTTGCTCTCTTCTTTGCCTGAGAATAAAAATGTCATTTGCCATATTGCCATCCAAAGGAGAAAAACAGCATCAGCAAAGCCATTTTATTGAACTAAAAGATTAAAATAAACTGCATGGATTTACTAAGCTGATGAATATTCCAAAATATTGTTGGATTCAAGGATACTTGTTGTCTACCAGCACTCCTGTCTGTGTGTACTGGAGGAGTAAAATAAAGAAAATGATACTGAATGAAATGGTCTGTGGAAATATAGAAATCATAAACCATCCATCATCCAGAAGAAAAATGGAATACACTGATCTACTACTGATGTCTTCTTTCAGCTTTGATCTAAAGATGTATTTTATTAAAACTATAATTTAAATGTACCATGACAGATATGCGGTAAAAATTAGCTGTTTTTAAGCTAGAGTAGGTTTTTATCTTATAATTATCATGCTATATAGTTTGTTTTTAAAATTCCAGTTGTGTGCTGCTTTTTTAACATTTTGTTTAGTTCTGTAGGAGGATAGCAGATATTGCTCTAGAAACATATATGTATCACACTCCATTAATTCCCCAAAACAGGACATAAATTATGCCTGATTTCTGTAAGGAAATCAAACAAATGGAAGCTGTTGACAACTCCCCTTCTTTAAGTATTATCTAAGTTAATTCCAACTTGCATAATGTTCTAATAAAAACAGAGAATTTAACCAGCAAAAAGGGAAGAAACAAATTGATTTGTCGAATGCATTTTATTGTATCAAAAGAGTCAGTGAAGAGAAAATGAACTGTGTATCCTGTGAAAATAATAAGCATTGCCTTAAGAGAGTGTTCAAAGAAAATGTCCCTTAACTCTGTTTTAATTCTGGCAGAATATTTTAAACCTAATGATCTCTGAAAAGTGAAAGAGAAAGAGGTCAATAATAATCAAAACAAAATCTAAAGGTAAATTTTCCAATGTTTTACATCTGAATAAGCTGCCTCTTACTTCACCTTAATACAATTATCTGTATAAGAACCTATGATTCTTTTAACATCATTGAGAGGTATTAAAGCTATTTTCTGGGATAAAATCTACACTTTAATTATGTAAAACTTTTTGTTTTCTGTAGCAACTTACCAAATAAGGTAAAATATTTTAATTAATAATTTGTTTTTGCTTTTATAATATGATTAATTGATACCCATTGACTTTAGGATGTCTAAGACTTTAAGCACTATAATACAGTTCTTTAACACTGTACCTCACCCCTTTAGAGAAATCTCTTCCTAGGCCCTTCATCATGCACAAAAACACATAGAAAATATCTTATTCCTAATTAATGGAATGACATTGAAGTTTTAGCTCCAGTTGTATTGGGATTCTAATTAAGTCAGCATTAATTTCTCACCTCAGACTGCAGTGAATTGTTATTCCCTATCAGCTGAAGTATTTCACAGATGGAAGCTCATGTTTCAGTTATAATGATCATTTGAATAAACAATTTGTTGACACTTGTTTCAAATAAAAACCTAAGAGTAATCTACATCCAATTTTAGGCCCCACTGAAGAATGTGGTGTTGATTTCAGGAGAGCATCCTCAAGTGGAAGCTCGATTGTTAAATTATTTGAAGAGCACACTCTAACACAGAAATGAGTGTTTGAAATATAAATCAAAGTACAAATAGTGCTCCAAAAATAGGTAGTTTTTAAAAAAGATTTTGTATAATATCTTAACTGTACTAAAATTCAAGGTAGCATTTCATTCTGACTTTGCAGCTGAAACATTTATTTGCAATAACAGACGTATCTTATTTCTCTGTAGTGTTTAAAAATAAAAGATTGTAAGGGATGGTAACTTTATGGAGACCTTCTAAAATCTGAATGCATTTTGTTTAGCATTATGAAATATCAATTGAAAAGAGTCTAGACTCCAATTACAAGTATTGAAAACAAGCAAATTTACTGGCATGCCTTTATTAACTATGAGGTCTAAGATTTTTGAAGAAAACTATACATAAAAATTGCAGATATTTACCTCTTATTGCAGTCATAATTTTCTACCAATGTGTATTGAGAAGGGGTAGTTTGCACGTAAAATAATTAATGTCCCATTTAATAATTCACCTTAAATAGATTTTGGAGTATGCATGTGGCATCAGAGATGAAACTTGGTTAAGAGACTCATGTAACCGTAAACAAATTATAGCAGCAATCTTCAAGTATGAGAAAGATGCATCACATCAGAGAAATCATGGCCCCGTTGAAATAAAGTGTAAAATGTAAATGCATGTAAATGCACATTTATTGCTTCTTTTTATGTCTTTTTAGTGATTCTCTATGTTATGTGTTTAATATTTTTGCTACCTACAAACTAGGCAAAAGAGATGTAAATAATTTTGAGAAAAGGAAGAACAGTGTAAAATACCACTTTCTATAGGTACTCCATTTCAATGTAGAACATCATCCTAAAATACAAGCTTTTCCCACACAGGTGACAAGATGGTTTATGTACTATTTAAGGGCAGAAGGTGTGTGCCCATTCAATAAGCATGCTTTTTGCCAGATAGTAAATATGTTCCATATCTGTATTTATCATTGCATTTCAGATGGGAACTAGAAAACTGGAGAGAAAATGTAATGAAACTGCTGCTGTAAATTATTCCTTTTAGCATGTATTCAGTTGCTAAATACACATTTCTTCAAAATATTTGAATTCAGATGTCTTTACTGTTCCCTGTAACATATGGTGTTAAGGAACATAAGCTTAGAAAATTTTGAAAACCAGAGTCAGGTTTCCACATAATTAGCTAACAAATTTCTCCATTGTCATCTGTAAACTGGGTTCTTTTTTTCTGGTGATGATGTGAACTGTTATGCCCTTTAAATTAAATATTGTTCATTTTGATGTCATATCTAAAAAGGAAGTATGGGTCTGAAATTTTATAATGTGCCATTATCATAATCAGTCTGATTTCATTTGGGATCTATCAAGATGCCAGATGACTGTTCTCTATATCACCTACCCAGAGGGTAATAAGAAAGTATTTTATTAACATGGAATCATTAGTATACCATTTTGAAATCGTTGTCTTCTGAAATAATTTTAAATGCAATTTCAATTGAATGGAATTCTATCAGGTTTCATGGCTTCAAAGACACACTAATAAGTAGAATTCAACATTACCTTTTTTGTAATAACATGTTAGATATAAACTGGCCTAATGCCAGATATCCATGCTTTTGATTTTAGTTTTGTCTGTAATAAGTATTTAAAGTCAATGTTAATGTTTGCAAATTACATGTTTCCATACAAAGGAAAACATTTTTTAAAAGTCTGCAATATCCTATACGTTTGTTTGATTGGTAGCAATTTTCTTATACTACTTAATTAAAGAGAGATACATTTTGAAGTTAATAGATTAAGAGGACTCAGAAATGAAAGAGAGAATGAAGCCACAAAAATGGGGCTTCCTCTGGTAAGATAATTTTCACAATCAACCTAACCAAAGAAACCATCTTAATTATTCATTTCAAATGTTCAGGAAGAGGCACAGATACCAAGTAGAATCAAGTCAGACCAAAAATAAATAAAAAATAAAAATAAAGAAGGAAAAGAAAAAAAAGATTCTGAATATAAAGAAATTAATTGAACTTCTCAGAAACCTACTTGTGAAGCGATTCCCTGATCTATCTTGACTATTGTTTATGTGCTGGGTACCCTTAGGTAATGAAGATGCTGAGGGAAATATGGCGCCCTGACCTCACAGAGCTCACAAAAAAATAAGGGAGGCAAATAACAACATGAATTACTATCATCATATCTGGCAAGTCTTTTCTGATAGGCCTATTTCTAGATCAGGATAACCACCTTCTCTGCATTGTATCTGTGCCTTGGATATGCTTTTTATTGTCCTTTTTATCACAGTGGTGTGATCTGTTTACATCCCGGGTTCCCTTTCTAGACTATGAACTCCTTGAGGGCAGAGTTTGTATCTAATTCATTTCATGTTGCAGAGTACAGAGAAGAAATTCAGTGAATCATTTTTTTTAAAAAATCACATTTTGAAGTGTTAAGTGCCAAACTGCAGTTCACAATGAACATACTGGGAGTTCAAAAAGGAGGCAAGATCATGGGACACTTTAGAGAAAAGGGAACATTTAAGCTGTGAATTGAAACATCAGGCAGATTTACCTAGATGGAGAAAGAAAGAGGACAGTCTGGATAGAGGAAATAAGGAGAATGAAGACGAAGTGTTTCTTTTTGGAAACAAGTATTCCAAATAAATAGAGCACAAGGTTCATAAAGAAATGTACAGTGCGTCACTTCTGAGTCAAAATGGTGTATTTGTTTTTTTCCTGGATTTTGATTTCTTGCCCTCTATTTATAGCCAACATCCCAAGCACATGGAACCATATCATATACCATACATGCTACCTCCTCCTCTCTCATCTCCTAGTCTTCCCTCTCAATGTTGACCTTGTTTATCTTTACTTAGCTGAAGCCTTAATACTGAGCTATGTTCCTTCAGCCAATTTCCAAGTAGTGTGTGTGTGTGTGTGTGTGTGTGTGTGTGTGTGTGTGTTTGTGTGTGTGTGTGTGTGTTTATTACTGGGGACTGAACATAGGGGTATTCTTCTACCTCTGAGGTACACCCCCAGCTCTATTATTTTGTAGTTTTTGTTTTGAAACAGATCTCCCTAAGTTGCAGAGGGCCTCACTAATTTGCTCAGGTTAGCTGCAAACCTGTGAACCTCCTGTATCAGCCTCCCAAGTACTGGGATTACAAGGGTGTGTTACCATGCAAGGATCCAACTAGTTTTCATACCAGAATCTTTTCGCTATTTCAACCTACTGTGCTTCAACTGGAGTTTCAAATTCCAGAGATGAATGTCTAGGAGATGCTACCTTCATTGGCTGACCCCCATGTGCTTTAACTCAGTTCAGATGAATGCTTTTGTTATATTGCACCTACCTATGGGGTTACCTCACAAATCATTTATTAGAGCATATTGCTCTGCCTTGGGTTCCAACATCACCTTGCTAATTATCAATGTGATTTTCCCCAAAGTAGTATTAAACACAAAGATTGCATTTATTCAAGGGATAACCTAGATGAAGTGATTCTTGACTAACAATTCTGCAAGTGAGATTAGCACACACAGTTGACAGGCAGTCTTCAATATTTTTTTAAGCTAGAAAAAAGAAAAAGTAAAAAAGATATAAGACCTAGCTTCATCTTGATTCTGTCAACTCCACACCACCATCACATTAAACTGTCAAGTTTTTTTCTCATCTAACAAAAGAACGTATTTTATTTCTTTTAATCTAAACAATATACTTGTAGATACAATGTTTGTTTATATAGTACCTAAGCAAAAGTTCTTGCAAATATGTTCAAGTCATCATAACTTGGGTAATTTTAAAGTCTCAATTTCCACCTTCTCTTTGTAACTCTCACTGGAGCATTAGACCTCAAGTAAATACATTTTTAAATCCATGTCATTTGTGTAACCCAGTTCATAATGCTTTGTTTGTTTTGTTGATAGCTAAATCCAGTGAGATTTAAGCTTTTATAGACAAAGTTTGTGTCTAAAATCAAACATCTTTTCCACTTTAGGTTTTTTTTTATAATTCACATAAATTTTTAGGGGTTTTGCATCCTTGCATTTCAAAAAATGAATGACAGTTTTGTTAGGGCTCAGGTACTCTCATTTTATTCACACAGTGTTTTTAAATTGCTGGTAAATGTGAATAAATAGTTTAAGTCTAGGTCTCTATATACATTTCAACAAATTCTGCTTGAGTTTAGAGAACTGACTAATCCTGGTGTATCTATGTATCACATTTGTATCGATAACATCCACCAACTTCATTCTTTATTTTCTTTTTTACATTATTTTTTACTCTAACAGCATGTTGGTTGAAATTGTTTATGTTCTATTTGGTTTGGAAAGAAAGTTAACTTAATAAATATTATATAGCATCAGAAAAACTCCAGTACTTAAATGGAGAAGTATACTGTCAATAAATATATTAAATTCCCACAAATAGTAACAATATTCAGTCAAAAGCATAGGCACATACTTATCATAGGGTTATTATATTTTGATCAAAACATTTGTCTATTTGTTAACTTTAGAAATATGTCAGTATTAAGGTTTCACCCTTAACTTCTTACTCTTCCAGAATTTATAAAACAAATGACAAATACTCTAGATTCCAAAAATCCCTTATCTTTCAAAAAGTAGCATATCTTCTTCCCCTCAGTGAAGACTAGAACATAATTTGCCCTGATACTGGTCTCTTTCTAAGCTCATTCTTGTCATTAGACACTTTATTAAAATTATGTCATATTAGGTAGCTCTTATTTATTTGGGAAATAACTATTCATGCTAAAGAAAACACCTATAGATTTTTTTTACAAAAATTATCTGATTGAGAGTACATAGCTTAAAGCAAAAACTACAACATATTGCATTATATTATAATTTAATATTATAACATTAAATAAAGTCGACATAATCAGAAGCAAAGAGGTATTACTACATTCTGTGCTGAACTTACTACCTAGTGATAGTAATCTATTTTTATATCTTTATTATGTTCAAGATGTTTCATGATATGCTTTGAGGTTCTCATCCAAAGTAGGAAAGTTTTTGTTTTTGTTTTTTTTATGGTACTGGTAATTAAACCCAGGGTCTCCCACATATTGGACTGAAGCTATACCACTGAGCTTCATTCACAGGCCCAGGCCATTTTTATTACCTCAATTTTATATGAGAAAAATCAATATATGGCTTAGCTTAGATTTAAGATTAAGTTTAAAATCCAAGTTATAACCTTGTCATTTGATCTGATTATAACAGAAACTTTTATTACTATATCACCTAGTAGAAAATACACTTTTTAAGTTTTAATAAATTGCCACTGCAATACAAATTAGTTAAGATCACCTAAAAACAATGTGCATCCAAGGAAATAATTTACTGACTTGGGTACTTTCTAACATAATATGGAAGCTAAATAGGCCAATAAAAAAGTGGTCAAGTATTCAGTTATAAAAACACTTCAATCAGTATCTATAATTTATTTTCTCTAACAAGCAAAATCAAAGAAAAATATGGTTTCTTTATGCTTCTTTTTTAAACAGTTTAAATGTTAGCCAAAAAAAGAAAAATGTTTGTTTAGACTGCTACAAAATAAAAAAATTTGATTCGGTGACCAAAACAAAAATAAAAATCTTTGTAATAATATATGCATATATAGAATCCTCTTTATAAATTAAAATTATTGTGTTAAGTCCATTTTAATAATAAATTGAACACCACTTTTATAAGAAATGGATCCATGCATAAAAGTTTAATATATCAAGGAGAGCAGTCTATAGAAAAACATTAATTGTTCTTGCAACCTTAAGACTGTGTACCTGGCTAGAACTGCTTCAAAAATATGTTTTATTGAATTGTTCCTTCCTAAGATGTAGCAGTTATTGATAACTAATGTCAGTATGTGCTAGAAGAATATTCCATGTGTTTTCTCATTCTTCAACAGCAGAAATTATAAACTTCCCATGTTTTTATACTCAACCTCAACATATGTAACTTCTGAAATAATTTTACTTAATGTATGATTTAATTTAAAAATTAAAATAAGCTGAACATGATGGCATACGCTTGTAGTCCCAGTACTTGGGAGGCTGAGACAGGAGGATACAGTTTCTTGGACGACCTCAACTACTTAGTGAGGCTCTCCACAACTTAGTAAGACCCTGTTTCAAAATATAGAATAAAAAATTGGGCTTGGGGTGTAACTCAGAGGTAGAATGCCGGTGGGTTCAATCTCTAGCATCATAAAATAATTTAATTCCTTTAATTTACTAATTAAAACAAAGTTTGAGATGTTCTAAATTGTATTGAAATATTTTGTTGAAAATATGTTCTTCTGTCTGCTGCCTTTGTGTGTGTGTGTGTGTGTGTGTGTGTGTGTGTGTGTGAGAGAGAGAGAGAGAGAGAGAGAGAGAGAGACAGAGAGAGACAGAGAGACAGAGAAGAGAGAGACAGAGGCTGTGTGTGTGTGTGTGTGTGTGTGTGTGTGTGTGTGTGTGTGAAGTTCCTTAGTCCCATTTTTTATGAGAAGCACTTTCTCAGTGTATTATTAGTCAGGAGTCATAACTGACTTTAGAATGGTACTCCAAGTTCTGGTCAACTCCCAGTCAAAAATAATACCTCAGAAAAGCAACTTATTCTTACTGTTTATTATAGTATATGAACTATTTCTAAGATACTTCCAAACCCAAAATGTAGTGTTGAATGTGGGTTAGGATTGTCAGTTCCATGTGGATGTCTCCTTCTTTTCCTATTGCATCATCGTGTCATTCAGCATCCTATACAGTATTCAACTGTGTAATAAGTCAATAAAGTGCCCTTTGAAACTGCTCCAACGTAGTAATATCCTGAAAATATTTCTATACTGTTAAAAGCCTATGTTCTCTAAAGGAATTGCCTCAAGTAAAGAAAGTGTCCTGATTGACCCCTCTTGACATTTTGGGAAATTCTTATTGAAATCATACTTTAAAAGAAATGAGAAAAAAAGAAACGTATGGTTTGTTTTTTAAATCAGAGTCTTTCTCTTAGTATTCCTTTCTTATACTTTCTAAAATTGTATACTAATTTGAATAATTCCCTTTCATCCTTTGCCGTTTAGACGACATATTTTCTTTCAGCAAACTTGTAAAATTCAGAATCCTGACCGATGTTTTATATAACTTCTTGGTTTTGCAGTTAATTAACCTATTTATTCAATCTATACTCAGTTATCATCCAGAATGGTAATAATTTAAACTCATTTTTATTTTTAGCTCTTCTACAATGAAGATATTAAACACTAAGAAGCATTGTGATATATATAATAATATCAAACCATTAATTTAAGTCATGTACAGTTAAATGTAAATAAAATGACACCATGTCTTCATTACTCTGCCTAAAACTGTGACCATTTCTGTTCTTTGAAAAGTCCATAATCTCCCTTCTTAATTATATTTTATTTTTTCTTCTTTAGGGTAATCAATTAATAACCTGAATTTTCTACTCATAAATTATTTACCTTCCAATTCTTTATTCTTTTTTTTAATCAAACCTTTTCTTTCTCATTCATCCTGAGTACAACACTATTATAGGGATGGAGCAAGATAGACAATAGTCAGTGTGGCTGGGACTTTTTATCAGGAACATTTTATTGGTTTACAGAAATAATAGGAATGAAAGACATCAGCCATAGCAGATACAGAGAGGGTAAAGCTTCATTGCAAGGAAGTTGGTATCCAGGCCTCAAAACCACTAATGTTACACGCATTCAGCATCTCTCCAACGTTTCCTTGATGATGTTCTTGGACATTTTTTTTTTTTTTACTTCTGTGGACCCGGTTTCCATCTATAAGAAAACTTAGTTCCTCCTCTCTAAGAGAAACGTTAAAGCAGCACTTATTCATAGAGTTGAGGTGATAAGGAAGATTGACCTAACACTTACTGATAACACTGATCTAGACTCATTTTCTTCACTTCAGTCCTGATAATTAAAAAAGAGATGTTCCTCCTTTTTTCCAAAGAAATCCTCTTGATTGTATCTACTACAGTCTCCAGACATTTAGCTTTTCTTGGTCGCTTATACCTATAATTCCACCTTCTCTCATTCTAAAGTAACAATTCTAACAATAACTGGATTTTCTTTAGTCATGTCATTCACTTGAGCAATTTTCTACTTCTTAACTTTTTCTATTTAATTAACTAATTAATTAATTTTAATTTTTTATTGTTGCATTGTAGTCATACTTTTTTTTTTTTATGGTGGTACTGGGGTTCCTGGAAACCTTTCTACCTCCGGGCTACACTCCCAGACCTACTTTTTATACTTTTTTTATTTGGAAACAGGGTCTCTTAAGCCAGTGCGCTGGCTTCGAACCTGCACGATTTTCCTGTCTCCGCCTCCCAAGCACTGGGATTACAAGCATGCACCACCATGCCTGGCTGTAGTCATACATCTTAATGGGATACAAAATGGTGGAGACATACATGCATACATCACCCAATTAGCCCTTACCCAATTCCCGCCCCATTCTCTCCCCCTCCCTCCTTCTCATACTTGGCTTAGTGATTGACTTTGATATGTTTGTTAAAGTACATGTACTTAGAAAATTTCCCTCTTCCCTCTTCCCATCCCCTCAAGTCACCTTTTTATTTATTTATTTATTTATTTTATTTATTGGTGGTACTGGGGTTCCTGGAATCCCAAGCTATACTCCCAGACCTAGTTTTTATACTTTTTTATTTGGAAACAGGGTCTCTTAAGCCAGTGCGGCTGGCTTCGAACCTGCGTGATCACCCTCCTGTCTCCATCTCCTAAGCACGGGGATTACAAGTGTGCACCACCACGCCCGGCTCTATTTAATTTTTAAAAAGAAATCCTGAAAGGTTTCTAATTAAAAATAAAAAGTTAAGCCAGGTGTGGTGGCACACACTTGTAATCTCCGTACTTGGGAGGCTGAGAAAGGAGGATCACAGGTTCTCATGGCCAGCCTTAGCTACTTAGTGAGGTTCTCTGCAACTTAGTGAGAACTTGTTTCAAATAAAGAATAAAAATATAGGGCTGGGAATGTAGCTTGGGGGTAGAATACCCTTGGGTTCAATCCCCAGTACCACAAAAAATAATTTATGTGTTTGGTTTGTACCCTCTCAAATAAAACCCCATTAAAGTAAGAAAGTAGAACTTCTACCTTAATTTACAAGTATGCCATCTTTTAATTCTTGATATTTGTGCTACTACCTGCCATCAGTACTGCCAAGAATTTACTCTGAATAGTAAATTTATCGATTTTTCTGTACTAAGAAATCAGTTGTGTATTTTATTTTATTTTTTTTTATTTTTTTATTTTATTTTTTGGTGGTACTGGGGTTTCTGGAAGCCATTCTACCTTCGGGCTATACTCCCAGACCTATTTTATATATTTTTTAATTTGGAAACGGTCTCTTAAACCAGTGAGGCTGGCTCCAAACCTGTGCATTCCTCCTGTCTCCGCCTCCCAAGCACGGGGATTACAAGCATGAGCCACCATGCTCCGCTCAGTTGTGTATTTTAACATGAGATTTTAAATGTTAGTTTTTGGTTTTTTTTTTTTTTTCCTGTGTGTGTGTGTGTGTGTGTGTGTGTGTGTGTGTGTGTGTAGTACCGGGGATGGAACCTAGGGGCTTTCTATCTCCAGGCTACATCGGCAGACCTATTTTTTATATTTTATTTGGAAACAGGGTCTCAATAAATTGGAGAAAGTCTCACTAAGTAGTTGAGGCTGGCTTCAAACCTATGCAGTCCTCTTGTCTCAACATCCCAAGAACTGGGATTACAAGCATGCGCCACCATGGCCGGCTCATAATGTTAGTATTTTTAAGCATGAAATTGGAGATATTTCTCTAACATTATCTTATATGATATCTTGCAGAAGTCAAAATGATTATTTTTATAGGTTCAACCAAAACTACACTGTATTAAGTAAACTTTAATCTAAGAAAAAGCATGGAGTATAATCTAAGCAATTGAAAGTGCTGCTGATAAAGAACTTTCAAAAGTAGAATCAGACTTGAAAAATATATAATATAGAAGAAATTATATATCTTGCAATAAGATATAATTCACAGGAAGAAAATGCAAGAGCAGGCATCTAGTCATAGTCTTGAAAGAACCCATGAAAAAACACCATCATAACTCACACCTAGAAAGATAATAATTTATGCAAAATCATCCCCTTTAAAAAGTAAAGATGAAAAGAGACATGACACTTCTAAAGCCTGCCAGGCTAAGGATAAACACAAGAAATAAACCATATGTGTTGTGGGAGGCAAATCCACAAAGAAGCTGTTAGGCAAAAATAAGACCAAGCTATGACATGATCCAGATGTTCACTAATATGGATGTCTCAGCAAAATATGAAGGACTTCAATGTCTGGTAGGAAAGGATAAAACCTCTCAAAGTGTGAACACTGATCGGCTTCAATTATTTGGTAACTCTTTTTAAATAATTGCTTTCTGTTTGAAGTATTGTCGTCTTTCAGCTTTAACTGTCTTGGAAATTGATAAAAAGCAGCATAAAGAGATGAAACAACAATGCACACTTTGAAGTACAGTCATTCTGTTCATGAGAACTTTAAGAGATCATCTGGGCTAGTCCCCAAGAAAGACTATCATGCATATTAGACAATTTGAAAGGACTGAAAAGAGAAGAACTGTACACAATTATTTTATAACTTGTCCATAACTAAAATGATCATTAAGTTGAAAACTCAATAAGCAGAATACATATTCATAGTAGAAAGCACTACAAATTCTCATGGAAATTTTGAATTAAGCTTTCGTATATAGAGATGTGACCTCTCATTATCCAGGTCTAAGCTCTGTACTTCTCAATGTTTCTTATTAGTCCTATGCTTAAGTGCCTCGCACAAAATAAAATACAATATACTCTGCACACTCATTTTTTATTTATTAGCCACATGATGGCATACAGTATTTAATACAACATTAAAGGATTGAATTGAAAAAAATTTTCAAAATTAAGAAATTTTAAGAGCTTAAGGAGCAGAAAAACACCAAATGCAATGGTGGGGAGAAACAGATGAAGACCTGGGATAAGAAAGTACATGGATCTTCAAAGGAAATAAAAGCATAATAAAAGCTAATAAAAAGTATATGCTTTTATTAGCAGCACAAATGTTTGGCTTCTTTATTCCTCTTTTTAATCTCCTGGAAATCTCAATCTTATGTGGTATTGATCTCTATTTTGTCTACCTTAGTCAAATATCCACTAAGTCCAGCCTACTCAGTACATGTGGCCAAAGTGTGAGCTGTGGACACAGGCATCACCTGAGAGTTTATGAGAAGTACACAGACATAAACTACCCTAAATATACTGAATCGAATCCAGACCGGTATTTTAGCTCATTTCCCAGATGACTTGAGTTCACAGTAATGTTTGAGCAGCAGTATTCTAAATGACTTGTTCATACAGGTTTGGATCGAATTCTCTTTAAGGGGCACAAATTTGGATTGTTCTTATTTGTATATGGTGGTTGATTGCTAAACACCCCACATGGCCTTCCTTCTGTCTGAGACCTGAGAAGGCTAGCCGGCCTCCAAGGTTTAGAGTGGAGATCAGATAGTCAGACACTAAGAGGTTAGGTCCCTGGAATATCGAGTTAATTACTTGGTCTATTAATGAAAGAAGCTATCATATGGTGTCTTTCCAAAGGGGTTGAATTCAGAGAAATACAGCAACATATGCATACCTATGTTCATAGCAGCACAATTTGTAATAGCCAAAATATGGAACCAACCCAGATCACCATCAACAGATGAATGGATAGCAAAACTGTGGGAAATACACACAATGGAATTCTATTCAGCCATAAAGAAGAACAAAATTATATCATTTGCAAGAAGATGGAAAGCCCTGGAGAGCATCATGTTAAGTGAGATCAGCCAAGCACAGAAGGAGAAGATACACATGTTTCCTCTAATATGCCCAAACTAGAAAACACAAAGGATACCAGTAGGACCCCAGATATTAGAGGGGAAATACTAGCTAAGTTTTAATGGAAAGATAGGAGAGGAGAAAGGCCGATCTTGATTAATGAGGGTCTACACCTGAACATGTGTAAAATTATGAATAAGACATGGTTAACCTGGACAACCATTGGTGGGGGGGGGGAGAAAACGGGGGTGGGGGGGAGAGGGCACCAAATATAGTGTAAATGTATACTATTTATGTTCAATAAAAAATTGTTTAAAAAAAAGAAAGAAGCTATTAAATACTTTTGAGAATTATTGTGACAGAAATAGATAGAAATTTGAGTTTAATAATATTTAGGTAGTAATAATGCAGGAAAAATCAGGAATAGAATTTAACTTAGAGGATATTTCTGTCATTCAGCCTTTGAAAGTGAGGATTTTTTGTTTAAATAAATAAAAATATGGAAAATGTTTTTACAGAAATAGTTTTTTTTAGCTTATAAATAGGAGAGGTAGTGCAAAACAATGGAAGAATAGACTTTATAGCTAATACTGCCTTCTCATTTTTTTTATATTTACTGGAATAATGAAAGTAAAAATTTCCCTAGATTATTTCAGTATTAGGTTTCCTGTAGTTTGGCAATAGTTGAGATTTGCTGTTTGAATTTCATAACAATTTTTCCAAATATTTTATACTATTTTTATTCTGTGGAAAAATAGAATAATTAAAATGCTTTCCATACATAGAAATACTGAGATTATTAACAGAAAAAAACATTTCAATTCCAATATGCAACATTAATTAAAGGCTATTTTCTTAGAATAATTTGATGCCATTAAGACACAATAATGTACATACAACACTTCAAATTGCAACCAACATTTAACAATGCATGCATGTGTATATGTCATGTATTTCTAAGATTTATTTCTCAATTCATACTGGGTGGTCTACTACTGCTTTTTATACTATAACCAGCTGATCCCAAGTTCAGGGTTATTGAAAAGCATCATAAATAAAATCCATGTGTGCACTGTTTAAGTACCAGACTATATTTACAAGGATTTCAGCAACTTTGCCAGTTCACTGCCAGCAAAAAAAAAAAAAAAAACATGTCTACCATTAGTGTTACAATCACAAATGTTTTCACAATGCTGAATTCACCCCAATAATCCTTCCTGGAAAATTTAAGGATGACTGTGAAAGAATGAAATTATTTATTTATGTTGCACTCACTGTAGCATGTCTATTTAAAGTGGCCTGAATACTTCTTGTTGGACTCTCAGTTGTCAGAGATTCATATATTGTCATCAAACAGAATATCTAACAGGGAAAAAGGGTCCATACACCACTGTTTGTATAAAAATAGTCTATCGACTCACAGCAGCTTGACGTGCCTATTAAAATTCATTTCAAAAAAAGAACAAAACAACATTTAGAACCAAAATACTGGATGTTTTATGTCAATGAGATTTCAGGAAGCAGGGGCTTTAAATTCAAACTCGAGGGAGTTTCCAGCTATGGAGTTTGAAAAATGCAGTTTTATCTTAAGCCCTCTGTAAATCATTCTAAAATACTGCTGATCAGGTAATGTGTAACACAGACTCCTAAATTGTTGCTGGGGATACCGGGGGGGGGGGTATAAATTGGGAGCGATGGGGATGGGAATGTTGAGCAAATTGAGGTACAAGGATGTCTTCAAGGCAGATACAACACACTGAGCAATTGTTACAGGACAAGTTGGAGTGACTAACAAAGTGGTGCTAGTTTATTCTCTTGACATCATGAAATAGAAGCATTACTTGTTCTATAGGAGATTCAGATATTTAATATGGCTTAATGAATTATATACCTATATTTTTTAACATTAAAAGTTATATGCTTTGGATATAAGTATATAACACCAACAGCTATGTCATTAGACATACAAGCTATTCTGCAGAATTTTAATATCCAAATCTCCACCGACAGCGCACTATTCACTCTCTCTGGTATGCATTAGTAAATGTGCTGTCCCGAGGCACATTTGTGCGATTTCCTTGAGGTCCAAAGAGCCAAAACTCTGTTTACTTGGCCAGGTGCAGCGGAGTATCTACATCTCCTTTGTTTTGAAACCCTCTGCTGATCTCTTTAGAGTAGTTTCATATGACTTCTAAATGTCAGGTAAAATAGGAAAGGCCTGAATTAGTCAGATATGCTGAAAATTGTTCAGCATGGCAGAACTGCACTTTCCATGAGAATCTTCTCAACTTTAGGGCTAAAGAGAGAGTCATAGAGAACTCAGCAAGGGCACAGGAACCAACTTCTAGAAAGGAGGAAGTCCCCACAATTCAAAGCTCACATGCTACACTTGGTTGAGAGGTCAGAGGAACAACCAGAAAGTAGAGGTTGGGAGAGCAGTAGAGGAGAAGACAAAAGGGTAACTCACTCTTCTTACCTTTGGTAATTGGATTTTTTTTTTTCAGGTCTGGGTATGGAACCCAGGGGCATTAGACCTCCGAGCTACACCCCCTAACCTATTTTTTATTCTTTATTTTGAAACTGGGTCTCACTGAGTTGCAGAGGGCCTCACTAAGTAGCTGAGGCTGTCTGCGAACCGCAATCTTCCGGTCTCAGCCTACCGAATGCTAGGATTACAAGCGTGCACCACCATGCCCGGCTTGGAATTTTTAAAACAGTGTTACTTTGAAAAATAATTTTAAGAGTTTGGGTTAATCTGGAAAAGAACAGTGATTAGGAAGTTGATTTGAGAGTAGATGTTTAGCCTGAAATAGATTCTCAAATTTCATTTGACTAGTGTATTAAAAAGCTATGGTGCATGTGCATGTATATGCCTGTGTGTGTGTGTGTGTGTGTGTGTGTGTGTGTGTGTGTGTGTGTGTGTGTGTTTTACCTAATTCAAATATGTTCATCTCTAATAGTCCTTTTTCTGTTTATACATCTTTTAAAGCAGGCAATTATAACATTCTGAATTTCAAAGCTCAAATCACGTTTTGGGAGTCAACAGCCTTTATGTCTCATCTTTGCCCTGCATACACCATTACCTTACAGAAAGTTTTGTAACTCCTTTCAGTAGGAATGTACACTTTAGTGGAAAGAAGGCCCAAACTTTATTTTTCCCACCTCGTTCAAGGGGAATTTATTTAAAGAAATAAAATGCCATATGGAACCTCAAGGTTGTAGGTTCCTTCTAAAAGCCTTGAGGTTCACATTCTATTGTCCCTCTGCAGCCCACCACCACATGCTGCTACAATTCCAAATCCAACCCAGATCCAGATGTCTGCTGCTGCATATCACAATTAAGTCTTAGGTGATCCTGGCTCTACTATCTGAACTACTTAGTGCCCACCTCTGTGGATACTCTTATCTCAGCCGCAGACACCTGCTCCAGGAACCTGCCACTCGTCGTTGCCATCCTAATCTCTCTCCCGCTCCAGCCTTGCTACTCTGGGCAGATTCTAGTGTCTAGTTTGTTCTAATATAAAAGCTATATGACAGTAGCAATCAGTATACACACAGTTAGTTTATTTTTTTTTCCTTTTAAGAGTCTTTATTTAACACCCAACACAAAGACTTTATTCTGGGGAGTATGTTTTCTTTTATATGTGGAATAGTAGAGAGAAAATAAGAAACAAAACAGACTAAATAGATGAGGAGAGAGACCAGTAGGACAGTGCAGACCATTTGGGGAAGGGAAATGGAAAGGCAAAAATGGAGACTTGTTAAAGAAAACAGTTTAAATAATGCTATGTCCTTATATGAAGGTATCACTTCCAATCTCACTCATATGTATGGGGTAGCGGGTGGGGTGGGATCTGGAGGGCAGTCCACTGAGTGCTGTGTGCATGTATGTGGATAGCGCCTTCGACTTCCCTATGATGTATAATTACAATGCACCAGTGTAACTATAAACATGTTTGTAAAATTAGAGACCTTTTTCTGTCTCAAGTGAGACAACCTAAGACAATTATCCTAATTCTCTTCCCAGAGTGCATTTTGAAAGATTCTGAAAGTAGACCTCCAAGTCTTTCTGCAAATTCTTTCAAAGTCATAGATTCTAGAGGAAAGAAGGCAGACCAAGCAAGCCCTTGAGATGCTATAAATACCACAGGGCTGTTCCAAACAGATTTAAAATGTGTCTCGTTAATATCCCAGATTGTTTACATTAATATATAGTGAATAACTGTTGTAATTAAATGAGGGAATTTCAGAAATGACAAGATGAAACTCTAAGAGTAAAATATTTGGGACACAAGAAGACTCTTCCCCAATATTTACCCAGGTTACTACTTCTTCTGCCTGTCAGCAAAATTTGCCATATTTTTACTTTCTCCTGTTGTGAAGCTATTCATCTCTGCCCATAATCGTGGATACTCAGACATTTGTACTATGATTATCCAAGTCCATTTTTTAAAAAAATACCATCATATTCCCTATAATATATCCATACCATCACTGTAAACTGGCTATGTTAATTGTGATCTCTATTACTCAGAACCAGATGCAAATGAAAAATAATAATCCGTTGTATACTTAGCATATGTAAAAGTTAATGAAATAATGCATTACAGAATAGTTGTCAGTGAGAACAGGAACACCAGAGAGATTGATATTTTTCATTTAACCACTTAATGAAAATTATCAAGTTCTTACTACACACTAGACACAAGAAATATAAACCTGACTTCTAGAAAGTTACAATCTATTAGCTGAGACAAAATAATTGATACTGAATAATATAATAGAAATTGATGAGTATCTTAAGAGAAGAAGAGGCTCACATGCTATCGAAATTCAGGGCTCATGTAGTTTAAAAGAAGCCTCAGCAATAACTCAGGAGCAGATCCCTCTGTCAGGTAGATCCAGCCTTCATAGGCTTGTTATACAGGGAAGTGGGCACTTCTCAGAAGGCTTTGACCTAGGATTCATGTCTCCCTATACAGTGCTTTTCATACTTATATCACTGTCTCTAATGTCACAGCAGGCTAAAATAAATATTTGTCTATGGCATTGACATGTTAATACAAATTCATGCATGGAAGATATGTTTGTGCAATTTTTTTTATATTTTAAGAGCAAATATTGTGGCCTAGTAATATTTTGCTTTTCAATTTGCTTACTAGCTTTTATAACTTCATACCTATTCATCATTTCCTAAAAATTCCACGTAAAAATAAAAATAATAAAAAATTAATTGTATAGAGAAAGCTTCTAGTTCAAGTTACTCATTTCGTTCATATAATTTGATGCTATGCACAATCATATTTAGCTAACTACTGTACATTCTGATATATGCCTCAGAAAGACGTCAATCTTGAGAATGAGTTTGCTTTGGGAAAAACATTAATGGGCTGTCTACAGTTTAAGTAAGAACATCTTAGGATACAAGTATCTAGAGATTTTGTGAAGGTTATTTTTACACCATAAAATGTCTAACTGAATTATTTTGGCAATTTTTGTTTTTTGACATTTTATTCTTCAATTCAAATACATCTTAGGATATCATTATCTTAAAGATGTTATATGAGTCCTGATTAGTAGAGACAGTTCGCAAAGTTTCCATGATTTTAGCCAATCTGTACCTGTCATCTTTTCTGGAGAATTACTTCTGTGTAATTTCCTCCAACAAAGTAAAAGTGAATTTGACATATTTTGGGAAAATGTGAAAGAATTTTTAATTAATTTAATCTTCTTGACAAAGCTTAATTGCTGGGATTAGATAATAAGAATACAAATATTGATGCTATTATTTCTTCTTTTTAGATTGGGCTCACAGTCCTGGGCAAGGAACTGTTTCTGTAGGTGATATTTCCTCCTAGACCTCTGGCCCATACATCATCACTCCAAAAGGACACCTTTTGGTTATTCATTTATTCATCAATTCATTAATAAACATTTTAGAAAATGGTTTTGGCGCACTGCTATCTGTGACAAGAATTAATCTAAATACTGGAGGATTTGTGCTGAAAACTCAAATTGCCTACATTGAATTCTCTTGCATTTTAATGCATAAAACAGACAATGAAACACTAAACAATAAGGTAATTTGTTTGTTTTCCCCAATGTTTTCTTTAGCACCAAAGTGCTTTGTACATTGTAAGTGCTTAATAACTATTTGTTGAAGGAAAGATTTATCCCTTATGTTATTTACTCACAAGCAGCTTATTGTCTTTGATGAATGTGGATGAAAATAGTTATCTCCAGTGCCTCTGTAAGGACTTAAAATATAATGTATCTAATGTGTAAATCACAGTGTCTCACATGTAGTAAAAGATGGAATGTGTGAGTTCACTTCTGCACAGAATTACGCACCGCATATCGCAAGTGTTCTGGAAACTGAAAGCCAGGAGCTAGTGATGTTCTGCTTGGTTAGATACTACTAATGGGGCAGCCACACTTGAATGCATCATGAAAGATGAAATGAACGAGTGTTATTCTTTCTTCACTTTTGAAGATAGTATCTGACAATTCACAATTTAAATCAAAAGATATCAAAGAGTAGGAGATTTGAGCTAAGGATCTGAATCAATCTGACAAGTGATAGTGATAGCTTTGTAAAAATGGGTAATAGGTCAGGATGGGTGTGAAGGCTAAAAGAGTTAGCCAAGCAGTTCTGCAGCTGTGGCTGAAAATTAGCCTTCTCCATGTGGCTTCAATATATAAACTGAAGCGGTGAAAATACTCAAAATGGCTGATATAGGAAATGGGAGGATAAAATGGGTTACAGTTACTAAAGTTGTCTATTACACTTTATTTCATAGTTTTACTATTTGTTCTGTAAACTCCCCTCTTATCGTTCTTACTAACAAAAATTTGATTATATTACCCAGCTTAATTGATTAATTCGATAAATATTTGGAATACTCTAATGTTCCAGAAAAAAAAGATGCGTGGATGCTTTAAACTGACATTTCATACTGAAATGCTTTATTATTATGAGACAAACACCTCTGTATGTTATCATAATATAAATTCTGAGTTAACTAACACTTAAAACCCTTTCATTTAAATTAATTCCTGTTGTCCAGCCATGTAAACATTCAACTGAAAATTGTATACCATGAGCATAGCATGAAGTAGAAACCACTTAATGAAGAACTGGTCCCACTCAGTTTGCATCTCAACATCTGTCCTTCTTCAAATGAAAAACCTCCAGGATAAAAAAATAAATCGCACATTGTAAATCTAGGATAGTTTCCATCAGTGTCAGTTGGCAGAACTTAACAAATGCTATTTGAGGTTGTAATTACATGAATAGAGTCAAAGTGTTTGACATGTGTATATTCCATACATGAATTTAGTGCAATTGCTAGATTCACCTAATTTTATTAAAAGGTAAGTGTGTGCCATAAATCACAAAATTATAAGTTTTCACTGCTGGAAAACCAAAATGATCTAGTGAAGGAATATTCTTGCAAACTGAATAATCAAGCCTTCATCCCAAAGTATTTTTTTTTTTAGCCTCTAAAACCTTATTTGTTAGAAACAATATCAGAAAGTAGACTTTACATTTTCAAAACCTGGTTGGGTAAAGGAAGAGTAAAACCTGGTTGGGTAGAGGAAAGACAGCAATATAAAGTCAAATGAATAAAAGGGAAAGAATAATGTGGAGAAATATAGACAATCTACTTATTCAGGAACATTTTCTTAACAACTCTTTTGGGTTACTCTCTCTTAACTCTAAAATATCAGAGGAGTTAAATATTATATTTTTTATTTAGCTGGATTTTCTCAAATACTTTACTATTTGAGAAAACTGATATTGTATGCATTCTCCAAATCACTGTAGTTCAAAACATTATATTATCATGTATGTATGTATACATATATATTTATTCTTCTACTTTAAATGAAAAGGTTATTAATTATAGTTAAATTTTATTATAGCAACTAATGTGTTAAAATTCAGAAGTAACATTGAGAAGAATAAAACCAATAAAAAAGAAAGATTCTGCCAGGCATGGTGGCACACGCTTGTAATCCCCGCGCTTGGGAGGCTGAGACAGGAGGACCGCACGGGTTCAAAGCCAGCCTCAACTACTTAGTGAGGCTCTCAGCAACTTAGTGAGACCCTGTTTCCAAATAAAGTATAAAATAGGTCTGGGCGTATAGCCCGGAGGTAGAAAACCTCTGGGTTCCACCCCCAGTACCACGAAAATATAAAAATAAAGAAGAATAAAGTAGAGTGGGCTTTGCACTTATTGCTAACTTAATTCTACAAGTTATTTATGATGCACCAATAAAAAAAATTAAAAAAAAAACAAGTTACTTATGTACAAATAAGAAAGCTATCCACTATCTGAAATACTTGTTCAGAAGCTAACTCTGCAAATCAACTAGTTATGTAATACTTTAACTTATAATTTCTCAGTCATCCTTCAATTTTATTTGATTAATTTAATGGGTTGTATTACCTTGACCATATTTCCTACACAGTAAGTGCTAAAATGAAATAATAAAAACACCCAGAGGAATATTGAAACATTTAGGCAAAAAAAATTACAGAAAGTAATCTCAATAGTCTTTTGTTGTTTATCAACTAAATTTTTAGAAAGATATGCAAATGTCATAAAACACATCCATTATGTTATACAAAATAATTTACATATTTTTCATTATCATCTAATGTAATATCCCAAATTAATCAATGTATTTAAGAATACTACAATTCAATGTCTTTAATTTTTTTCTCCAAACAAATAGAAACATGGGAAAACTCAAATAAGTTTCCCCAATAAGGTTCAGCTAAGGAAAAAAAAAACACTTAATATTATTAAGTTGGGATTGTTTACTGGAGCTACTCTGGGCTAAGTGTATATGAAGAATAGCAGTAAGAAGATGATGTCTAAAGTCAAATATAGTGACTCCAGGCAGAAGAAGCTCACACTAACTCCAAGGAACAAATGCACTTTCCACATAACTTAGCCTTCAATCAAACAATGACAACCGGTAGGTCAGACTGACACTGAGCTGAGACAGAATGACACATATTAAGAAAATACTCCACACAGTTCGAAGACAGAGACAATATTGAATGCTATAGATAACAGAAAGGCAAAAGAAGACTTTGTGTGATCAGATAACCAGGACCTCGAGAAGTTGAGTGATTCAAACCATGAGGCCTTAACCAAAGCACCACCGTCTTTCCAAAAAGAAATTCTTTCAACTTGGGTGAAGAAAACAAAAGAAGTTGACCATGAACATAAACAAAAAATGGAATTAACTGCAAATATTAAATCCCGATCTCTCAAATGCATAAGCCAGATTATCATTTTATCTCTTTTTTCTTCAGAAAAACTTTATATATGCCTCTATCCTGGCACTTGTGTAGGTTTTATATATAATTATAAACTACACACATATATATCAGGTTTTTTCTACATTTTAATCTGACTGGCACCATAACCAAAGGGTGAGTCTTTCAGGAGAAAAAGAAGCATATCTTACTTATTTAAATCTTCAGCTGCTAGCTTAGTTCTAGACACTTAGTAACAGCACACAATAGATTTTTAACTGATTGATTGGTAGTTAAACTACTACTAGAAGTATGTCAAACTTTTATTCACAAGGCTATCAACATCAGTAGTGTCACTGTTGGTATGAATGACAAATGTGTGTGTGTGTGTGTGTGTGTGTGCATGTGTAGTAACATGCATATAATTTGAAATGCCATAGCACTAGACAAAAATATTGAGCACAGTGAGCATACTGAGCTCATGCTACAGTTTTCTTCCTTGCATGAAACTCCACACTGCTAAGGAAGCATGTGCATGTTTTTAAAAAAATCACATACAAGTAGAGCCATGCTCAGAAATAGGAAGGAAATTTTCAGATCAAAATTGAATTATTCCTGAGAGACAGAGAGGAGACACGCAGATCAACAGAAGCCTGTCACCCGAGCAAACTTCTGAAAGGGTATGATTTTTAAACTTTATAGGAGCAAAGCCACAGAGATTTTATGACAGATGCCTGGAAGGGGAGGGAGCTGGTCCAACCATAGCAGGATTATTTGGGAGACCACAAAAGGAACAGTCTGTCTGTTAGAAGCATATTTCCTGTTCATCTACGACCTCACCACACATCCCTCTCTCCCCATACAACCTGTAGCATTAGTGTGTCACCAAGCAGACGTCCAATGGAAGGAGACAAAAGACAATGCTCTAGACATCTGGTAATGTGTGAGGCAAATGGGGAAAAAGACCCAGAAGAAAAGAGCCCAGTAGATTTCTCTCTCTCTCTCTCTCTTTCTCTCTCTCTCTCTCTCTCTCTCTCTCTCTCTCTCTCTCTCTCTGGCATTACCCTATTAGAATCACTGAAAACGTAGTCATAAAGACAGCAGCTGTAGTGTATGTTTGATGCCAAACTTCATAAGCTAAGTAGCCAAGCACCTAAAAGAAAAGCAGTACTACAAATAAGGGCATTTCAGAAGATCCACAGGATACCTCAAAGATACCAGTACTATGGAAGAGAAAACAATAAGTGATCAACATTAATCAGAGAAGAGACATCTGAGAAAGAATAGTGATTATCAACCTTTGAATGGATTGCTTGAAAAAATTTATAATATGTGTTTATGTTTGTGTTAATTTGATTCTGTTTTAAGTAGGCTATCAACAAGGATACAACAGATATGTGTTAAATCAGCATGATGTGCATATTGAACGCATCCGATTTTTTTTTTTTTTGGTGGTACTGGGGTTCCTGGAAACCCTTCTACCTCCGGGCTACACTCCCAGACCTATTTTATACTTTTTATTTGGAAACAGGGTCTCCTAAGCCAGAGAGGCTGGCTTCAAACCTGCGCGATCCTCCTGTCTCTGCCTCCCAAGCACGGGGATTACAAGCGTGCGCCACCATGCCCGGCTGCACCCAAGTTTTATTTGTTAAATATCTTAAAAGCAAATAACCTTTTGGGACCTCAATCCTATCTTAGATATTTAGATGTAATTGATGCAGGATGCTACCTGGGGATCAGAATTTTTTAAAGCTCCTGAAATGATATTAATGTGCAGCCAAGGACAAAATCCTATGTGATAGGGTATCGATAACAGCAAGTTAAAACAATATACACCCTCAAAGAGTTGAAGGAGCGATTGAATCTATGATGCCCAGTATGAGAGTCAAAGAGCCTTCTAGGATTTGTGATATTATCTTCGTTCTTTGTTGGTTTACTCCTGTCATCACTGCCTCTTATTAGAGAAAAGGGGGTTTTAATAAAGAGAGAATCTGGTGAGTTTAGGGTATTTCCAAGGGATATCCTAGAGTAATCAAAGGCCACACAAAGTTAAATTATTCTCCTGTATTTGACAAAGCCCAAAGTTAGAAACTTGATCTATGAGATTTTCAGAGCTGATGTACTCAGAAAAGTGAAATCCAGCCTACAAAATAGAATATAAAAAGTAAGAGAGCAATTTATTATTTAGAATAAGAAGTAATACCTTAAAAGATACAGAAAAACATATAGGAAGGCTTTTATTGAGAATGGAATCAGAACAAAAGAAATTAGTCCTATGACTAAAATGCTTGACAGCCTCAGACTGGAATTATTTGAAGCATCAATTCTTCATTCACTTACTAAAAGTAAAAGAGATCCATTGAATATCTATGTTATGTCTGTATAGCACATGAGCATGTAGACTATGCTTCCTATGTCAGGGAGCTCACATGCTAGTGGTGGGTACACTGAGGAAGACAATGAACAAATCAACTCAAAAATTAGGAAAAATATCAAATACTGATGGTTGAATAGTGTCCCTCTAACAACCATTTCTACTGATAATCTCAGAATTGGAAAAAGAGATTTTGTAGAGGCTGGGTCAGATTTGGGTGGCCCCTAACTCATAAGAAGAGAGAGAGAGTCGTGCGTGGTGGCACACACGCTTGTAATCCCAACATTCAGGAGGCTGAGAGCGGAGGATCGCGGTTCGCGGACAGCCTCAGCTACTTAGTGAGGCCCTCTGCAACTCAGTGAGACCTGGCTTCAAAATAAAGAATAAAAAATAGGGCAGGGGCTGTAGCTCAGAGGTAGAATGCCCCTGGGTTACATCCCCAGACCCGCCAAAAAAAAAAAAAAAAAGAAGAGAGATAGACACACAGAGAGAAGGAGGATATGGAAACAGTGAGAGGCAGAGACTGAATTTATCTTCCCAAGACAAGGAATGCCAGGAGCCACCAGAAGCTGGAAGAGGCAAAAAAGGGCTCTCCTGAGAGCGCTGGATGTGAACATTGTCCTCTTAGCAACTAACTGACAGACTTTGTCCCTCTAGGACTCTGAGAGAATAATTTCTATTGTCTTAAGGCACTTAGTTTATGATAATTTGTTATGGCTGCCCTTGGAACACAACACAGATTTGTAGCAAAGAATTAAGAGAACAATATCATAAAAAGTTAATGAATAGGTGGACATTGCAGGACAAAGCCTATAATCCCAGTACTTGAGAGGTGAAGTCACAAGTATTACAGGTTCAAGGACAACCTCAGCAAGTAGGTTCAAGGACAGCTCTCAGAATCCTAAAAAGACCTTGTTTCAAAGCCAAAAACTTAAAAAACGCTGGAATTGTATCTTGGAGGTAGAATGTCCCTGGGTACAATTTCCAGTAAACACACACACACACACACACACACACACACACACACACGTTAATAAATAACATATATTCTGAGATTTGCAAAGAGCTCATCACAAAAAGATAAGTAGAATGAATGTTCAAGACAGGAGAAATGTCAACAGCAAAGGTTCTAAGATTATAGCAAGTGTGCTTTACAACAGAGGGGTTTATATAGATTTTAATTTTTAGTGCAAATCAAGAATGTTGAAAAAAATTTAAATTAGCATAAAATAGACTCAATCTGGTTTAGGATTTTGAAATTTCCTTGTGGTTGCTGCGGAGAGAATGTACTTTGTGTGGTTGGTCCTTAAACGACTAGCATATGGTCACAGAGAGGGATAACTTTAGGCACAACGTGCTATTTCTAAACTTGGCTCTTATTCCTAGTACCTTTTAGTATCAATTAAATGGCAGAAGGAAAATGAAAACCTATGAAAGAAAGAAGATGCCTAATTCCCACATAATCCTCGTAGGAAGCCATTGTCTTCTGAATTTGCTTTTATCCCCCCTCATTAGCACCTATTGCTTTTCTAAATTGAAAGTGTGTGCAGGGTGTGGTGGTGCAGGCTTGTAATCCCCGCGCTTGGGAGGCAGAGACAGGAGGATCACGCAGGTTCAAAGCCAGCCGCGCTGGCTTAAGAGACCCTGTTTCCAAAAATAAAAAAGTATAATATAGGTCTGGGAGTGTAGCCCGGAGGTAGGGCTTCCAGGAACCCCAGTACCACTAAAAAAAAAAAAAAAGAAAGTGTAGTGAAGAGCTATGACTCTTAGTTTATCATTTAATATTATCATAATTTTCTTGAATTAATAATTTAGAAAACTTCTGTTCCTTTATTATTTATACTGTTTCTCATAGAAAGAGTTAATAGTAGTGTTCCTCCTAGCCACCTATATCTGAGAATTTGAGATTTCCTAAAAAAATTGGCAAATAAAAAAAGGAAAGTTGAAATGATTGGTATTAGATATCTTGACTTATGGACAAGCTATGTTCTGTCATATAAGTAATCAAACAAATAACTTACCTGCACAAAAAACTTGTATACCGTCAATACTAATAATGGAATTCTGAAAAGTCCCAACATGTACTCTCAGTATTTATGTAATTGTTGAAAGGAAATGAATAGCAGGTGCCAAGCACTCTGTTCTACAAATGCGAATCAGAGGTGGAGACATGAAGGGCAATATATGGTGCTCAGGTGAGTTTCCCAGAACATAAAGTGGAGAGGAACAGCCTCACTTGTAATATCTAGTGAAGGCATTGGTGTTTTGGTCATCTACTTTAGAGGGAAAAACAAAACCAAAAATACTCTGGAGAACTTATGCTCACCTGGGGAATTTGCTCTCATCGGCTAATTTTGAGAATGGGGAAAAAGGAAATTGCATCCCAGCCAATTCGACGGGAGACAATGGGGTAGTCTCCTTATTGCTTAAACATACAGCACTGTGTCGAACTGTTCTGTGCTTTCTTTCTCACAAAAAGCAAAGTCAGACTCAAAGACCAATGCAGATATTGCAAAAGGAGGATTTATGGAGCTTCATTACATCTTGAAAGGATTAGTTGCACCTGCACATAAAGAATCTCAACTGGTTTCGATACAAGGGCTAAAGGCGCCTTTTTTATTATACTTCTTTCAAGGGGAGATGTCTGACTGATGAGCTTGACAAAGCTGTCTTGTGTTCTGCTAAGGAGTAAGAGTGCCATCTGCCGGTCACTGAGATTGAGACCATGCAGAAGGTTTTTCTTAAACTTCCTGGGAAAGAAAATTATTACCTGAAAAGCTTTCATGATTTTGAAGCTGACTTATAGAACTGTTCAAAATATCATTCTCTCCTTTAAGATTTTATTCTACTTCCAATGGCATAAAGTTAAACAAGACTCACTCTAAAAAATAAAATGGAATGAAGGGAAAGAGAACATTTAAAGTTAAGTTCTCATTTTACAGTTAAGAGACTTTTTCTTCCCCTTTTCTAACTAGTTATTTATTATTTCCCTCTAGGTTCCTTCAGGCAAATTAAACAGCATGCTGTGTGTGTGTGTGTGTGTGTGTGTGTGTGTGTGTGTGTGTGTTTTACTGGGGTTCCTGGAAACCCTTCTACCTCTGGGCTACACTCCCAGACCTATTTTGTATTATTTTTATTTGGAAACAGGGTCTCTCAAGCCAGGGAGGCTGACTTAGAACCTGCAGGATCCTCCTGTCTCCACCTTCCAAGCGCAGGGATTACAAGCCTGCACCACCATGCCAGGCATTAGTGTGGAAGTTCTTGATGGCTAGAACATAATGTCCTGTACTCTAGAACATTAATATCAAACTTTTAATAGAGCAAGTATATATCAAAACAAAGCAATTTTAATAGTCATTAGTGTTAAATTATTTTGATACATTATTTGTTCAATTTTAAAAATCACTCATTTATGCGAGCTAGCTTAATATGTTTTCTCAATTTCTGACCTGTAATTTTAATAATAAAATTTAAATGCCCATGTACTAATTTTAAAAATCATTAAATTGAAACAATTCTTAGTCTACAAAAATATATTATGTTCCTAAATATACCTACTAATTCCAGAGCCTCTGATTAACCAGTGCTTTTCATAAATTTTCCATAAATCTAAAACTATGACATACACAGCTAGTTACTTCTCACACCTCCAAGAACTTCTTGCCCCATACTGTCCTGCCAGCCTCTTCAAGAATCCTTCAGCGACAGCAGACTCTCCCAAGACCTCTCTGGTTCTGAAAAGACTCACACCCAATAACTGAAGGAGGCAGAACAATAAAGGCCAACAGTTTTGTCCTAATTTTGGAGTAGTCTAATGGGCCATCTTAGCCTCAGAACTCTTTATAGGGTTGATGCTTGTAAATTCTTTTCAGAGCTTGAATTCAGTTTTTGGCTTAATCTTGCCAAAGGGGATTTCATCCTCATATGTGCTATTTCCCAGTTGCATTCTTTCCCTAATGAAGTTTTTTTCATGCTAATTCCAACCCAGGAGCTCACAAATACTAAGTCAAACTGTAGGCCAGCATTGTTGTGACCCTTTCATTTGTTTTTCATTTTCTGTGCTAATTTTTTTTTTTTTTTTTTTTTTGTGTGTGTGTGTGTGTGTGTGTGTGTGGTGGTACTGGGGTTCCTGGAAGCCCTTCTACTTCCCGGCTATACTCCCAGACCTATATTATACTTTTTTATTTTTGGAAACAGGGTCTGTTAAGCCAGCACGGCTGGCTTTGAACCTGCTCAATCCTCCTGTCTCCGCCTTCCAAGTGAAGGGATTACATGCCTGCGCCACCATGCTGGGCTGTGCTAAAATAATTTATTCTTTAACTTCATCAGAATATTTTTTCTCTTCTCAAATCTTATCAAATACATAATATACTTCTAGATAACTAAAATGTTACAAAATGCATGTTTGGTCTTAATGTCTATTTTAGTTGGTAAAACATTTTGCACAGTCCCCTGTGTGCATGTGTGTGTACACTGTGCACAGTCCCCTGTGTGCATGTGTGTGTACACTGTGCACAGTCCTCTGTGTGCACATGTGTGTACACTGTGCACAGTCCCCTGTGTGCATGTGTGTGTACACTGATGTGCTGACACCTTAGTCCCAATTGTAGTCTGAACACTATTGAATCAATGTTTTAGATTCTAGCTGGTATAGGATTAAAACATAAATTCTTAAATATATATATATATGACATAAAGAATATATGCTTTTAATAATAATTTTCTCTTATATGCCCATCTAAAATCTTTTCAAGTAAAACTAGCGCTACTGAATACCTTTAGTTAAAAAAAAAAAAAAAAAAAAAAAAGAACTTGGGTTTTTAAGATGGAAGGAAAATGCCCTCTAGTGGTAAATGTTTTAATAAAAAAGCTTTTAGTTATTTTTGAAACATGAAACTTATTATTTAGCTTAAAATGCCTATTAAGTACCTACTATGTTTTGGGTAATCTGCCAATCTCTACGTAGAATTTTGAGTATAATAAAAAGGGCCGAAGATCTTCTAACGTGCATTATATTCCGAGTCAGAAAAATTCAATAAGAGAAAAAATAAAAATGATTCTATATTTAGTCGATAAGCTGAGGGAAACAAGATTCTGAGAAAGAAAATGATGATGATAAACTTGCTTTAATTATTTATTTAATTATTTAAGTGCTATTTATTCCTGTAATTTTAGGATGTGTGAATCTTCTATCTCTTCTTGACTAAGGGTCATGGTTGCTGTTGCTTTATTTTAAACATTTAAGTATAAAAATGTATAAAACTAGCTGAAATCCAAAACAGTGAGCTCAGAGCTCAATCAATTGCCTATAGATATCTTGAAATACTAAATCATATACCCAATCCATCTAAAATTTTATATAGCAATTTTGTAGATTTTGCAAGACAACAAAGAGGAACTCATTGTATTATTAGTAGAGAGATTTACCAGTATAGAATAATTTAGATCCTCTTCTCCCTATAAGAATATAATCTCATTAGTATAAGAAAATAAATAGCTTGGAGAAATCCCGATAATCCTATCAAGTGAGCTGCAAGCCACCCCTCACCCAAAAAGAAATCATACAAAAGCCAACAAAATCCTACTGCCTCCATCATTTGTGGGTTTTTTTTCTTACATCTTTCAAATGTTTCAAATTTAGTTCAAAGATGATATCTCACCTGTTGTTTATAAATAATTCCCTGACAACTGACTTCAAGGACACTGTCACAATTCTAGCCCTCTTATAAGTAGTTCAAATCAGAATAATAATAGCTGCAGAAACAGGTAACTCCTAAAATTTCAGTGTCATAATATAATGGAAGTTGCTTTGTTTAATTTTTGTCCCCACAAAGTTCAATCAGGTAGTGCTGATTAGGATGGGGGAGTGGATGGGTGAGTTTCATACAAGTGCCACAGGGTCTTGGGTTATGGAAGTTCTAACATTTTCAACTTTTGTTCTTGTATAAATTTGGGCATCAAGTTCCAGTTGGCAAATGAGAAATGTGAATGGAGATTGGTCAGATGTCACAGGTTGCCTGTGGAGGTCCCGCGTATCATTTCTCCTACCGATCTGTGGCCAGAGGCCATTGACATACCAGACCTTACTGCCAAAGAAATGTGGTCATACATTATTCCCAGATGAAAAGAGAAATATGAGTGGTGAACAACTACAACTCCTTGTCAAAACATCTCAGAATACATCCAGCCATTATATTTGTTATTAAGCAGCAAGAGAAGCACTTCTAATCTCTCTCTTTTTTTTTTTTTTTTTTTGCGGGTCTGGGGATGGAACCCAGGGACATTCAACCTCTGAGATATACCTCCTGCCCTATTTTTTGTTCTTTATTTTGAAACTGGGTCTCACTGAGTTGCAAAGGGCCTAAGTAGCTGAGGCTGTCTGTGAACCACTATCCTCCGTTCTCAGCTACAAGTGTGCACCACCATGCCCGGCTTCATTTTTTGAAACATGAAAGTGAACTTAATAAAACTTACTTTCCAAAATGCTTACAGTTAATAAAAAAATGTTTTATGTGCAAATGACTCATTGGTGTTTTGAATTTTTAATAACATATATCTATTTAGAATTTTTATTATCTATCCCTAAAGAATGTCACAAACCATCAATACATTCCTAAATAACTACCAACTTATAGTTTACATATATATGTGTATACAAATGCGCGCGCACACACACACAGTGTTGGGAATTGAGTAACAGGTCCTCAAACAAGCTAGGCAATTGATCGACCCCTGAGTTACATCCCAGTCCTGACTGTCTAAATAATTTGATAAAACAATCTACATTCTGGGACTTAAACCTACTAGCATCAATGTGTTAACTCTGTATTCTACCACATTTGTGTTTTAAATAGAATATATATATATATATATATATATATATATATATATATTTTTTTTTTTTTTTTTTTTTTTTCTGAAAAACACTCATTCTGAATTTGAGGATTTTGTACCTTAGGTGAAACCAAATGAGAAAATGGTTTATGTCTGCAGTATCTAAATAGATGGATGCCTTACTCAAACAAAAGAAGATGTATAGAGTAAAAACAAGATACGTTATTAATATTAAAACTGAATAAAGCAATTCTTGGGCCCTCACTCATGCTCATTGCCTGGTAAAAAAATAAGAATATTGTGTTGGGTGGTCAAAGCTGTGGACTAAACCAAATTCTCTAAGCAGAAGAATTTTCAATACCATTAGAGTGTTCAGGATGTTGATTTATATATTGTGGAAGATTAATCACCCACAGAGATAGCATTGCTTCTCTAATGCATTTTAATTTAAGCTCAAATCTCAAAGTATTATTTTTACAGTTTATTTATATCAGCTTCTCCAACAGCTTGGCATACCTGATATGATTCCAAGCACTATTCTCTTCACTTTTATCTCTGGCTACTCAATTCTATAGTCTCTTTTGCGGGCTTAAAGTCACTCTTTTCATAATAATTCATGTTCTCCCAAATACACCAGGATCTGTCATGTTCCTCAGTCCTTACCTAGGCAAGGCTTGTATGCTTTTATTTACTCTTAAGATTCTGGATCAAATGACATCTCATCAAGTGATCTTTTTTCTCAGAAAAAAGGAGAAAAATTCTCAAAAAACTTCTCAAAGAATTATTGTCTCAGTCTACAATGCTCTCACAAAATCATCAATGTCTTTCCATATGCATTTGGTATTTGGGCACTTTGCCAGGTCAGTGAATGAATTTCAAGGAAATTACCCTCTCTGTGATGCGCCTGCTTCAGGGGCTGGAGTACTCTGACTTGAAAGTCTAATACACATGGACTGGATGAGAGATAAATTTTAAAAGGTGATAAGCTTATAATGAATCAGCCCAATTCTTTTCCATTTTAATGCATGCACAATCACTTGTGGAAATTGCTAGAATTTATATTATGATTCAATAGGTTTTGAGTGGAGACATTTCTAACAAGTTTTCAACTTGATGTCAGTGTTGCTGGCCCAGAGATCACACCTCTAGAAAAAAAACAAAGAAGAATGCCAGGAATGGTGGCGCACGCTTATAATCCTAGCATTTGGGAGGCTGAGACAGGAGGATTGTAGTTTGAGGACAGCCGCACCTACTCAGTGAGGCCCTTTGCTACTCAGTAAGACCCAGTTTCAAAGTAAAGAATTAAAAATAGGCTGGGTGTGTAGCTTAGAGGTAGAATGTTTCTGGCTTCCATCCCCAGTACCACACACACACAAAAAAATTAAAAATTAAAAAGAAAAACAAAGACATGTCCACCTACAGAAACTTACATAAGCAATAGTAACTAAAACTAACAAAAACAAAGCATACTCTGTTTTTTTTTTTTTTTTTATCTACATGTTTATTTGTGTGTTACTGGGAATTGAACCTAGGGGCATTCTATTTCAGAGCCACACCCCAGCCCTTTTTATTTTGAAACAGTCTCACTAAGTCGCTGAAACTGGTCTCAAAACTGTGATCCTCCTGTCTCAGGCTCCAAACTACTGAGAGGTGTAAGCCATCGTACCTGACTAAAGCACATTCTTTTGAACACTGTTTTGAAATATAGACATGCATATCAATGTTTATAGCAGCATAATTCACAATAGCCAAATTACAGAACCATCCTAGGTATCCATCAACAGGTGAACGGATCAGTGTGTGCCAATCACACAGTTGTGAACCCAAGACCTCATCAATCAGGACAAGGGGTAGGATCACATTAGGGATAAAAGCTGAATATATGGCCTGTTTGGTGTGCTTGCTTAACAGATTTTGGTCAGTGACACACCTTTCTGAAGAAGTATTGTCTTGCCAAGTTATTTTCAAATTCATGAGCCTTTATTTGTGGCTTTCCTAGACTTCATTTCCAACCACGTAGGACTTATCCAGGATCCTTGCCATTTGGGTGATGTTTAAACGGGGGTTTCTTGAGAGAAAACCCAGCGAGTTCTTGTGTACGGAGAGCGAAGAATGACACCCGCAGACCTCAGGAAGGGGAGTAAAAGGTTTATTGGAAGCAGCAGGGAATGGGGCAAGGGTGGCTGGACACCCCCAAAGGGGCTGGAACTCTGGGTCCAGCGGCTACCTTCAGGACAATAGTTGAGAGTAGCCCAAGCCGAATTGCCTTCAGGTGCAGGCTGCTTTCTTCCAGAGTCCATGCGATCTGCCAAAAGGGAATAGAGAAAAGTGGCCGAACACCCCATAGGGGCGGTCGGAACTCCGGGGTCCAGTAGCTGCCTTCAGGGTCACTACCCGAGTGGCGCCTGAGCCAAGTGCCCATCATTTGCAAACTACTTTCTTCCAGAGTCCACGCAATCTGCCAGAAAAGAGGTACAGGTCACCCCTAGGGGCCTGGTCAGCCATGATGTCCAGCAGAGGCCTTCAGGTCACTACTCGAGAGTCGCCCGAGCCACATGCCCTCAGATGCACTCTGCCTTCTCTCAGGGCCAACACGACCTGCAAGAGAGAGAGAGAACAGCTCCCCAAAAGGGGAGGGGGTCCCGAGCAGGAAAGTCCCCCCCTTTTGCCATCTGACTGGCCTTATCTGACCACTTACAAGTTCGCTTTTGGTTAGGGTGACTTTTGGGATTCCAAGGAGAATTTGCATAGGGCATTTGCAAGTCCTTTGAAGGGTCTCCTTTCAGGAATGCCAGACTTGCTCGGTGGGTTTGTTGATTAGGAAACTCAGGATGGCTTTGTGAAGCTCTGGCCTTCTTATCTCTGAGCCTTTGGAGTTTCAGGCATTTGTCACCCCTCAGGAAACTCAGGAAATAGCTTTTTTCTACCAAGGCCTTTTCCTTATCTGCCTATTTCCTTTCTATCTCCTCAATGTCATGAGCTTCTCACTTGGGGGGACACACACCATTGCCTCATTGCAGTAGCCTCTGGGTGCTGGGAGCAACCTGTCAGGACCCTCACTGGCTGAGACAGGGCAGTGAAAGTCTCTTGGCATGTGGGAAAGGGCCCACACCATGATGACTAGGTAACTTCATGCAGGAATCAAGGTAAGGAACACCAGAGCAGGTGGAAAAGTATACCCTTCATGGTTAGAATATCTTGAAGGTGTGTGAGCATGACTGAGACACAGAGCAAGTGTGAAGATTTGACTCTTTGGCAGCTTCATGCAGTTAACAGCAGTCCTCACAGACCTTGTCAGAGCTTTATACTAATCTGCAGATAGCTAAGAAGTACCTGAAAATCCTGCAAAGAAAACAGCTAGAGACCATATATGAACAAAGTGTCTCAAGAGAGTGGAAGAAAACTCTAGGAAAAAGGGGGTTGAGCCGGGCATGGTGGTGCACGCTTGCAATCCCAGTGCTTCAGAGGCTGAGACAGGAGGATCGATTGCACAAGTTTGAAGCCAGCCTCGGCTACTTAGTGAGGCTCTCAGCAACTTAGTGAGACACTGTTTCCAAATAAAATTTAAAAATTGCTCTAGGAGTATAGCCCGGAGGTAGAATGCCCCTGGGTTCCACCCCCAGCACCACCAAAACAAAAAAAAAAAAAGGGGGGGGGGTTGAATCTCTAATAAAGACACACTAATACAGATTGGAGCACAAGAAAACTCTAGGCAAAAAGGAAATGATTTGGGATGGAGTGTAAGAAACCTCTAGGTGTAAGGAGGTGAGCCTCTGAGGGGACACACAACTGAGGTAACCAAACCAAGATGGAAAACAAAAAATTAGAAAAGTTCTAATCATAAATAGAAAAGTGAGGATACATTCACTCTGACAGCCCCCTTGGTTATATGCTGAGATACTGGAGTGATAATTCTAAAATTAAAAATAAAAAACAACAGGATTGCTAATGTGAAGTGTATTGTTTGATGGTCATTCATAATTTTTTTGTCTTTTGCCAAAGCAACATCTAGTATTTGAGACTAGTTAACTTTCCTTAGAAAGGATGAGCTGCTCTTTCAAAACTTACCTAGCCAGACTCATCAATTGGCTCCAGAAAATTAAACCATTTGATAACATGACTCAGATTCAGTTAAAACCTTCCTTTTACCTGTTTCTATTTTCTACCTTTACCTTAGTGAATGTCATACATGTCCACTGCAGTTCCCTACAGTGTATATGAATATAGAGCAACTGGTATGTGTGCATGTCAGGAGGGGTGCTATATCAACTTATCTATTCCTTAAGGCACACCAGTGGATATCCCACTCTCCTTCTGGGAACCTGGGCAAACATTACTCTGTAGCTATGACCATCCAGTGCAAAAGTCCATGTTCAGCCACAGAGGGGCACCCACCAACAAGCATTCCAGTGCAGTGACTCTACACCTTTTTTTTTTTTTAACATATTAAGGATACTCTCTTTACACAAATGTATGAGGAGAAAGTGGTTGGCAAAATTAATCTTTGAATGGGCTAAAAGATGAGAAGCTAAAACTAGCCTGAATACCTTCCAGTATTCTAAAGTTAAATGGGAGTTTGAATGTATTATCATCTCTAATTTCTATAAGGTAGCTATATAAGGTAGATTGGCATCATGTGGGCTAAATTAAAAGATAAGGTGGTTAAGGCACACCAACTAAAATCAATACTGTCCACCTCAGATTCTTGGTTTACCACAGAGCAAAAGATTAGAGAAAGAAGAAAATAAATAAAAATTAGCAGTCTCAGATGAAAAATGCTTTAGATGATACCACCCCTAGTCCTGAGGTATAACTACAGCTGTTTGAGATCATGGTTTTTCCTACAATCACCTGAGTTTATGCATATATAGTTTTGTACTGATTAGAGGCTTTCGGGATTCTGTTTCATTCATGTGACTTAAATTCAACAATTGGGTAAATTTAAAATGTAAAAATGTCTTAAATGATGAATATATACTTTATTTTTTAAAAATGTCAATAAGGATAATGTTTGCTTCCATAAGATGTTTTCAAATAAAATATTCATTGTTTTGAGAGTTTTTTTTCCTGTGGCATAAAAAACTAATGATATCTTCCTGACATCTTGATTTTCAAGGATAATCTATGAATAACATTTATACCTATTAAGTGGGCTTCTAAATTGTTGGTATATATAAAAGAAATTTTGTTTTTGAGTCTTTACTAAAGGCAACAAAAGTTACTAAAAATATAATTCAAGTCAATATGTAAAATTTTTTTGCAGGTCTGGGGATGGAACCCAGGGGCATTTGACCTCTGAGCTACACCCTCTGACCTATTTTTTATTCTTTATGTTGAAACCAGGTCTCACTGAGTTGCGGAGGGCCTCACTAAGTAGCTGAGGCTGTCCGTGAACGATGATCCTCCGCTCTCAGCCTCCCGAATGCTGGGATTACAAGCATGTGCCACCATGCCCAGCTGGTCAATTTGTAATTTTATGCACAAAATTATGCAATGTTTTGATGAAGAAACTATCAGAAAACCATAAAGTATATTTTTAAAAAGGTCATTATATCTAGGTTTAGATATTTTATAGGATTGTTTTATAGATTTAAGGAAGAAATTATATACCCTAAGAGAGGTGCCTTTTAGTGGAGATAGAATAGGATTTGTAAATGCATCCCTCACCAGTTCAGAGGAGAGAAAATTAAAGAAAAAACTAAAGCACCTGCTAGAGAATCCCCATTTGTTGGTGGACCAATTGTATCCGTTTTTAGGGCCCCAGGACTTTACCTAGTTAAAATTAATGCCAACCACAGGAATCCTGTTTTCAGGAGAGAAGTAATATTAGGAAGTCTTCCCTAGTGACCTGGAATGAGAACACCTACCGGACCAGAAATCATCCCCAGTAATCAAAAGTTATTTACCCAGGAATTAAATTGGGATAATAATAATCCAGTTTCTATTGTTGGGAATCCAGCCCGACACTGACGGAGCTTGGCGAGATGATGAGTACTGACGACTCGAACACAAACCCACGAGCCGGGAGTCAAGTCAAGCAAGATCTCATTTATTTCTCTCCAAGCAGTCCTATATATAGCACCAAGCCATGAGGGGAATTTCCATGAGAAATAGCCTAGCCTATCCGGGATAAAGATCACTAGCACGTAGTTTATAGCCAATCCCAGGCCAGTACATGAGCCATTCATGTGTGCGGAAAGCTCCTTTAAAGGTAGAAAGGGAAAAACCGCTCAGTCTCCCCACCCATAATGAATGGGGAAACCACGCCTTCCTAGCTTCCTCCAGGCGCCATCTTTGCCCCTTTTTTGCTGAATCACTTTACTTAAAGTTTTGCCTTAGGCCGTAGGCCGCTCAGGCCGAATCTCCTTAGGCGCTGTATAGACACACCCCATCATATCCCCCTTTTTCTTTTATTTTATCAGGACTGGGCCTGTCTTAGGTTGTCCCCATCGAGTACCAAGGATTTCCCGTCATTGGATAGTACAGAGCGATTCTGGACTTCCTGTCTTATGTTTCCATGACCCCTGGGAATCTTACCCGTCATTGGCTACCAGCCCTTCAACATTCTTTGATTTTCCCCATCTGGGGAACTTGTAAGGCGGGAGAGGGGTGGTCATATTCAGAGCGCCAATCCTAATATTTATTTTCTTTGCTGGCAAGCCTTTGGTAATGCACTTCTATTTGGTTGATTTTAACAGAAACTGGACTAATCTATTAAAGTCACAGGGGTCTATGATGCACAAATCTATGATAGACAGCAAGGGGCCCAACAAAGGAAGAAAATAGGGCAAAAGTCCGTGAAAGCCGGTCCAGAACGGATTCTCCTGAAGATCTCCTCACCACCTCTCCAGATCATGTTGGAGCTGCTTAATCTTATCTTGTTCCTGCAAAAATAAGCAGATGCCTCCCTTTTCGGCTGTTAATAAATCCAATATCCATCTTTTTTGTGATACCACATAGGCTAGTGAATCTAATTGGGCTTGTGAGTCTCAGACAGTTTCTGAGATGGCCTTAATACCATCGATCATTTGGAGGGAGAGTTTCCTATGTAACTCAAAGGCCATCCCAAGGCCAGCCACACCCATGGCAGTTCTGGCAGTAATCTCCAGGCCGATTAAGAGCGGAATAGCTTGTACTGCTCTCCTTTTTTGCCCTCCCCAATCAAAAGGGGGGGGATGGGCATTGATTTCTCCCCAAGGATAATATTTATATCAGAGAGCAGGAAGGCAAGGGTGCAAAGGCCTACATTTAATATTTCCCTTGCCTTACCTGCGTCTCCAAAGCCTGGCATACTATACCGTATTTGCAGGGACAGGATGACGAACATTAGGGTTTTCATGACTATCTTCTTTTAAAATAAAAAACAAAAGACTAATTTCAGGGATTTCCTCTTCCCTGGAATCATAATTACCAGTTATTGTAGGCAGGTGTTTGATATCTCTTGCTGGGACCCAAAGTGGTCTTTTATCATCATAGGGGAAGACACACCCAAAGCCCCTTCCTGCAGTTATGAGGGGATCTGGGCCCCTCCACATTCCTGTCAGGGGATCTCTCCATTTTACTTTGATGGAGGAAAAGGGAATCTCTGTGGTCCATTGCCTATGAAAAGGGGACAGGTTGGAGTCTTTTGAAAATTTTAAAATATTTAGGGTTAATAATGCATTCCTTAATTGATCATGTGGGGGTAGTAACTCCCCCTTTTGTTTTTGTAATCTAACCTTTAGGGTATGATTATACATATATTTTTTTTATTAAAGCTTGTCCTTTTGGGTTATATGGAATACCCGTAGTGTGAATAATTTTCCATAATTGTAGGAAGGAGACAGAATGTTGACTAATAAAACAAGGGCCATTATCAGTTTTGATTTGTTTAGGAATATCAAGAATAGCAAAACAATGAAGAAAATAACTTATAGCATGTTTTGTCTTTTACCCGAATGAGCTGAGGCCCAATCAGCCCTGGAATAGTTATCTATAAAAACAAAAATATACTTAAGTTTTCCAAATGGTTGAAAATGAATTACATCCACTTGCCATAATCCATTGGGGCCTAGGCCTCTCGGAATAACTCCGGACGATTGAAGGGGAGGTATTTGAAAGAAGGGTTGACATGATTTACAAGTGTGAACAATACCTTTTAAATCCTTAGTAGGGATTTGAGGATATTTGTGTTTTAATCCTCTCCCCATGGCCTCTTCTACAGACAGGGCTTGAACTTTTGTGCAGGCCATCGCCCGTCCCTTCTGAACAGATGTCCCTTTTGAACGGCACTCGCCCATCTCTTTAGGATCTATTGTCCCATGTGCGACTGTTGTTGTTCCAGCATGCCAGAGGCTGTTTACCTTGGAGACCTGCTGTGGCCCAGTGCGAAATTTACACCCTTTTCCCCTGATTTTCGAGTGCCAGCGAGAGCTCACCGGACGCCGCCGGAACCATGATGTTTCCAAGGCACAGGCCCCTCTCTTGGGAGGGACCCATTCCCTGGTGCCCTGCCCTTCACAAAGAAAAGAGAACTCTCCCCTCTCCCCGGGGCTCCTGCCGGCTTCTCCGGGATTGGTCGCGATACCGCACTGGACGCCTTGCGGCGACCATCTCAGCCACTCCGGACTTGGGGATCTGAACCCGACTCCCTTTCGATCGGCTCTAGTATAAATTACACATTTTATCTCCAATTGTGATCACCATTTTGGGTCTTAACCCGGTTACCAGAGGTACCATCCAATGGATCTCGATGGAACCGTTCAACTTTTTTAAGGGGGCTGAGAGAAGCTCCCTTGGGAGGTTAAAGGCTCCTCCTTTTAAGTTAAGTTTGGACCAGCAGTCCCAGGCCCAATGAAAGCCCTTAAGGCATTTGGGGCAGGGCGTCCGGGGAGTTTCCCCTTTTTTTCCTCCTCCCATAGGAGGCGTTGCCTGGGACGCACATTTTCGGTGGAAATTGCCCTCCTTTCCGCATCTGAAACACGTGGCGGGGGCAACCCTTGACTGCTGTATTACCTGTATCAGAGTCTGTAAGCCCTCCCGTTGCCCTTCCTTTACTGCAGCTGTCATGGCTTGAAGTTGGTGGCTCATAGAGCCAATATCCCGAAAGGCCACAATCCATCTCTCTAAAGCATGCCCCTTCAACCCCGCGCAGGCCAGCTTATGATCGGCTGTCATTTCGTCCCACACTAGCATTTTGACAAACTTGTCTCCCAGTGGACCTGCTGGAAACCTCCTCCCAAGGCTGTTATAAACTCTCTCGATAAATGTAGGTAGATCCTCACTGGGCTTTTGAGTGATTGCCGCAATAGGGGCCTCAGTGGGCACATCGTCTAATTTTTTCCATGTTGCCAGTGCACCCGCCCTAACCTGATCCTGGTAGGGGGGAGCAAGGCCGCCTGTTGTAGGCCAGTGGTATGCAGCTCGGCCATCTCCGTAAGCATGCCGTAGGTTAAGGGGATGGCGGGATTGGCATCTAACTTAATATAAGCATCTATTAAATAGGTAACAAATTTACTATATATAAACTATCTGACAATAAATTTATAGACTCAAAAAATCCTTGTAGGGCTAGGGCTATGGAAAAATGTTCTTTGAATTGGGAGGATCCTTTTACAGGCTGGAAGATGGTTTTGGGGGGCTGAGGATCCATTCCTTTTACAAAAGTGGGATAAATAATCACGGAGTCCCCTTCACGCAGGGCTGAGCCCAGAAACAACAGCCAACAGGCGGAGCCCAGGATTAGCAGCCACCAAGTGAGGGTGGCAGCAGGGCTCGCAGCCCTGTACCGAGCTGGGGCTGGGGCTGGGGCTGGGGCTGGGGCTGGGGCTGGGGCTGGTGGGGAGGTGCAGCCACGAGGCAACCTGGGAGGTGCAGCCTGCTAGGCCAGCCCTTCCACTAGGGTTCCTCCCGCTCCCGCTTCGCCCGCATATGGCAGTGGAGGGGAGGTTATGGAGAATGAATTGGCCAGGGAAAGGGGCTGTGGGGAGTCCTTGGCGTCCCCAAAAGGAGTGGGAGGTTTTTTAGGGGCTTCAGGACCAGAGGGGGGTATATGCTCGGTGGCCCGATTTTTCGCTAGCTTGGGGATATGGTCAGCAAGTTTATCTGGGGGTCGTGGGGGAAAACAACTTTTAAGCACGGAGATGGTGGGGAGAACCGCAAGGAGGGGGATCTCCCCTTTCTCTGTCTGTGCTCGCCTAACCAGCCCCTCAGCTTGATCCCAGGTATCCCAATCATAAAGATTACTTTCAGGGAGCCATGGGGCAGTTTTTAGAAGGTATCCCCAGGCCTGGGTGGCTTGGTTATCAGCGAGATTAAATCCTCGGCTCTTGAGAATGAGTCGAAGGGATTCTAGGGCAGGGTCAGGTTTAGAACTGGACTTCCCCATATTAATATCCACATTAATACATGGGGGGATACTCACCCGAAGACCGATTGCTTGCCAGCGATTTCTTTTGTTAGGGGGTTAAAGAGGGGGTCCTCACATGGGGCACCAGACTGTCGGGAATCCAGCCCGACAGCTGGCGGGGCTTGACAAGATGATGAGTACCGACAACTCGAACACAAACCCACGAGCCGGGAGTCAAGTCAAGCAAGATCTCATTTATTTCTCTCCAAGCAGTCCTATATATAGCACCAAGCCATGAGGGGAATTTCCATGAGAAATAGCCTAGCCTATCCGGGATAAAGATCACTAGCACGTAGTTTACAGCCAATCCCAGGCCAGTACATGAGCCATTCATGTGTGCGGAAAGCTCCTTTAAAGGTAGAAAGGGAAAAACCGCTCAGTCTCCCCACCCATAATGAATGGGGAAACCACGCCTTCCTAGCTTCCTCCAGGTGCCATCTTTGCCCCTTTTTTGCTGAATCACTTTACTTAAAGTTTTGCCTTAGGCCGTAGGCCGCTCAGGCCGAATCTCCTTAGGCGCTGTATAGACACACCCCATCATTTCTATAAATGACACGAAGGACTTCAGAGAACTAATTATAAAAGAAATATGAGAAGCAGTCCCTCATTCTCAAAACTTAGCAAAAGCCTCTGATATTCATCAAGAAAAGGATGAAGGTTCCTGTGAGTTCTTAGGAAGACTAAACGAGCAAATGAAAAATTATCTAGAGTTAGAGGCAGAGGATCTCCTAGGACAGTGAGGATGGCTCCTAGAGAGAAATGTAAATGGTGATACTATCTTGTAGCTAAATCTGTTTTTCAGGTGGAGAATAAAAGGTCTGAAGGTTGTGTTAAGAAAAATTTAAGGCTATGACAGCAAGGTAAATCATATGTAGCTCATCTGTTCACACTGACAGATGAAAAATTTGCCACATTATCAGAGCCTAAAAAGACAAAAGAAATCCAGTAAACAAAATGAGACACTCATAGGTATAAGGATGTATTTTTTTCTTTTTCTTTCTTTCTTTCTTTCTTTCTTTCTTTCTTTCTTTCTTTCTTTCTTTCTTTCTTTCTTTTTTTTTTTTGTGGCACTGGGGATGGAACCCAGGGGCTTTCTACCCCCAGGCTACACTCCCAGACCTATTTTCTATTTTATTTGGAAACAGGGTCTCACTAATTTGCCGAGAACCTCACTATGTAGCTGGGGCTGGCTTCAAACCTGCGCAGTCCTCCTGTTTCAGCCTTCCAAGTACTGGGATTACCACTATGTCCGGCTATTTTTATAAGGATGTATTTTAATAATGAAAGTTTAAAAATAAGAGAAATTTTTTTAGGTGGAAAGGCTCTTTGTATGGCAAGATATTTGTTCTGAACATGATGGAAAAGAAAGAGAATAAAAGGCAGAGTTTTAAGCAAATCACACAGGGTTTAAAGAAGTTGTAAATGCTTTGTAAAGGCAAAAACTTAAGAAATTTTGTATGTAATAAAGCTAAAAATCATTAAAAGAAATTATTGAAGGTATTCTAAAAGTCACATTAAATGCATTGATTCTATGTTTGAAACAATAGACAAGGTTTTCTTAAGATATTACCCTATTCCTGGAAATTTTTTAATTGAATATCAGGCAAAAATTCACCCAGACATAACAAGAAATCCCTTATAGATGGGCCCTCTAAAGTAATTCATGGCAAAGTGCACAACGAACATTCTATAGTGAATGAAGAAAAATTAAATATATTGGAATATGAGAGAATTTCTAATAATTGGTCAACCCAGAAATGTGAATTGTTCCCTTTAAACCAAGCCTTAAAACTCTTAAAGGTAGCCAGACCTGGTGGTGCACGCTTGTAATCCCCGCGCTTGGGAAGCGGGGACCTGAGGGTCTCGCAGGTTCGAAGCCAGGTGTGCTGGCTTAAGAGACCCTGTTTCCAAATAAAAAAAAGTATAAAATATGTCTGGGAGGGTAGCCTGGAGGTAGAAGGGCTTCCAGGAACCCCAGGACCACAAAAAAACAAAACAAACAAACAAAAAAAACACTTAAAGGGACAGGAGAAAATAATATATACAAATTCCAATCTATATGTGGTGGTAAACACTTTTGGAAAGATTTAAGCATAAAGAGGCCGGGCGTGGTGGTGCACGCTTGTAATCCCTGCGCTTGGGAGGCAGAGACAGGAGATTGCGCAGATTCGAAGCTAGCCGCACTGGTTAAAGAGACCCTGTTTCCAAATTTAAAAAAAAAAATGTATAAAACATAGATCTGGGAGTGTAGCCTGGAGGTAGAAGGGCTTTCAGGAACCCCAGTACTACCAAAAATAAATAAATAAATAAATAAATAAATAAATAAATAAATAAATAAATAAAAATAAGCAGAAAGAGGCCTAATTAATGGCAAGAAAAAAGATATAGTTCATAGGGAATTGGTTCCTTAAGTACTAGAAAATTTTATGTTGCAAAATGGAATAGCTATAGTTTATGTTCTGGTTCATGAAAGAGGAGAAATTCTGGAACTCAAAATAGGATAGCTAATAAGGTTTCTAAGGAAGATGCTCCAAAGTCTAAGGCATTTTAGACTTATCTTCCACCTGACCCCAACTTTGCCCCCTATAAGAGTTACTCCAAACTTTAGCCAACAGAAAGAACAACAGTTAACCAAAGTAGGGGCTGTTAAAAATGAGAAAGAAAAGTAGGAACAATAAAGTGGGAGAGAAATGGCTACCAAATTTATTAGGAGAGAAATTATAACTCATTTCCACAGGGACAGTCATTGGAGACCTCAAGCCTTGTGTGATGCTATTTTCAGGTCATATGGGTACATATCACATATATTCAAGCTGATGTTACAAACAAAACTCTCTCGGACAAAATGTCTTCTTATTGCCCTTCTACAGATTAGAATAGCCCCTAGAAAGGACATAAGACTATCTCCTTATAAATAAAGGATATAGGTCTATCTCCTTATAAAATGATATATGAGTTGCTATATTTAAGGAGACCAACTAATCTTTTCCCTATGGAGACCAAAGATCAGTTTCTTAAGAACTATATATTGGGTTTCTTTTCCACTTTGTTTTCTCTTATAGTAAAATGGCTTTTGGCCTAACCCCTCTTCTTGAATTCCTAGTCACCACCTACTTGAGGAATGTGTTCTAATTGTAATTAGCGGGAGGATAAGCTCCAAGTGTTCCTGACTTCTGAGATGGCTGTCCAAAATGAAGAACAAGGATGGATTCATTACAACTGGGTAAAGTGGTTCCAGTTTGACTCAGATTTTGGAGAAAACAAATTAGCCTAGGCCATCAGTAAATCACAAAGGGCAAAGTGAACTCCTTTTATTTTCTGTTAATTTATCATAAATATTATTATTGAATCCTCTGTTCCTCTAACTATTATCTTTGACACTTGTCAGGTATTTCATATGAAAATCTTGAAAAACAGTTGCAGTGATAAGGAGTGAATAAGTATTTCTATCCTGCACAAGTCACTGGATATACTTGGGTGGGGCCATGTCTTAGCTGAAATGATATATGTTGGGCAACAGAGTACCAGGGGTGGAATTCACACCTGGGATGGGGAGCCCCATCCTTAAAGCCCCTTAAACAAAAGCTACATTTTCACTGAGTAGCCAATAGCCTAATTGTTGACAATTATAGTGTAACTAGACAATGTAATCTTATTGTCTTAACCATAAATTTTAACAAGTAAATAGTTGCCAATATTTATGGCTGAGACTCCTCAAAGGTACATTTGATCCAAATAGATTGATAGATAGATGCCATTTGGTTACCTAGAGGACTACTAAATATATTTAAGACTAGAAACCAGACTGCTGAAGAATTTGAATCTTTTCTATTTTGGTGATCAACAGTTAATAAAAATGTAGAGTGGATTAATTATCTCTAATAAATCAACAAAGGTTTGATAATTGAACTAGGAATACTGTACAAATATCTGAACAATTAGATGCCAGTAGCTGTCATGGAAAAGTAGATGAGCTCTAGATATGGTCCTAGCTGAAAAGAATGGTCTATACGTCATGATTGGAAAATATTGTTGAACTTTTATTCCAAATAATACGGCCCGAAGTCCAGATGGAATTGTAACTAAAGTTTTAAAAGGATTAGTAATCTTAGAAAACGAACTTGCTGAAAATTCAGGGATAGATGATCCCTTCACTAATCTAATGAAATACTGCTTTAGTAAATGGAAAATAATAATGATGACATTCTTGACTTCCCTTATCATTGTTATCATAGTAATGATTTTGATAGGATGATGTATAATCCCCTGCATATGAGGATAAATTCAGAGACTTATAGAGATAGCCTTTTCAAAACAGCCTCTGCCCTCATACAATAATAACCTTTTTCTACTTACCAAGACAGATGAAGAAAATCAACTTATGCTAACAGAGTTCAAAGAAAAGAGTAAAAATATATAATAAAAGGGTAAATTTGTAAGGAATAAAATAATCTTTTTATCAAAGTTTCAAAATTACATAAAAATTGTACTATTTTCCATTTTGTAGCATAGCTTATGCATTCATTTGGTAACTGTGTACATATGTCTGTATTCTTCACTCTCTGAATCTTCCCAAGTATCAGCTACTTTAGATCATCTAGCATTTGATTGACTGGAATCCTCGAGAATGTCAGTCATCTTAGCTCATATAACCTTTAGTTGGCTTGGCCAAAATCTTCTAGAATCTTAAACCTTGTTTCAAAACTTTGAACTGCCTCTGGGCGTGGTGGTTCACACTTGTAATCGCAGTGCTTGGGAGGCTGAGACAGGAGGATTGCACAGGTTCAAAGACAGCCTCAAAACTACTGAGTGAGGCTCTCAGCAACTTAGTGAGACCCTGTTTCCAAATAAAGTATAAAAAAATAGATCTGGGAGTATAGCCTGGAGGTAGAAAAGCCCTTGGGTTCCACCCCCAGTACCACAAACAAACAAACAAACAAACAACCTTTGAACTGCCATAGAAATAAGCCAGTCACTGCAGAGTTATACTTTAAGCTGTTTCTTTGCCCAACTTTGTTTCATAATTCCTGCCTTTCTTAGAAAATAGCCAATTGCACAGAACTGTGAACCCAAGCCCTTACCAGTCAGGCCAAGAGACAAGAGCACATTAGAGATTTAAAACAAACAAACAAACAAACAAACGAGAAGACCAGCCATTTGCTGTGTTGGCTTACCAAAACTTTTGTCAGTTGCACATCCTTCAGAGGACGTAAATTGCCTTAATACCTTACTTTTGATTTCATGAACTTTTATTTGTGGCTTCTCTAGAATTTGTTTCTAATAGCTTATGAATCATGAAAAACAATGGGAAAGACTTATTACATCATGAGAGTAATAGACATGCTTTATTTTTGGAACACAATTTGTCCAACATCAAAAGTTGGACAAGTAAGTATTGCTCCTTCCCCATTGGCTCTAAACAAAAGTGTCAAATTTTTCATGGATCACAAGGATGTTATAAAACTCCTAATTGCCTAGTTTATAAAACAGTTAATGAAGTAGAGAAATCTGGTGTTGTCAGCAAATCAATAAAGCATAACACATCCTTTGTTATAGGTTAGAATAAAAGAAAGTGTGAAGTATAGAGCCTGATTAACTAGTAATAGAAAATTTAGTTAAAAATATATCTTAATTGACCAACAGACATCTAAAAGACTTTTTCTCACATAGTCAGATGTATATTTTTATTGCTTCTTAATTTTGACAAAGAACTTAATTGTATTTACTATAGAAATAATAGGAAAATACCTCCACCTGAGTAGCAGCTTAGAAAATATTTTACCTTTTACAAAAATCAGTTAATATTGCATAAGCTTTTAGAATTGTTGTTGTCAAGTTAAAGTAGCATTATAAAGTTTTTTTTCTACATGTGACAATATTTCAGGGGCTCTTAGGGTGTCTTAAATATTTCATATCTTTGTTATAGCAGGTAGATGAGTTTTATATTATTTGTATCACCATATTTTCACCAATGCTCATATTATTAATTTATTTAAGAACATGATTATGTACTCAAATCATTACTTACACTCAAAAATTTAAATTAAAAAAATTAAATTTTTTAAAATTACTCCTTTTAGTATTGATCTAAGTTTTTAATTTACAATTCACATCTGGATATCAGAACATTATTAATGTTATTGTGCATCACTTTTCTATATTTCTATCTAAACTTTTCCTCATTTTTAATAATGAAATTTTAAAATGAAAGAAGGTATCCTTTAAACATGAACAAGTCATGATTCTCTATTCTTTTATTAGACTCTCCTAAGGATCTTCCCTAAGTAGTATTAATATAGCACATTTAAGCTGCATCAACTTTTAGATGCACTTTTGCATTTGGCCTATGTTCTGGTTTCACTTTCAAAACCTTGAAAATATTTTACAACTTTATAATAGGGTACAGATTTTCTCTCAGAGAAAACCCAAATTGTCAAGTGTGTTTAAGATAAACCAAAAGAAAACTTAGAATTGTGGTAAAAGACCAAAGCAGTGTGGCACCCTGGTGGTAGGTTTTTCTTTAATCATATTAAGGTTAGGAGTTTCTCACAGCACATATTCTGTGTATTTACTGATGTTTTTAGGAAATGTAACCCTATCATATGGCAAACTGTGAAGATGATTCAAAAGCAAATTACAATCACACTGTATTAAAGTTATGTATAACTCATTTTATGTTGATAAAACATTTTAAAGACATCACTCAGAGATTTTTTCTGAGTTTTACAGTAAGACAACGTGTCAATGATTGGCATTTATTGTATGATGTGAAATTTACATCTAGGAGTAATAATTAATTTCTGGTTTATTTATTTAATTTATCATTATAATTTAACGTTTATAATTTAAATTAATCATAAAATTATTTCATTATAGTTTTTTATTTTCCTATTTTCTAAGTGTTTGTAAAAAAATACCAACAATATTAAGCATTTTATTCAGTAACTCATATGAAGTTCCTTCTATTATTGAAAGAACATTACTTTCACTTTTTCTACTAGAGGCAAATATATTTGCCTAAAAAAATGTGTCATTGAAATGTTTTTATTAATTCAAAATATACTTTGATATTCTTTCTTGCATATTCTTTAGGAGGTTAATCCAAGCCTTTTTACATATGTTATATATATATATATATATATATATATATATATATATATATTTTTTTTTTTTTTTTTAAATGGTACTAGGGTTACTGGAAGCCCTTTCTACCTCCGGGCTATACTCCCAGACCTATTTTATATCTTTTATTTGGAAACAGGGTCTCTTAAGGCAGCACAGCTGGCTTCAAACCTGCTCAATCCTCCTGTCTCCGCCTCCCAAGCATGGGACTTAATCTCGCTGATAACCAAGCCACCCAGGCCTAGGGATACCTTCTAAAAACTGCCCCATGGCTCCCTAAAAGTAATCTTTATGATTGGGAAACCTGGGATCAAGTTGAGGGGCTAGTTAGGCGAGCCCAGACAGAGAAAGGGGAGATCCCCCCCTTGAGGTTCTCCCCACCATCTCCGCGCTTAAAAGTTGTTTTCCCCGCGACCCTCAGATAAACTAGCTGAACATATCCCCAAGCCAGCAAAAAATGGGGCCTCCGAGCATATACCCCCCTCTGGTCCTGAAGCCCCTAAAAAACCTCCCACTCCTTTTGGGGATGCCAAGGACTCCCCACAGCCCCTTTCCCTGGCCAATTCATTCTCTGTACCCTCCCCTCCGCTGCCATATGCAGGCGAAGCAGGAGCTGGAGGAACCCTAGTGGAAGGGCTGGCCTAGCAGGCTGCGCCTCCCAGGCTGCCTCATGGCTGCACCTCCCTGCCGGCCCCAGCCCCAGCCCCAGCTTGGAACACGGCTGCTAGCCCTGCCCCACCCTCACTTGGTGGCTGCTGACCCTGGGCTCCGCCTATTGGCTGTTGTTTCTGGGCTCAGCCCTGCTCCAAGGGTACGAAGGGGCCTCCATGATTATTTATCCCACTTTTATAAAAGGAATGCATCCTCAGCCCCCAAAACCATCTTCCAGCCTGTAAAAGGATCCTCCCAATTCAAAGAACCTTTTTCCATAGCCCTAGCCCTGCAAGGATTTTTTGAGTCTATAAATTTATTGTCAGATAGTTTATATGTAGTAAATTTGTTACCTACTTTAATGGATGCTTATATTAAATTAGATGCCAACCCCACCATCCCCTTAACTTATGGCATGCTTACGGTGATGGCCGAGCCGCATACCACTGGCCTACAACAGGCGGCCTTGTCCCCCCCATACCAGGATCAGGTTAGGGCGGGTGCACTGGCAACATGGAAAAAATTAGACGATGTGCCCACTGAGGCCCCTATTGCGGCAATCACTCAAAAGCCCAGTGAGGATCTACCTACATTTATCGAGAGAGTTTATAACAGCCTTGGGAGGAGGTTTCCAGCAGGTCCACTGGGAGACAAGTTTGTCAAAATGCTAGTGTGGGACAAAATGACAGCCGATCATAAGCTGGCCTGCGCAGGATTGAAGGGGCATGCTTTAGAGAGATGGATTGTGGCCTTTCGGGATATTGGCTCTATGAGCCACCAACTTCAAGCCATGACAGCTGCGGTAAAGGAAGGGCAATGGGAGGGCTTACAGACTCTGATACAGGTAATACAGCAGTCAAGGGTTGCCCCCGCCACGTGTTTCAGATGCGGAAAGGAGGGCAATTTCCACCAAAAATGTGCGTCCCAGGCAACGCCTCCTATGGGAGGAGGAAAAAAAGGGGAAACTCCCCGGACACCCTGCCCCAAATGCCGTAAGGGCTTTCATTGGGCCCGGGACTGCCGGTCCAAACTTAACTTAAAAGGAGGAGCCTTTAAACTCCCAAGGGAGCTTCTCCCAGCCCCCTTAAAAAAGGTAAAGGGTTCCACCGAGATTCATTGGACGATACCTCTGGTGACTGGGTTAAGACCCCAAATGGTCATCACAATTGGAGATAAACATTCTAAATATTTAATTTATACTAGAGCCGATCGAAGGGCAGGGCACCAGGGAATGGGTCCCTCCCAAGAGAGGGGCCTGTGCCTTGGAAAGGGTCATGGTTCCAGCGGCGTCCAGTGAGCTCTCGCTGGCACTCGAAAATTAGGGGGAAAGAGTGTAAATTTCGCACTGGGCCACAGCAGGTCTTCAAGGTAAACAGCCTCTGGCATGCTGGAACAACAGCAATTGCACATGGGACAAAAAGTCCTAAGGAGATGGGCGAGTGCCGTTCAAAAGGGATGGGCGTTCAGAAGGGATGGGCGATGGCCTGCACAGAAGTTCAAGCCCTATCTGTAGAAGAGGCCATGGGGAGAGGATTAAAACACAAATATCCTCAAATCCCTACTAAGGATTTAAAAGGTATTGTTCACACTTGTAAATCATGTCAACCCTTCTTTCAAATACCTCCCCTTCAATTGTCTGGAGTTATTCCAAGAGGCCTAGGCCCCAATGGATTATGGCAAGTGGATGTAATTCATTTTCAACCATTTGGAAAATTTAAATATATTTTTGTTTCCATAGATACCTATTTCAGGGCTGATTAAGCCTCACTCAGCTTATTCGGGTAAAAGACAAAACATGCTATAAGTTATTTTCTTCATTGTTTTGATTCCTGAACAAATCAAAACTGATAATGGCCCTTGTTTTATTAGTCAACATTTCACCTCCTTCCTTCAATTATGGAAAATTATTCACACTACGGGTATTCCATATAACCCAAAAGGACAAGCTTTAATAAAAAAAAAATATAATCATACCCTAAAGGTTCAATTACAAAAACAAAAGGGGGAGTTACTACCCCCACACGATCAATTAAGAAGCATTATTAACCCTAAATATTTTAAAATTTTCAAAAGACTCCAACCTGTCCCCTTTTCATAGGCAATGGACCACAGAGATTCCCTTTTCCTCCATCAAAGTAAAATGGAGAGATCCCCTGACAGGAATGTGGAGGGGCCCAGATCCCCTCATAACTGCAGGAAGGGGCTTTGGGTGTGTCTTCCCCTATGATGATAAAAGACCACTTTGGGTCCCAGCAAGAGATATCAAACACCTACCTACAATAACTGGTAATTATGATTCCAGGGAAGAGGAAATCCCTGAAATTGGTCCTTTGTTTTTTATTTTAAAAGAAGATAGTCATGAAAACCCTAATGTTCGTCATCCTGTCCCTGCAAATACTGTATAGTATGCCAGGCTTTGGAGACACAGGTAAGGCAAAGGAAATATTAAATGCAGGCCTTTGCACGCTTGCCTTCCTGCTCTCTGATATAAATATTATCCTTGAAGAGAAATCAATGCCCATCCCCCCCTTTTGATTGGGGAGGGCAAAAAAGGAGAGCAGTACAAGCCATTCTGCTCTTAATTGGCCTGGAGATTACTGCCAGAACTGTCTTGGGTGTGGCTGGCCTTGAGATGGCCTTTGAGTTACATAGGAGACTCCCTCCAAATAATTGATGGTGTTAAGTCTGTCTCAGAAATTGTCTGAGACTTACAAGCCCAATTAGATTCCCTAGCCTATGTGGTATCACAAAAAATGTGGATATTGGATTTATTAACAGCTGAAAAGGGAGGCATCTGCTTATTTTTGCAGGAACAAGATAAGATTAAGCAGCTCCAACATGATCTGGAGAGGTGACGAGGAGATCTTCAGGAGAATCCGTTCTGGACCGGCTTTCTTGGACTTTTGCCCTATTTTCTTCCTTTGTTGGGCCCCTTGCTGTCTATCATAGATTTGTGCATCATAGACCCCTGTGACTTTAATAGATTAGTCCAGTTTCTGTTAAAATCAACCAAATAGAAGTGCATTACCAAAGGCTTGCCAGCAAAGAAAATAAATATTAGGATTGGCGCTCTGAATATGACCACCCCTATCCTGCCTTACAAGTTCCCCAGATGGGGAAAATCAAAGCATGTTGAAGGGCTGGTAGCCAATGACGGGTAAGATTCCCAGGGGCCATGGAAACCTAAGACAGGAAGTACAGCATCGATCTGTACTATCCAATGACGGGTAATCCCTGTTACTCGATGGGGACAACCTAAGACAGGCCCAGTCCCGATAAAATAAAAGAAAAAGGGGGATATGATGGAGTGTGTCTATATAGCGCCTAAGGAGATTTGGCCTGAGTGGCCTACGGCCTAAGGCAAAACTTTAAGTAAAGTGATTCAGCAAAAAAGGGGCAAAGATGGCGCCTGGAGGAAGCTAGGAAGGCGTGGTTTCCCCATTCATTATGGGTGGGGAGACTGAGCGGTTTACCTTTAAAGGAGCTTTCCGCACACATGAATGGCTCATGTACTGGCCTGGGATTGGCTATAAACTACATGCTAATGATCTTTATCCTGGATAGGCTAGGCTATTTCTCGTGGGAATTCCCCTCGTGGTTTGGTGCTATATAATATGAGTGCTTGGAGAGAAATAAATGAGATCTTGCTTGACTTGACTCCCGGCTCGTGGGTTTGTGTTTGAGTCGTCGGTACTCATCATCTCTCCAAGCCCCGTCATCTGTCGGTCTGGATTCCCAACAGAAAGGTAGGCTATAAGTTATTATTTACCTTAGAAGGAATATTGACATGCCCCACACCACTGAATTACTAGAAAATTTGCCAAGGTAGAAAACTTCTCAATTTTTGTTGAATTTATTTTCTACACTCTGACATGCACATGTCTTATCAATAAGTCTAGAGTAGTTGCTATTTCTTGTTCCCCAATAATCATAATGTTATCAATATAATAGACAAGTGTGATATCTTATGTGAGGGTACCATGGTCAAGCTCTCTGTGAAGTAGTTAAGATTTAAGGCTGAAGAATTGATATATCCTTAAGGTAAGAGTGCAGGTATATATTTGGCCTTGCCAGGTGAAAGCAAACAGCTCTGATACTTTTTTTTTTAATGTTCTCAATAGTTTATCTAAACTTCAATTTTTACATATTTACTTTTGTTCTTTTGTTTTTTATCTTTTTTTTTACTTTTTTTTAAATTTGTGCACTGTAGCTCTGATACTTTTTATTGAAGACATTTTTTAAAGCTTCTGCCAGATTAGTAATTGCATAGTAGGTATTCATAGTGCATTAATTTATTCAAGCAGTGGAATCACCTCTGATATAGAAACTGCACTATTTCTTTAAACTTATGGTTATCTATTTTCATTCCCTGTCAGTTTTATCTATTCTCTATACTGGCCAAATGGGTAAGTTGAAGGGAGAATTGGTAAAAATCAACACCCCTGCACCTATCATGTACCTGATAATGGCAACAGTTTCTTCATTCCCTCCAGAGATGTGGTATTGCATTTGGTTTACTATTTTCTTAAATATAGACAGTTATAATGGTTTCACTCATTCTTTCTTACCATGACAACTTTTCCTTCACAGATGAAACCAACATGGAACTGCAGCCAGTTGTTGAGTATATCTCTTCCCAGTATGCACTCTAGAACTAAAGAAATGACCAGAAGATAGCTTCACAGCTTTCCTGGGCCCACTGTGAGACATATGTACCATAGGGAGGAATATTTTGGGTCTTTTGGAATTAGCATCCAATTCAGAGCTGGTGTTTATTAATCTCTCAAAAATTTGATTGTAGTCAGGCGTGGTGGTGCATGCTTGCAATCCCAGCATTTGGGAGGCTGAGATTGAAGGATTGTGGTTCGAGGACAGCCTCAGCTACTGAGTGAGGCCCTCTGCAACTCAATGAGACCCTGTTTCAAAATAAAGAATAGAAAATTGGGCAGGGGGTGTATCTCAGAGGTCGAATGCCTCTGGGTTCCATCCCCAGACCCGCAAAAAAAAATTTTTTTGATTGTTTCCTAGAACATAGCTATTTATGCAGACCAAATAAGAATTTTTAAAACTGCTCATCTATTTCACTTACACTAGGAGACGTCTGACTGCTGCTGTGAATCGGCTGTACATTACAGAAACCATAGCTTGCTGGGCGTGGTGGCGCACGCTTGTAATCCCCGCGCTTGGGAGGCGGAGACAGGAGGATCGTGCAGGTTTGAAGCCAGCTGCACGCACTGGCTTAAGAGACCCTGTTTCCAAATTAAAAAAAAAAGTATAAAAATAGGTCTTGGAGTGTAGCCCAGAGGTACGATGGTTTCCAAGAACCCCAGTACCACCGGAACACACACACACACACACACACACACACACACACACACACACAATTTTTGCCAATTAGGTTGACACCACCTGGCCCCTGCCACCCTGAAATTGTAATTATCTTTTTTTTACAATTAAAAGCCTCAGTTTAGTGGCAGCATTTATGACTTTAACTTTCAACTTTCAGAGAAAAATGACTATAGATACCTTCATGAATGCTGAGGATCCCCTTAAAATTGATTCCTCAAAGTTGTAGTGAAAGTTGTGCCCTCCTGACTCCTTTGGACTGAGTGAGCAATGTATATCAGAATCCCCGCTACCTTCTTTGAGAAATTGATAAGCCTATCCTAAAATTCATTTGAAGTTTAAAAAGATCCATGAGTCTGACAAAACAGTTATGAAAAGGAAGTTAAAGTTTTAAGACTCATTATTTCTAGTTTCAAAGCTTATGACATAGCTATAGTCATCAGTATGATACTGGATAAAAATAGATATAAAGAACCATGGAATAACTCAGAATCCAGAAGTAAGCCACTGCCTTTATGGACTATTGTTTTATAAAAATGGATTCCATGAAATTCAATAGGAAAAAAATAATTCATTTAATAAATGGTGCTGTGGAATTGATGAACATCTTTAGGAGACATCACACAATACACAACAATTAGCTTAATATGGTCAACTGGCCTAAAATTAAGAACTAGAACTATAAAGCTCTTAGATGAAAATATATGAATATATTTTTGTGATATTGGGTTAGGCAAAACGTTTTTATACAAAACATAGCTGGGCATGGTGGCGCACGCTTGTAATCCCCATGCTTGGGAGGCAGAGACAGGAGGATCGCGCAGGTTCGAAGAAGCCAGCCGCATGCGCTGGTTTAGGAGAACCTGTTTCCAAATAAAAAATATAAAATAGGTCTGGGAGTGTAGACTGGAGGTAGAAGGGCTTCCAGGAACCCCAATACAACCAAAAAAGAAAAAAATATATATAAAAAGCCCAAGGAATAAAAATAATTGAATATTACTGGGAGAGTGAAAAGACAAATCATTAAGCATAAGATATGTTCAAAATTATTAGCCATGGATTATCAGGAAAATGCCAAAAGGCAATAGGCAATAGTGAGATACTTCTTGGCACACCAGATGATGATTTTATTAGAAAAGATTGGCAACAAGTGTCAGCTAGAATATGGAGAACCTGAAACTCTCAGAAGCTGCTGCTATATATGTGTAGTGTGCAATGTCTGCAAAACAGTGTGGTAGTAATTTTAAATGATTAAAATAGAGTTTCCATTATACTTAGTGAAATAAGTCAGTCAAAAATTACCATATATTGTATAACTACATTTATATAAAGTGTTTAGGATAGGTAAATCTATAGAAAGAGAAAATATTAGCCCCAGTCAGGGATAGTTCAAAGGAAATGAGGAAAATATCTAGGGTGATGACATGTTCTAAAATTGATTATGCTACGGGATGCATAATAACAAATATGCTAAAATCTATATAGTAAAAGATTAAGTGAGCAAATTGGATTATTTAGATTTATGAATAACAGTAAAGCAATTGAAAGAGAGGTGGAAGGAAGGGAGACAGAGTGAGAGGAAGGAAAGAAGGAAGAAAGGAAGGAAGGAAGGAAAGGAAGAAGAAGAAAGGAACAAAGGAAGGAAGGAAAGGAAGAAAGGAAGGAAAAGAAAATCATAGGGACATGGACATTGCAGTTGATATTTCTGGACTAGTATGAAAAACAAATGGAATGGCACAAGCTAAATATACAGCCATTAAATAGCCCATTAAAACATAGCTGGAGAGCCGGGCATGGTGGTGCACGCTTGTAATCTCAGCATTCAGGAGGCTGAGACCATAGAATCGTGGTTCGTCAACAGCCTCAGCTACTTAGTGAAGCTCTCTGCAACTTAGTGAGACCCTGTTTCAAAATAAAGAATAAAAAATAGGTCAGGGGTTGTAGCTTGGAGGTGGAATGCCCCTGGGTTCCATCCCCAAACCTGCAAAAAAAAAAAAAAACATGGCTGGAGGGCTGGAGATGTAGCTCAGTGGTAAAGCACTTGCTTACCTAGCATGTGCACAAACCTGGATTAAATCTGAAGTGCCACAAAAAAACAACAATAAAAATGTGATTAGAATTTGAAAAAATACTTATATCAAGAAATACTTTTTGAATACATACACATATGAGCACATATGTTTGTACCCACAAAATTCTACAATAATTAATTATGAGCATGAGAGATATTAAAATATGCTTAAACAAAAATAGTAAGTTCCAAAGAGAAATCATAAAAAGTTAAAAGAGCCAATGCATTAGTTAATGGTCATTTTAGAAAAAAAGTCTCCTTTTTTAAGATAATACATTTTTATAATATAAATAATACAAACAACAAAACTAAAAATTATAACTGACATTTTCTAACTGTGTGTTTGACATACATAGATTCAATGAATTTAGATTAAAAATATTCAAAAAATAAAAATATTCTTGCTCGCTTGTTTTAGTTAGGCTTATAGTGACTGCAACTACATACATTTTTCCCTTTCTCTAAATAATACACTATGATAAATTTTATGTAGTTTTATACTAAAATTTTATACTAAATTTTATACTAAAATGTATATAGTTTGTATACACTTAAATTATAATAAATATATTTAAGTTATGTTAAATATTATCATCTAAAGATTATTGTAGCATATGAGAGGAAGCAGAGGTTATATACAAATATTGTAGCATTTTATATAAGATATAGAAGCATTTATAGATTTCAGTGTGGAGTGTGGGCCCTGGAACCAATCCTGTGTGGATACTGAAGGATGGGTATATAGATTAGTTTTAGTTTTTATAAAATTGTTCTGTATTTTAAATTTATAATATTAATTAAGCATTATTTAATTGTAATATCAATGCTTAATATTTGATTATTTAATTTTATTTCGGCTATAATCATCCAAAAATAAAAGGCTAAACCTACTTGGTAAATCTTCTCTTAATGATAAATTAAAAGTAGATTTTGAACATAGAGATAAAAGTTTATTTGGAGGAAAAACTCTAAAGTCATATCTAAAATCTTCGATAAAGCAACTTGGATTCAAATGTGATAAAGAATCTAATGTTCCAAGAAACAAAGAGAGTACAAGAAAGTATATCTGTGACATAACACCTTTGTTCCTTCCCATCAAAGCTAAGAATAATATAATTACAAGAATAATTTAAGAAAAAAAACTCATAATTTTCTATCTATGGAAGCTATTATTTTAAACAAAAAGCTGGTTAAAAATTATTGGTGTAGTTTGCCAGTTATTTTCAAATTTTTAAGTTAATATTTTATTGAGATTTCCTCAGGTATAAATCCTTTGTCTAAAATTATTTCTGGAAAATATGCTACTGAAAAAGATTTTTCTGACATATTCTACTGTGTATAAAAATCTTCAATATAACCAGTTTTTGAAAGTGACTGCCTTTGCAATATTTTAGTATTAAAAAGTACCTTATAGCAGTTAAAATTCTGAAATTTTTATATTCCAAAACTAAAATGTAAAATCTTAAGGCTATATTATTTTATATACTTAATAAAAACATTAAATAAGCTGGATATGGGTGGTGCACGCTGGTAAATCCAGTACACAGAAGGCTGAGACAGGAGGATTACAGGTTGGAGGCCAGCCTCAGCAACACAGTGAAACTCTCTGCAACCTAGCAAAACTGTGTTTCAAAACAAAAATTAAAAAGGGCTGGGGCTGCCAGGCGTGGTGGCGCACACTTGTAATCCCCGCACTTGGGAGGCGGAGACAGGAGGATCGCACAGGTTCGAAGCCAGCCTTGCTGGCTTAAGAGACCCTGTTTCCAAATAAAATATAAAATAGGTCTGGGAGTATAGCCCTGTAGTCTGGAGGTAGAAGGGTTCATCTCCAGTACCACCAAAAAAAAAAAAAAAAAAACTGGGGTTGTTACTCAGAGGTAGAATGTATTAAACATTTTTTGTTTTGTTGTATATAAAAATAACTTTCTTCTTATACAAAGAACTCATTCTGTATGTTGATAGCTTTTATATTCTCATTTTTCAGACTAATTTAATTTTAAATAACTCTAACATTGGCATTGGACAAACCATGTGGTAGGTGTCCTTTCTAGTATCTTTCTTTTATTATTATTATTTTTAAAATTTATTTTTATTGGTGCATTGTAATCATACATCACATTGGAATACAAGACTTGAGAGGATATACAAGCACACATCATCCAATTAGCCCTCATCCATTCCCCATCCCATTCCCTCCCACTCCCTCGATCCCATGCTTGTTTGGTGATTAACTTTGACACATTTGTTTACTGTACCTACTGGGTTTTAAAGAGGTTCCATCTTCCCCCATCCCATACTCTCTGATTGGTCACATTAATTGCTTCGCTATAGGGCCCTTTCTATAACTCAACCTCTTCCTGTTACCCCTTTCCTCTTAGTTATTGTGGATTAGGGGAAGCATCTGGTTTTTATTTTCTGAGCTATTTCTCTGTGCATGCTGAATTGCAAGTACTGATCCCACTCTTGACGACCCCAGTAGTGGCTTGGCTACCTGATGGACTGATCCAGACCTTGCTGGTGCCAGCAGTGGCCTTGCCTCATCGGAGGCCCCAATTCTGGCCTCACTGGCCCCACACTGGCCTAACCCCTCAGCTGGCTCTGATCCCGGTCTCGGTGGCCCCAGCCCCAGCCTTGCCTCACGAAAGGCTCTGATCCCGACCTTTCTGACCCTGGCGCCGGCCTAACCCCTCGGCAGTCTCCTATACTGGCCTCAGAGGCCCCAGCACTGGCCTTGCCTCACGGCAGGCTCCAATCCCAGCCTCGCTGGCCCCGGAACGGGCCTGACCCCTTAGCAGGCTCCGATCCTGGCCTTGGAGGCCCCAGCACCAGCCTTGCTTCATGACAGGCTCCGATCCTGGCCTCACTGGCTCTGGCACCGGCCTACCCTCTCAGCAGGCTCCAATCCCGGCCTCGGAGGCCTTGCTAGTGGCCGAGCCTCACGGTAGGCTCTGTTCCAGGCCTTGCTGGCCCAGGCACCAGCCTTACCCCTCAGCAGGCTCCAATCCAGGCCTTGAGGGCTCCAGCACCAGCCTTGCCTCACAGCAAGCTCAGCTCCCGAACTCGCAGGCCCTGGCACCTGCCTAAACCCTCGGCAGGCTCTGATCCTGGCCTCGGAGGCCCCAGCATCGGCCTTGCCTCATGGCAGGCTCCAATCCAGGCCTCGAGGGCCCCAGCACCAGCCTGGCCTCACAGCAGACTCTGATCCTGGCCTCGCTGGCCCCTGGACTGGGCTAAACTCTCGGCAGGCTCCGATCTCAGCCTCGAAGGCCTCAGTAGCAGCCTTGCCTCAAGGCAGGCTCCGATGCCGGCCACTGGCACTGGCACTGGCCTACCCCTCAGCAGTCTCTGATCCCGGCCTTGGAGGTTCCAGCACCGGCCTTGCCTCACGGCAGGTTTCGATCCCAACCTTGCTGACCCTGGCACTGGCCTAACCCTTCCGCAGGCTCCATCCTGGCTTGGAGGCCCCAGCACTGGCCTTGCCTCATGGCAGGCTCTGATCCCAGCCTCGCTGGCCCCGGCATTGGCCTTACCCCTCAGCAGGCTCCAATCCAGGCCTCGGAGGCCCCAGCACCGGCCTTGCCTCATGGCAGGCTCCGCTCCCGGACTCGCTGTCCCCGACACCGGCCTAACCCCTCGGCAGGCTCCGATCCCGGCCTTGGAGGCCTCACTAGCAGCCTTGCCTTAAGGCAGGCTCTGATGCTGACTGCTGGCCCTGGCACCCGCCTACCCCTCTGCAGGCTTTGATCCTGGCCTCAGAGGCCCTAGCACCAGCCTTGCCTCACAGCAGGCTTCAATCCTGACCTTGCTGACCCTGACCAGCCTAAACCTTTGGCAGGCTCTGATCCTGGCCTCAGAGGCCCCAGCACCAGCCTTGCCTTAATGCAGGCTCTGATCCTGGCCTCGCTGGCCCCAGTACTGGCCTAACCCCTCGGCAGGCTCCGATCCCGGCCTCAGAGGCCTCTGTAGCGGCCTTACCTCACAGCAGGCTCTGATGCCAGCCGCTGGCCCCAGCACCAGCCTAACCCCTTGGCAGGCTCCAATCCCAGCCTTGGAGGCCCCAGCACCAGCCTCACCTCAATGCAGGATTCGATCCCGGCCTTGCTGGCCCCGGCACTGGCCTAACACCTCGGCAGGCTCCAATCCCGGCCTTGGAGGCCACAGCACCAGCCTTGCCTCATGGCAGGCTCCAATCCCAAGTTTTCTCTCCCCGTTGCTGGCCTCACCCTTTGGCAGGCTCTAATCTGAGTACCCTCTTCACCCAGCAGGTTGTCCCACATTCCCGAGGGTGCATGGTGGTAGCATTCTGCCTCTGGGGTTATTACTTCAAAAGTACCAGGTGTAATGCATCAGATCTCTGCCTCCCCTGAGTACTGGCCACTGCCATTGCCACTGGCTCCACCATTTCAAATCTTTCCCGAGCTCTTTTTCTACTCTGAATGTTGTTCAGTGTTCCTAAGCATGCGCGACGGTAGCATTCGACGTTTGGTGTAATTTCTCCAAAAAATAAGGTTGGTAGGATCAGATTTCTGCCTCTCATGAATACAAGTCTCCACCGCCATCGCGGCGACCACTTCCAACACCGCCTTCCTCCTAGGTCTCCGCTAAACTCTCTCCTTACAGGTGATGTCCAGGATTCTTAAGAATGTAGAGAAGAAGCAGTCCTCCTTCGCGGGGAATTTTTCCAAAAGTTCCAGTTCATTTGGATAAGTTTTGCCTGCAACTCCAGGATCCTGGCATCTGCCGTAGCCTTCATGACCCTCTCCAATATTTTTCTTTTCTTTTTTCTTTTTCTTTCCCTTTTTTTTTTTTTAATAAGAGAAGACAGTATGTGTGGTTTGAGGAGGTTGTGGGATCAGACACTCAGTAGTACTGCGGCCCGGGCCCCGGTTCTTCCAGAGCTCCTGTGTGCCCCGCACAACCCCGCCCGTCGGTCCTGTGGCCTGGGCCCCGGTTCTTCCGGGGGTCCTGTGTGCCTCGCACAACCCTGCCCACAGCCCAGGGTCCTGCGACCCGGGCGCCAGTTTCTCCGGGGGTCTGGCGTGCTCCACGCGACCCCTTATTATTATTTTTAAACAGGGTCTCATTGAGCTGGAAGGGACCTCACTAGTAGCTGAGGCTGTCTGCAAACCGTGATCCTCCTGTCTCAGCCTCCCAAATGCTGGGATTATAAGCATGCACCACCACACTTGGCCTCTAGTATCTTTCAATTGACCAAAATGTCAAATAATCCAGAATATATTATTTTTGCAGATGGCCAGAACTAAAACAGAAAATACATGGAGTACAACACTATCTGAATAAAAATTAGGTTAATCTTTTTAATGGAGTCATAATCATTTTCAACCACTGAAAAACTGACAGTTTTAAGTGTAGAAAAATAACCAATAATAAAATGTGCAGATACTGCAATAATTAATAAAAAGGACCCCAATGGGGATATGAAAAGAGATTATGAAAAAAATTTCAGTGAACTTAACAACAAAGAGACACTAAAGAATCATATGGAATAACTTTTTGAAATACCTTAAAACCTTCACCAAAGAACAAGGTAGTGTCTCCTTTTTAGAGACATAAATAAAAAGTAGAACCAATTTTATCTTTTAGTCTTAAAACCCCTGTAGTGTTAGGAACTCGAACAGATGACCTTTTTGCCCTGTGACTCCAGTATTTGAAAGGCTTGTGAAATTCCAGGCCTCTTCTTGCTTTCTGGTGCTTTGTCTCCTGTTAGGTCCCATAGGTGTATTTTCCTTCCAGGCACTAGACCACTTAAAGCAAAGCAGGCCTAGGAGTTGCCAAGTCATCAAAAGCAGGGTCTAGCCTAGCATTAAACTAATTATATGCCGCAACTACTTTCTTATGTATCCAAATGTAACTCCTTGGCTTCCAGCCAGTAATCTCTGGAATTTGATTTCCAAGTGGCACAACCAGTTACCTTAAAATGTTTACCTCCTAAATACTGGAGGCAGAACATCATCTCCACAAAGGCACAAATGTACAATTAGATCAAAAGGCTCTGCTCGTGGGAGCCAGCATGATTTTACCAATGGTCAGAGCCCAGATCTCTGATTTCTCTGAACTCATTTTTTGCTAATGATGCAGTATGCTGTTCATTATGTGTCACTCTGAGATGATGAAGCCATTACAGGCCTTACATTTTCTTTCATAGGACATTGGTAAACATTATTTTTTTTAAATTTATATAAATCTTCAAAATTTCTGGCAAGAAAAGGAGGCAGACATCTGGAAAAGGCAACATTGCTTATCCTTGCCGAAAATTTTTGCTTCATGTCTGTACTTTTTTCCAGAAGGTAATATACAAGTTCCTGTTAGCCACCAGCCTTTTTTGATTGGAAGTGCCCATACTTTCGGTGGATTACCTTCTCTATCTTAGAAAAAGAAGTCAATACTTCTATTTCATCACTACCCTTCAGAGGGTGCCACGCTGTGGTATAGAGCTGCCATATGTATTAAATCAACAGAATATACCTTTAGCAGGAAAATATAATCTTCACCCAATAAGTCGAAATATAAATATAGCCTCACAAGGAAGTTAGTCAATAAGTGCATTTATTCTACATCTGTTGCTGCTGAGTTTGGCTACAGTTTCCCCTTACAGAGGTTTGTATTCTCTGTCTTCTGATACGTCCTCTTTGGTAGAGGCTTTATGGGGTGCATTTTCTGAGCTGATATAAGACTCTTTTCTGCACTCACTGAATGGCTGCATTGATTGATCTTAACAGCACCTTCAAAAATTCGGGTGGAAATCTTTTCTTAGTTGAAGTTTTTAGATATTGGCTTCATAACTAAATAAGGAGTTCCATATTTCAAAGTAGTATGTTTGGAAGGGTGCCCAGAATAAAGAAAACATTAATAGGCATAAAAAGCTAGCATATGGAGACTATAAGAAGTAGAATGGAAAATGTCCAAATAAAGTAGTGGAACCTTCCAATCAAAGACTGCAAGGGGCAGCAAGGAAAATATGTTCTCTCTTATATTTCTGCCAACATGTAAAGACAATACAACCTACAGAGTAAATTCAGCAGATGCTGGAAATTGCAAAAAAAAAAAAAAAAAAAAAGAAGAAGAAGACTGGTTGCAGCCAGCTTAATTTAAAATAATAAAATGCTTTTTATATTTTAATTTGATTGCGATTTTAGTCCATGTTACTTGATCTCAAGGTCTATTAAGCCTACTCCTAGTTAACATAATTACATTGTATTAAATTGTTCGCACAGAATGAATGAATCACTAAGAACTGTTTCCTTGGAAGGTCTAATTTAAAAAGGAAGATCTGTAATATGTCCTGAACTTAATTGACTGGTTATTGTTTTTAAGTTATATTATGAACACGGATATGTGCTAGGCATATCTTGGGGAGTGAGGCATAATTGCTTCTTTCAAGGAACTTAAAAGCTAGTTTAAAATGGTAACTGACTACATTTTCTTTGTCCACTCGAGGGCAATCATTTCAAGATTCTTGATAATAAAGGTCTTTTGTTCAAAACAATTCTTTCTCTTTACAGTTCTGAATATAAAGTTAAATTATTTTTACATGATGTTCCTAGGCTTTAGGTGAGGGCTGTTACATGTTTTATAAGATTTAAAGAGTCTTTTGAAGGCAGGATACAACACAGTGAGCCTTTCTCCAATAGATGAAAGGCAGAACATTTTCAAACTTTGAGCTCCAAAAGAGAGGGCGGCCAGGCAGGGCCTCGTGGGGGGCTGCATCTGGAGCAGAGTAACTGTAAGCTGGCACCGTCAGAGGTAGCATGTGCAGGAAGCAAAGCAGGTTTAGCTGGGCTTCTCCAGCTCGCTGGGGATTGGCTGAGTTGAATGATTTCATGAGCTCTGAGGCATAGAGGATGTCTCAATTACTTCCTCTCTGGCCCTGGGATAATTATGGCTGCTACATATGGCACAGAGTGCCAGAGCCTAAGAAGGGAAGTGGTTGGAGACATGAACTTATCCAGTTGCTCAAGAAAAGAAGCTGACTGACCTAAGAACTCTAAAGAAAGTCAAGACAACACAAAGAACAAATGAACTATATAACATAATGATACAGATAATAAATGACAAAATATTATTTAATCAATCCTTTATTCATTTGTACTTTCAATAAATATTTACTGAGGGCACATTAAATGTTGACTTAACAACAGATATTGAGGAAACTAAGATTCCTAAGAGGCTTTCGAATCAGTGAGAGGTAAAGCCAAAGATAACAATATGTTGTAAGAGGGATGTAACATTAAAAGCTATTCGGACACAGATACAGGTCTCACTTGAATGGTCCAGATTAATCAGGAAAAGCTTTTAGACAGTATAGAGCACAAACAAAGGTACAAAAGGAGTTGACTAGATGCTAAAACTTAGCTGAAAATATACCCAGAGCGATGATTGGGTAAGAAACTTGTAATGAATGTATCCAGTATTCTGTGGATAAGGAGGAAGCCCTTGAGGACATAATAAAGGACATTATGAGTTCATGTTTGAGTCTTGCATGGAAAAATGCAGGCTTTTTATTTATAATATATAACATTAAAATTGCTCTGTACTGGGACAAATGTGCTGGGATAGTCAATTTGTATGTAATACTAAAAAATTTATAATTTTTTATTTTGACATTAAAATATTGACAGGATTACATTAAGTTAAAAAGCTCCTATGTAATTAATCATTGATTATTTAATAGAATTATTTATCAGCAGGATGTAGAGCTAACTTTATAGAGAGGTTCATAATATAGTTTTAAAAAATACATAATCTTCATATATCTAATTTAGATATGGTAAATTAACATGCAGCCAAAAATAAATAAAATATTTTATAAATGGTATACATATACTATTTATGTGAGATAATTGACCTCTTAGATTATGGTTTTCTGATCTGAAACTGAAGACTCAGAATATGACTTAGCAATATTTTTATCCACTATTGCACTCTTTTTTTGTTTCATTTTTGTTTTTGCAGTACTTGGGATTGAACTCAAGGGCATTCTACCTCCAATCTATACCCTAGGCCTATGTTTTATTCTTTATTTTGGAACAGGGTCTCACTAAGTTGCCGAGGGCCTCACTAAGTAGCTGAGGCAGGCTGCAAACATGTGGTCCTCCAGTTTCAACCTCTTAAGTACTGGGATTACAAATGTATACTACCATACCCAGCCACTATTGCTCTCTCTTTTTTTTTAAAGTATTTATTTATTTATTTTGCAGCACTGGGGATAGAACCCAGGGTACTCTACCTCCGAGCTACACCCCCAGCCCTATTTTTTATTAATTTAATTTAATTTATTTTTTTTTTAGGATTCAATCTTTTTTAAATTTTTTTTATTGGTGCACTGTATTCATACATCATAATGGAATAACAAACTTGTGTAGACATACATGCACACATTGCCCAGTTAGCCCCTACCCAGTCCCCATACCATTCCCTCCCCTTCCCTCCTTCCCATGCTTGGCTTAGTGGTTGCTATCTAATATTATAGCAATTTATAGGATTCAATCTTTATGAGTAATTTTTTTCAAAAATATAAAATAGGATTTTCCTCATAGTAGAATGCTACTTCACACAATAAATCTGTCAAGAATACCTTAATGAGTTGCATTTTTGTTTTTATTGGTGTATTTTTAAGTGGTTGTATTTTTTTAAGCAGTGAAAACAAAAGCATACATAACTTTTATTAGTTTCACACATTGTTCATGGACCTTGAATTTTTGCTGTATGGTCCAATGAAACAAAAAGTGCTTCTGTTTCCTAAAATAATAGGATTATTATTATTATTTATATATTTTTTATTATTATTTTTTGTAATCATACATCACTTTGGAATTCAAGACTTGAGAGGATATACAAGCACATATCATCCAATAAGCCCTCATCCAATCCGCATCCCATTCCCTCCCCACCTCGATCCCATGCTTAATTGGTGATATCTTTGATATAACTGTTTATGCACCTCATGAGTTTTAAAGAGATTCCATCCTCCCCCATCCCCTCCCCTCTGTTTGGTCACCTTAATTGCTTCTCAATAGGCCCTTTCTACTACTCGACCTCCTCCTGTTACCCCTTTCCTCCTAGTTCTTGCTAATTAGGGGAAGCATCTGGATTTTAGTTTTTGTGCTATCTCTCTGTGCATGCCACATTGCAGGTTCCAATCCCACTCTTGATGACCCCAGTAGTGGCCTGGCCACCCAGAGAACTCTTATCCTGGCCTCGCTGGCCCCCGCACTGAACTAACTCCTTGTCTGGCTCCTCTCCCGGCCTCAGAGGCCCCAGCACCGGCCTAGCCTCAGGACAGACTCCGATCCCGGCCTCACTGACCCTGGAACTGGCCTAACCACTTGGCAGGCTCCTATCCTGGTCTCGTGAGTCCCAGCTCCATCCTTGGCTCATGGCAGTTTCCGATCCTGGCCTCGCTGGCCCTGGCACTGACCTCACCCCTTCGCAGGCTCCGATCCCGGCCTTGGAGTCCCCATCTCCTGCCTTGCCTCAAGACAGGCTCCGATCCGAGCTCCCTCTTCACCCAGCAGGTTGTCCCACATTCCCGAGGTGCGTGGTGGTAGTATTCTACCTCTGAGGTAATTTCTTCAAAAGTTCCAGGTGTATTACGTCAGATCTCTGCCTCCCCTGAGTACTTGCTGCTGCCAATGCGACTGCCTCCACCATTTCAAATCTTTCCCAAGTTCTTTTCCCATACCGCATAATGTCCAGTGTTCCTAAGCATGCACGACAGTAGCATTCGACCTTTGGGGTAATTTCTTCAGAGGATCAGGGTGGGTTGGATCAGATGTCTGCCTCTCCCAAAGACAAGTCTTCACCGCCATCTCGGCCACTGCTGCCACCACCGCCTTCCTCCTAGATCTCCGCTAGACTCTCTCCTTACAGGTGATGTCCAGGATTCTTAAAGATGTAGAGAAGCCTCAGTCCTCCTTCGTGGGGAATTTTTCCAAAAGTTCCAGTTCAGATGTATATGTTTTGTCTACATGTCCAATATTCTAGCTGCTGCCTCGGCCATCTTAACCCCTCTCTAATATTTTTCTTTTTATTCCCCCCCCCCTTTTTTTTTTAAATGAGAAGAGAGTATGTGTGGTTTGGGGAGAATGTGGGATCAGGCACTCGGTAAAGATGAAAAATTTTTTTCCATTCCGGGTGTGTGGGGAGGGGGTCGCCTAAGGGTGCCCCGCCCATGCCTGCCCACATGCCCAGGGTCCTTCCGGATAGGGAGGGGGTCACCTAAGGGTGCTCCACCAGCACCTGCACATCCGCCCAGGGTCGGGGCGGCAGCCCGGACCTCAGGGTCCTTCCAGGTGGGGAGGGGGTCACCTAAGGGTGCCCCACCAGCGCCTGCCCATCTGGCCAGCCCTGTTTTTTAACGTTTAATTTTGAAACAGGGTCTTACTGAGTTGCAAAAAACCTCACTAAGTAGATGAGGCTGGCTGGGAACCATGATGCTGGGATTACAAGCATGCACCACCACACCTAGCTAACTCTAGGTTCCGTAGTATAGTGGTTATCACTATTGCACTGTTAATGCATGCTTTCAACTTCTGAACCAATCCTTGAACTTTCAGTAAACCAGTCCTCAAAACTTAGCTTGTCCAACTTTTACTAATTTTCCTACATTCCTCCTATTTAAATGTTTTTATTACCTAATATATGTTTGTTTAGAGTTGACTTATTTAAGTCAAAATTGGAATAAGGTATAGTTATTTCATTTGTTTGTGTATCTTTAAGGCCTACCAAAATTGATCTTACTATTGAAAGAATCACTCCCACTCAACCTCCACCTCCACCATTTTCATTGCTTTGGTTTGGGCACAGCTGTTCATAAAATGTCCTAAGCCCTGGGGTTGGCTAATTACTTCACAGCTTAGTCAATGATATTTGTGCATCTCTGTATTGTCCATGTAATGTACGCATAGCTGATTTCATGTCATTATCCTGTCTGTAACATCTGATTATATATATAAATATGGATAGATATATATAGGATAGATATATATAGCTGAAACACTAAACTTATTTCTACATTTATTCTGCATTTTTAATGTGTCACTTTTTATTTTCAATTTTTCTCACACTTCACTTTGTAGCATATTTTTTACTCTTTATCTATCATCATTGTATATATTGTGGTGCTAAAGTTGGAACCCAGAAGCATCCTAACTCTGAGCTACATGCCTAGCCCTATTTTATTCTTTTATTTTTAAATGGGATCTCACTAAGTTGCAGATGGTCTCACTAAATTCCTGAGGCTGTCCATGAACCTGTGATCCTCTTATCTCAGCTTCCTGAGTACTGGGATTACAAATGTATGCAACCATGCCTGGCTTTCTTTTTCTCTTTAATCTTTACCCTTGGAATAGAAGTACTTTGAAATTTTATTACTTCTATACTTACAAACTTACAACCATTTCCTAAAATTTAGTGAATCAATTGTATACATTATATAAATTTTATAATTTTCTAATTTTCTTAAATCTAAAAGTTAAGCCACACTATTATTCTCTCTTCCCTCTTCTCCTCTCTTCTCTCTTCTCTCTTTTCTCTTCTCTTCTCTCTCTCTCCCTCACTCCCTCACTCCCTCTCTTTCTCTCTCTCACTCTCTTTTGCGGTACTGGGAATAGAACCCAGGAGCATTTTACCTGTAAGCTACACCCCCAGTCCTATATTTTTTTTCTTTATTTTGAAACAGAGTCTCACTAAGGTGCAGAGGGCTTCTCTAAGTAGCTGAAGGTGGCCAAGAATCTGCGATCTTTCTGTCCCATCCTCCCAAATGCTGAGATCACAAGTGTGTACCACCACATCTGGCCACATTATTATCTTATATGAAACATACAATGTGGTAAGAAACCTGTAAGATAATAGAAGGGAATTGGGGAGGGAGTTGGAGGGAGCACAAAGGAGGATTGAAGAAGGAAACAGTTGATATATAATTTCAATACACTAATAAAGTTATTAAAATTATTGTAAATAACTTTATAAAAATTAAGTGCAATAAAATTTCTTGGTAATAAAAATAAAGAAACTTATTGCAACGTGCATACTATTTGGTTCCTTGCTTCTTGTTGCTCCTTACATTTCAGTTCTCTTTTTAAAGGCATTTACTCCCTTCCTTCAGTATGCCTGATAACAACTCCTTACTTCAGATGTATTAAGCTAGATCTGTTTTTGAATATGTCTTTATTCATTCTGGCTTCAGATCACTATTGTTATTGTTGCTTTTGTTTATTTTTTTGTCTCATTTTTGAGGCTGCTTTAACTTTCTTATGTGAACAGAAATTAACTTAACATGTATGCATTTTCTTTTCAGATATCTAGAGTACAGGTGTCAAGGTATCAGAAACTGCAGAGGCTTTTGACTTGAATAGCTAGCTGGTAGAATAAATGTAAAAAGAATGTGCATAGTTCTAAGAAAGGTAGATTAAGAACAAGTCAAAGCCTTACCTGCCTTAAACTAGAGAAACAGAGATGGGGATTTGGAAGAATAGTCTTCTGAACATTTTCATAATAAAAGTGTTTTATTCATTTATACCAACACATCAAGACTTACTGTTATTGTTCTTTGATTAACAATTTTGCTAGTATGTTATGATGCTACAAACACAAGTCGAGTTCCATAATTTTTTTTCTTTTTTTGCTTTTAATTATTTATCTGACTACCATTTACATTTTAAGATGCTTGAATCACTGTCAGTACTGCTTCCTCACACTCTCATGTAATTCTACAGCAATCCTTTCTTCTAGGTATTATTAGTACTTCCCATTTGATATAGGAGGATGTTTGATTCTTTGAAAGTGTAGGTAGTTAGCTTAGATTCCTTTAGACTGAACGAGGTAGAATTTGAACTTAGCCCATTGCACTCAAAGCACTTAATAAATGGCCTAACAAACAGCTGGATAACATCACTACCTGAAACAACCTTTGCTCAGCTGCATTTCTTATATTGTATTGAAAATAAATCATTAGAACAAATGTAAACAGCCTCATTTTGGTTGTACTCTGACTCCAAATATAAAGCTCTTTTCTCAGATTCTCTGCCAAGAGGTCCTCGATTTGTATGAGCATTTTTTTTCCCAATGAGAACTTAGAAAGCAGGAGTTGATCGAGGCTTTCCATGGGCTTCTCCATAACACATTCATTTTCTCTGATAGGTCTCAGCTATGAAGAGTGAACCGAATAGGAACTCCTCAGAGTTGACTGAGTTTATCCTGCTGGGATCCAGGATATCTCCAGAAGTACAGGTTCTCTTGTTGTTTTTGTTCTTGTGTATCTATCTGGTCATCATACTAGGAAATATCAGCATGCTAATTGTCATTAAAATAGACTACAGACTTAACCTATGTATTTCTTTCTCCAAAATTTGTCTTATTTAGGTACCTGCTACTCCACAGTCATTGCACCCAAAACTCTGGCTACTTTTTGTCCAAGGAAAAGAAAACTTTTACAATGGGTGAGCCACACAGTTCTTTTACTTTGCTCTTTTTGTTGGGACTGAAGGGTTCCTCCTGGATGTGATGGCCGACGATCGCTTCTCGGCCATTTTGCTCGCCTTTCCTCTACACCACCCGCAGGTCTCCGCAGGCTTACGTGCATTTGGTGCGTGGCTCCTACATCTGCGGATGCATCAACTCCGCGGATGCATCAACTCCATCACTCTTTTAAATATATGTCCACAATGAACAATTCTCTCAATATCAACACCATTTGTTTTTTAACAGTTGTGATTGAAAAATAGGCACAATGATCACGATTTACTAAAGGAACATTGAAATTATAGATTTCCAAAGATATAGCATATAGGTGTGTTTGCATGTTCAAAACGCTCTTTCCTTGTAGCTTAATCTCTTTTTTTTCATATATGTTACACCTGACTTTAACTTTATTCCTGAGATGAAACTTAAAAATCACCTCACCATCTTGCATTCTCTCTAGCCCTGCTCCTGAGATGAGATACAGGAGACACTTATGGTATAACCCTGTGGGACACTGGGGCTGACACTTTTGGGCTCGGTTTGTATTCAAAACGTTTCTTGTAACTCATCTCTCATTATTCCTGTAAGCATTCATTTTACATTAAAAGTGTGATTATAATCATGCACATAAGTGTTTCCTTCCCTATATTTCAAATTATTAAAAAGGAAGTGTTTTATTTTATTTGCCTTTTCCGAATGGCAACACTTTAGCATGGTGTTTTAGAAAGGCATTTGAATCAATCAGTCGATGAACTAGTAACTTGGTGCTACTTTTCTGAAGATATCTCATAGTAATACATTTCTTATCCAATGAGTCTCATATTAAATGTTGGCTCTTATCTGAAAACATAGACTTTAACGCTTACTTCTGAAAGATTATTGTCTTAAATATGCTAGCAAGTGTGGCAGTGCAAACACTAATATGATACTGTCTTTCTTTGTAAATAATTTGAAAGTTATGGGAATGTCACTGAATAATATTTTATTTAATTCTATTTCTGTAGTATATACTAAATTTATATAACTATAATTTAAAAAAATAATTAGATGACAAATTCTGCAGAAAACTCTATTTTATAATGAGCCAACAACATCAAGACAAATAATTCATTTCAAAATCAGTCAATTACAACCAAAACTGTGATTTCTATTGTAAAGAAATAATAAGAGAAATACAGGATTGGGGTTTTTGTTTGTTTGGGGTTTTATTTGGCCCTAGCACATAATTCAGTGAGTTGAACAAAATATTCAATAAACTTCCTATTATTTCCTGAATACAAGTCTCATTGTGGAAGAAATAAAAATGAGAGAGAGAGAGAGAGAGAGAGAGAGAGAGAGAGAGAGAGAGAGGGAGACAATGAGAGAATTGTTAGCTGGGGTTAAGAAAGCAACTAATTTTGATGGGAACAGTGGCACATGCCTGTAATCCAGTTCTTGGAAAGCTGAAATAGGAAGATCACATTTTTGAGGATAGCCTCAACAAAATAACAAGACACTCAGCAACTTAGCAAGACCCCGTTTCAAAATAAAAATAAAATAAGACTGGGCATAGAAATTAGAGGTAGAATGCCCCTAGGTTCAAACCCCAGTACAAAAAAAAAAAGCATCTACTTGGTTTCAAATATTTATAACCGATCTAATTTTAATTTATATATATGGGGCAACATAGAATTGTTTCAGTTAAATAACACTAAGCTTTTATAAAGATCAAAGAAAAATCTAATCTTTGCATCCCACATAAAGCACTATCATCAACTGTATTTATAAGGTTTTCCATGTATCTGTTTAGTAACCCTCCCTCCACGGATGACCAGCCAAAGAATTTTCATGTCTTGCTAGCTTTTAACCAGCTTCTCTACTCAAAGAGCCCCTTCTGGAAAGAGTTCAGTAGGCATGCATAAAGATTGCCATTCTTGGAAATAAGATTGGAAGCACCAGAGAATGTTCTTTTTCCAGAAATTGAGCTGCCATGGATTCACAAACTTAACACTAATCTAAAAAAGACCTTCCTCTTGATTTTCACTTACGATATAAATATTTACGTAACACCAAGATTTGAAACAAACCAAGGGTTGCCTCAATGTGAATTATCTCAACAGAGAAGGGTGTCCTGCCTTCAAAATTTATGTGCATGTTTGAATCATATTTTGCCCATGTATACTTCTCTTATGAATTGGGCAACAACCAAGGATTATAAAGAAATTGATACATAGTTTCTTTTTAAACATTGCCCCAAACCCTCCCATCATTTCTACTTTCTTTCCTTAATAATAATATGGCAAGTATATTCAGAAATGTAGACCCTTTTGTGATATTATGATTGCAAAATTCACATTGAATATTATCCATCAAAAAAATTTTGAGGGGGAACTGGGATTAAACTCAGGGCCTTTCTACCTCCAGTCGACACCTCCCAGCCCTATGTTTTATGTTTTATTTTACAATCGGGTTTTACTAAGTTGCAGAGAGCTTCACTAAGTAGCTAAAGCTGGTCATGAACCTACAATCCTCCTGTCTTAGCTTCCCAAGTACTGGGATTACAAGCTTGTGTAACTGTGTCCAGCAAAAAAAAAAAAACAAACAAACAAAAAAACAAACAAACAAACAAACAAAAAAAACCTTTATTTTCTTAACAGTTAAATATTTAAACAGTGAAAGCATATGATTTTCATTCAAATAAAATGTTATATATTTTATCATTTTTATTCTTACATTTGGTAATTGAAAATAATACAATTTAAAATTTATTTTATTATTATTATTATTATTTTATTCGTGCACTGTATTCATACATCATAATGGGACAACAAACTTGTGTAGACATACATGCACACATCGCCCCGTTAGCCCCTACCCAATCCCCACACCATTCCCTCCCTATCCCTCCTTCCCATGCTTGGCTTAGTGGTTGACATCTAATATATCTAATATTATAGAAATTTATCCAAAATTAACAATGATAATCTCACATAACAAATTCATATGTCTGATATCAAACATTTGATCACTTATAGATAACATTTCAGTATTTCTTTTTGCTTTCTTTCTTACCAGAGGATATTTTTTCTTTTTTTTTTTTTTTTAAGGTGAGACCATCATACATTTTTTCCCCAGAAAAAAATCTATCCTAACATGAAGTATGAACTCTAAATACCCAAAACAATCTGGAAAAAGAACAAAGCTAGAAGATGTACATTTTCTGATTTCAAACCTTATAAAGCTACAATAATTGAAACAGTGTAGTACTGCTATAAAGGCAGATATATAAACCAGTGGAATAAAATAAAAAGCCTAGAAATAAATTCTTCCATATATGGTGAAGTTATTTTTGACAAGGTTTCCAAGAACATTTGGTGAAGGAAATGATAATCTTTTCACTAAATATTGTTGAAAAATAATAATTACATGAAAAAGAATAAAATTGGACCCTTACCTAATACCATATACAAATATTAACTCAAAATAGATAAAAGACCTAAATGTAAATCTTAAGACTATAAACTTTTAGAAGAAAACTTGGATCATAACACTTCACAACATTGAAATTGGCAGTGATTTCTTGGATATGATTGCAAAGGCACAGGCAACAACAGAATAAACAAACAAACTTCCTAAAAAAATTGTACATCCAAAGACAATGTAAACAGAGTTAAAAGTTACTGATAGAATGGGATAAAATATTTCTAAATGCTATACCTGAAGGTATATTAATATTCCAAATAGAAATCCTAAAAATTAGCAACAATAAAAGCAAACAATACAATTTAGAAATAGGTACAAGACTAAAATAAATAATGAATCTCCAAAGATTTTAACCTATAAACACATGAATATATTCTTCTTTTCTTAGTTGTCTGCTGCATGGAAAATCTTGTTTCTCTGTTTCTGGTGTGTGTTACCTATTTCTTCTTTGTAGTTAATCTCTTTGAGTATTTTCTCTAGCACTGGTTTTGAAGACATAAATTCCTTCAGTTTCCATTTGTCATGAAAGCTTCTTATTTCCCCATCTAATTTGATAGATAGATTTGCTGGGTAGGAAATTTTGGGCTGGAAGTTGTTTTCTTTCAGAGTTTGGAATATGTTACTCCAAGCCCTTCTAGCATTCATGACTTGGTTTGGGAAGTCTGGAGCGATTCTAATTTGTTTGCCTCTGAATGTCACTTGGCCTTTTGTTTTTGTTGCCTTCAAGATTCTCTGCTTGGCTTCCACATTGGTCATTTTGACAATTATGTGGCATGGGGAACCTCTTCTCTGATCCTGTCTAAATGGAGTTCTATAAGTTTCCTGGGCCTGTGTATCGACCTCTTGCTCTATGTTTGGAAAATTTTCTGCTATTATTTCTTTGAAGATATTATTGATCCCTTTGGTTTCACCTACTTTTCCCTCCTCTATTCTGATTATTCTTTGGTTAGCTCTCTTAAAATGGGCCCATATTTCTTCAATGTCAGATTCCTGCTGTCTGATTTTTTTCCTAAGCTATAAATTATGTGTTTGTTTTTTGAGTGATCATCTTCTAGGAGCAAGATTCTATTCTCCATGTGGTCTAATCTATTGTTTATACTTTGAATTGAGACCTTTACCTCAATGATCACATCCTTTATTTCTTTCAGACTCTCTCTAAATTATTTTCGAAGGTCCTGTTTTATTTCTACAGTTATATTCCTGATTTGATCTTCTGAAGATCTCTGAATTTCTGTGTTATCAGGTTCTGATAATATGGGGTTGTGGGCATTCATTGCTCTGTTGTTGTTCCTCTTTCCCATGATTTCAGAAGGTTGTGCCTTCCCTGGGTCACTACGACTTCACTTAGGGTGCTCTGTGTCTTGAGTCTGTGGTAATCTCAGCCACCACTACTCTTTTACTGGGTTGTTTCACAAAATCTCAGACCCAGGAAGTTAATCAAGGCTGCGCTAGACTGTGGGGGTGCTGGGCTGGGCAGTTTCCCACGGGGAGCTGCGACTAAGGTGTGGTATCTCTGCCATCGCTACTCCTTTACTGGGTTGGACTGCAAAATCTCCAAAGCTGTGCAAGTCCCTGGGCATGCAGTACAGGGATTTCTCCTTTAGGGGCGGCAATTTCACTCACGGCTATTTTGCCCACTGATCTGGAGTTGTCTCGGACCCGGTGGACATGCCACCTCCACTGGCAATATGGCGCCGCTGCCATGCCCTCGGCCGTGAGGTTGGCATATTTCTTTTCTGGTTTTGAGCTATGTTTTGAGTTCTTAGAAGGTGTGATGAGCTTGGCCCTGGGAGTTTTAGATGTTCTTTGTGCTGGAAGAACTGCTGCATTACACCCGAATGATCTGCAGCTGCTCACTTCAGCTCCTTGTTTACCTTTCCTCTCTGGAGCCTGGTGCTGCGAGGCAAGATGGTGTCGGCGCGGCTCCGCTGCCACATTGCAGGCTTGATTTCTGGTTATTCTTCTAGTCTTTTTTTTCTCTGTCCCTTGTGTTTACATTTTTTTATTTCTCTGCTGATGGCTATGAAAAGCGCTGATTTTGTGGCATTAGAGATTGAATTTTAGAGGACTCGTAAATGTTACTTTTCCTGGTCGCTATCTTCCCAGAAGTTCTAAAAATTTTAAAAGCTGTAAAAACAAGCACTTTAAATGACACTATGAGCATATGCAAAATTATCAATGCCAATATCAGTTTCATCTACAAGGAAAGTAAGTGGGGGGGGCACTGGGGAGCATCTCACCAAGTACTGTATCCATATATGGCCCTGTTTTTTGTGGCCACCATTATGATTTATGATTACAATACACTAATAAAAATTTAAAAGAAGGTGAAATCAAAATATATTAATTTCTCACTTTAAAAATAATCTAGTAGTACTATAAACTGTTAGTCAAAACTAGAATGAAGCATGTCAAAGGAAGATTTTAGGTGATAAGTGTGATGTAGCCTTAGAAATAGAAGTTTTCAATGATAAATAAAGCTAAAGTTTTTCTTTCTTTCTTTCTTTCTTTTTTTTTTTGGTGGTACTGTGGTTCCTGGAGTGTAGCCCTTCTACCTGCGGGCTACACTCCCAGACCTAATTTATATTTTTTTATTTGGAAACAGGGTCTCTTAAGCCAGCACCTCTGGCTTTGAACCTGCGCTTTCCTCCTGTCTCCACCTCCCAAGCACGGGGATTAGAAGCGTGCGCCACCATTCCCAGTGTAAACCTAAAGTTTTTTAGACAAATCTCATGTTAAGAGACAAAAATTTCCCAATGGAGGAATGTTCAGTAAAGTTGACAGAAAGTTCAATTTAAGGTTCATGCTAATTTTTCAGTGTTATTCTAAGAAGAGCCAAAATGATTGAATATATTTAATTAATATGCAAAACATAGGGAAGTAATATACTTCAAAAATAATTAACTAGTAGTAACAGTAGTATCAGTTATAATAATTGTGATACTAGTACTAATACTAGTAGTACTAATAGTAGAGATAGTTCACGCTGGACAACTAATCACACCTCTGATATACAGTAAACTAAGTGTATTAAGCATATTTAAGATCATAAAACTAGTATGAGGTAGAGTGAATAACTGCATGGTTTACCTGTAAAGTCTAATTTGGGGGCCACTAAGTCATAATGCCTCCATTTGTACAATAATTATAAACACAGGGGTGATGAGAATATAAATAAGATATAAATTAAATTCTTATACATATCCCACTTTTAAGATATGTTTTTACAATTATTTTTAAATATTTTACATCAATATTTAGGTTGCAGATATTTGAAAGTGGAGAAAAACATTGAGTAAGGAAAAAAAAATAGTCTTGTCAAACAACAGAAAGACAAATAGTGACTTCGAAACAACCATTTTAATTGTTGTGTTAAGTTTGCCAAAGTTGAAAAAGTACTAGAAACCAATAAAAAGAACACAGAAAAAGGAAAAAAAAAACATTTTCACATTCTCTTATACAATGAACATGGGCAACTGCTCTCTTCAAATGAACATTGTGTTATAGTGGTCCTGTTAATTGCCTGTTGCTGTTAATCGCAGACCATTCCTACAGTTCCTGGAATTGGGGTCCTGAATGTCACCTGACTCCATAGTGCTGGATGTTGTTGGTTACATTAGAATAGATACACAGCATATAAGTAGAGGAGGGATCTGTAGTTTAAACTGGGCCAACCAGATTATTTTCTATAACAATTTATTTCAAGAACACAGAAAATAGTTCAGCGATAATGGATGCCAGGCAATTACAGAGTCTGGGGTTAAATCTACTGGCTTTTAGTTATTTAAGAGTTACAAATAAGAAAAAATATATTTTGTTGACAGAAACTGAAAAATGCAGAGAGTCAGAAATGAGAGATGTGTAAATTCTGAGAGATGTAAATTAATTTCACTTCCTGGCAGCTTCCTAGTATCTGAGGCCAATAGCTATTTATTTCCATTTCTGAAATGTCTGAGTCTGGGTTTCTTATACTCAAAACCCTACTTTGTATTTGTGTAATGGAGCCATGAAACTCTGCAGTTAAAATTTCCTTGACTAAAATAAAATAAGAGTATTGTGGCAATCTCTAATTAAATGATGATTCAACTTAGTTTATATTTATGTAAGAAACAGTGGGAAGTGGAAAGTCTTGTTTCATATAAAATTATTTTCCTAAAGAATGGGCAAACTTAGGGAGAATTGACTCCACTGCTAATTCTGTTGAAATGAGCCCTAAGCCAGATTTAGTTTAGTAGTTAAAATTTGGGAAGAGTCACAACTTTACCACTCTTCTAATTAAAAGAATAACTAGAAAGTAAAAGTTGAGGTAACAGAGATTTTCAGTGTCTACAATATAGAAAGATCACATTGAAATTAAATATAAATGTACTCGTTATTTTGTTTATTTCAAATATGTCCTGCTATGTGTTTTACTGCCTCAAAATTAAATAGGTTTTTAGACCGATGACTTTAACACATTTCAATTTATATTACAAATAAGTTGGTGTGCCATTCATTTTCACAAATTATGATAATTAATTAATTTTAATTACATTTATTGTATAATTTCTTCCTAGAGTTCAAAAGAAAAGAAGATATAATTCTAATATAAAAATATTAAATATTTAAATTATATTTTTAAAACTTGATAATGATTTATTAACATCTGCCAAGGATTAGATTATAGTCAAGATTAGTTTAAGAGTTTTAAGCAAAATGTAAAATGTTAACCACTAAACTGAGATGATGCATCTAAATTAAAACCTTGTAAAATATACTACTCAATACAAACTAAATGAAAACAAATCTAATAATTTAACCAGGTGTTTAATAAAAGACTTAAGTTCAAAATCTTACTGTCAGACAAAAATATTTAGTATTATTACCCTTTTGACTTTTTAGTTATTAAATTTTATATAACATCTATAATTTAGGATTTTATACTCAATTTTAAATCATATTGTATGAAAATAAATATCTAGTATTACTTTTAGTTTATGCTTAATTAGTTGCAAGCAACTAATTAGGCATTTATCAATCCTTATGCAACACTTGACTCAATACCTAATACATAGTTCTTAGTAAAAGTTGTTGACTAGATGAACAATGCAAGAGTAACATTCTGAAACTTGCTCTCTAACTTGGCAACAAACAATTTAAGAAAAGTAGCTTTCTTGTAAGCTTATAATAAAATTCTGATTTTTACCAAGTATTTGAAAAAATGACACCAGTATATATATGCAATCATTCAATTTTTGCCCTTTCTTTTAAAAAGTGATGATTAATATACTATCACTATCTACAAGGAACCAGGTAATTTAATATGAACATATCACTTTGTATAGTAGCATATGGAACTATTCATGCTTGATCCTGGTAAAAAAAAATTATAAATTCAATAAATAAAGAATAAATATAGATCTCTCTCTCTCTCTCTCTCTCTCTCTCTCTCTCTCCCTTTCTCTCTCTCTTGTGCTAGCTTAAATTAGAAAGGCATGATTGTTTTTAAAGAAAAATCAAGTAACCATATGGTAGATATCTTTTTTATCAAACAAATTGTTGAAATTTTATCAAAAGGAAAATCCGTAATCTTTATACATAGATGAGCCAATCTGAGGACATAATTAAAACCAAATGTAAGAAAAAAAAATTTAGCTTTCTGACACATGTTAACTATTTATATGTGTCAGAAGAGGTGAGAAAGAAAAGTGCATAGACAAGTGGAATTTTTTTTTAGCACAGGTGAATTTATATAATTACATTTAGCTATGGAAATAATCAGACAACCTCAATCAACAATGGGTTAAAGCTTCTAAAATCCATCGAAATTTTGTAACATTTTCTGTTTCTTAATAAAGACATACTAGTTTTGATGTTATAAATGTAATTCATGTTTATTTTAAATGGAGCATGCATATTTTCACATCACTGTTTCATACTTTCTGTCATCAGTAACTTGGTTTTCTTTATGAAGTGATAGCCTTCCCACATTTCCAGATGAATTCCTCAGTTTATTTAACATAATCCTGGCACTGACAAGTTTCACTTGTCAACACTCTATTATATGTCTCCTCTCCAAACCTTAGTTAGGCTTGAGTATAAAATATAGAAATTATAATCTAGAAAATAATTTAAAGTGTATTAAAATCATAATCTATAACCATCCAACTAAGAAAAGTCCAGGGCCATATATCTTTTTTTTTTTTTTCTTCAGTACTGGGGATGGAACCCAGGGGTATTCTTCTACCTCCAAGCTCTGACTCCAGCCCTATTTTTTATTCTTTATTTTGAAACAGGGTCTCACTGAGTTGCAGAGGGCCTCTCTAAATAGCTGAGGCTAACCATGAACTTCGATCCTCCTGTCGGCCTCCCAAATGCTGGGATTGCAAGTGTGTACCACCTCGCCCGGCTCCTGATATATTTAATGATACATTTTTTCTAAATATTTAAGGAGTAAATGATTTAATTTGTGTATAAATTACTTCAGCAGATAAAGAAGGAAATATTTTCCCTACTCATTCCTGTATCCAACATAATCATCATAACAATGTGTTGTCTGAGCTTCACAAGAATAGAAAATTATAACATTTCTTATAAGTCTACAAATATAAAAACAGTTACAAATGTATATATCACCATACTCTAGTGAGAGTTATTTATTAAATGCAAAATTAATTATCATTCCAAAGCCAATAAATATAATTTATCACATTAATAAGTTTAAAAATATGTGACCATCTTAAAAGACAGAAAAGAAATACAATTAAATTTAATAATCATTTATGAAAAACACTCGCAACGAAGTGGGATTAGAAAAAATTTTTCTTAATCTTGGAAAGGGCATTTGCTAATGCCTATAGCAAATATCATAATTAAAGGTAAAATATGGAATGCTTTCTATTTATGCTTACAAAAATGGGTTAATGGTCAACAGTGGATTTAGCTCTAGCCCAGTGGTTTTTCCTCTGGCTTCCCAGGTTCAAGCTGAGCCCAGTACCCTAGTGCTTTTACGGAATCCAAGCCTGAGAATTTGAAGCAGAGTGGAAAGACCTAAATGCAGGGAATTCAAATTCTCTGATACGGAAAGAAAGTAGAAGCCATTGACATGGTTGTCAGTAAGTATGGGATTACAGAGGAGCTTGTAAGTCTACTAAGGGGATACATGGATTCTTCATTCAAAGAACCTTTTCCTGAATGATGTGTTGCCACTATGAAAGAAGTAAGAAGAAAGTAAGACTTCAGCCCAAAAGATTCATATCAAAGAAATATTATTTCAGAGATGTTGTGAAAAGATTATAGATCTGGGAAAATATTCTAAATAGTTATGTAGAGAAAATATGCGGTGAAGGACTAAAGCTGAAGGGTGTCTTCTCAAAAACCATTTGTCAAACATAATTCATCAATAATTTAAAGATTTATATAAAAGAACTTTACTCTTCAGAGAATTTGAGGATGTCAAAATGAGAAGGGGAGATAAAATTCCTTTACGAATATCTTTGAACTGTTGTAAATCCCAACTTGAGGATTCTGCACTAAATTATCTCCAAACATTCTTTTATCTCTGACTGAGACAAGATTTGTAGCCTCCTGCTTTAGACCCCTGGGGTGTTCTCTAGACATCTACAGTCACCACCCTCTTCCAAGATCACAGAAAAACATCCAGCATCACAAGTGGAATATGGCCCCTCAAGTCATAAGGACTTTTTTGGTGCTACCTAGCAGAACAAGAACTAACAGAATGATCAGCCACACAAAACTTGACCGTAATTGCTTACTTATGTATGTTTCTCACTCCTGCCCTGATGCTTCCTCTGTGGTACACCTAAAGATCCGCTCAGCAACTCCAAAACAGAACTGAGACCTCTCTTTGCTTTGCCAACGTAGCCCTATCGATTAAAGTTCTTTTCCTGCATTTCAGAAAAAAAAAAAAACCTTAAAAGTTAAAAAAGAAAGGTAATTCTCTTATCACTGGGCTCTAGATTTGATTCCTAGTACTACAAAAATAAAATTAAATTTACACATTTCACTACCAAATCTCAGATAATTTATTCCCAATATTTCTTACTAGTAAAAATAAATCCAAATTTTATTTTGTGAAAGGAATACTTCACATATTTTAACTATTTTTCTATTTCTTGCTTCATTTCTTTTACATTTTTTCCCAATGGAAAATAACAGTGGGATTTACTCATCAGTAATATGAGGCATTAACCTTCAAAATATTAATTATGTAAAAAATAAATTAGTATAGAAATCTTATGGGTCTGTTTCTACACCCAAACACTCAATTCCTACAGGTTAAAAAAGAGTAAAAGGCAGAGTATCATGGAGTAGAAAAAGCAGAGTATCATGGAGTAGAAGAGTATTTATGCTGTTGTACTCAGCAGAAAATCCAAGTGTGATAAAGGACTAAAATGTTTTAAATTGTGAGGCTGTGCCGGGCGTGGTGGCACATGCTTGTAATCCCCACGCTTGGGAGGCAGAGACGGGAGGATCTCGCAGGCTTGAAGCCAGCTTTGCTGGCTTAAGAGACCCTGCTTCCAAATAAAAGAATATACAAATAGGTCTGGGAGTATAGCCTGGAGTTAGAAAGGTTCCATCCCCAGTACCACCACCAAAAAAAAAAAAAAAAAAAAATCAAATATTTCTCACATATATTTTAGGGACCTCAAAAACTTGATGTATGACTATAAATAACAATATAAACTAAACTTCAAAAAATTTTAGTCATATTATTTTAACAAATTTCAAACTTTTAAAAAATAAACAATTATTAAGTCAGAGTACATGAAAGAAGAACATATTTATGTCATTTTAATAGATTTATCATTAGTGGGAATAACTTAAAATAACTTTTAATATTTATCAGAGCTAGTCTTCTGATTTATTTATTTATCTATTTATTTATCTATTTTGCTTTGGTAATGGAGATTGGGCCCAGGAGCACTTTACTTTTGAGCTATACCCCAGCACTTTTTAATTTTTGTTTTGAAACGGGGTCTAGTGAGGTTGCTGAGGGTCTTGCTAAGTGGCTGAGGCTGGTCTTGAAGCTGGAATCTTCCTGTTTCAGCCTCACATACACTGGGAATACAGGAGTGTACCACCATGCCTGGCAAAATTAAGGCCTTGCTGCCATTCTTTTCATTGTTAGCTCAGTTTTAAAACTATATTTATTTTCAGAGTAAGCAGAGGACAAGAGGACAACCCCAACATGCTTGGTCTCTGTGTTTACCTGTGAGAATATATTTGTGTCTTTTCTGTCATAGAAGTAGTTTAAATTTAAACCACCATTTTGTAATCTGGTAGGGACTTACATTCCTTTGCAAAATTAGCATTTTTTTTTTTTTAAATTTACTCCCCTCTTTTCCAGCTGTAGCTAACCAGAAAAAAATGTGAAGTTGTAATTCCCACCACATAAGACCCATCTGGTTCTTTGTCAGGTGTGCTTTCTCACATACCTAGGGCATCATGTTTTCCAAAAAGTAAAATTGCCTTGCCAAGCAGTTTTTGACCATGTGTCTTAACGCCATGAATTTATTTCTAACAAATTTGGCACCCAACGTGGGGCACAGTGCCCCTCCAGGGTGGTGAGTATCCCTTTTTTTCAGGGGAAATGCATCCTACAGCCCTATTGAAGTAGCCTTGGGGAAAAAAAGACCCACAATCTTTAGATCAGGCAACAAATTCGGGCAAAATTTTTGAGGTAACTTAGGAAAGGCCTTTCCAGATACCATGGCGATATAAAACCAATGCATGAAACCAGGTACAAACACTTCAGGAGAAGCAAGGGAGATTCTGGAGGGGTGTGCATGTGTTTGCCTGAATGAGCAAGTGTGGAGTCTGAATCTGTGGTTCTGATATATTCATATATCCTTGGCACTTTATAAGGCATAAGGCCTCTTCTTTGAGAGGGAGACAGCTAGAAGCTTTAACTGGCCCGCCAAGAAGTGCCTACCATGATTATATTTTCCACAAGGGAGAAGGACAGAGAAAGACAAAGTACATTGGGGTAAAAATGTTAGAAACCCCAGCAGGGAGAGACTAGGCCTCAGTCAACTCAGTCAAGCATCTAGTGTGGTTACACAACCGGGAAGGATAGGGTGGGAAATACTTGAATGACACTTGGTAGGTGTGAAGTCTAAATCTGCCAACCTGTCATATATTTGCAGGCTAGGAGTTATATTTGGTCTGCCAAGAAGCACCTATCACGGATATATATCCCACAAGAGAGATGGACAGAGAAAGACAGGAAATCATCCCTGGAGAGGAATACTAGAAACCTCAGCAGGGGGAGACTAGGTCTTGGCCAAGTATCTAGTTATCTAGTTGTGACTTCACACCTAGGGAAACTAAGCAAGATGGAAAATAAAACCTTTTTTTTTTTTTTTTTGCATTACTGGAAATAGAACCCAGGGGCATTCTCCCTTTGAGCTACACCCTCAGTCCTATATTTTAGTCTTTTTAATTTTGGAAACAGGGTCTCACTGAGCTGCAAAGAGCCTTGCTAAGTAGCTAAAGCTGTCCTCAAACCACTACCTTCTGGTCTTTGCCTCCGGAATGCTGGGATTACAAGCATGTGCCACCACGCCTGACTATAAAACCTCTTCATCTAGCAAAAAAGCTCTCAGGGAGGGAGAAGTATTAGAAAGAGAGAGAGAGCCAGTCGTGGTGGCGCACGCTTGTAATCCCTGCACTTGGGAGGTGTAGACAGGAGGATCGCACAGGTTCGAAGCCAGACGTGCTGGCTTAAGAGACCCTGTTTCCAAAAATAAAAAAAAAAAGTATAAAATAAGTCTGGGAGTGTAGCCTGGAGGTAGATAGGGCTTCCAGGAACCCCAGCACCACCAGAAAGAAAAAGAAAGAAAGAAAGAAAGAAAGAAAGAAAGAAAGAAAGAAAGAAAGAAAGAAAGAGAAGAGAAAGGCCCAAATCAAAGCATGGAAAGTTGGTCATTTTAAAGTAAGGCACCCAGCTTTCTTCCCTACTGAGTTTCCTGCCAAAGCTTAACTCTTTTAACATAGTTTAAAGTTTGCCATCTTGTCTCCAAGTGGTTGGGACTGGGTGGCACCATCTTGTTGGTCTTAGCTGCCTTTTCTGGCTTAGTCCCAATGTAAATTAGGAAATGGAAGAAATGGAAACTTGTTCTATATGTGGGGAACAAATAGGCAGAAATCTATGTTTTTGAATTATTTTCCCCCCTCAGGAATATAATTTGGTGATATTTGATGTGGATCTGCATGACAGTGTCCACCTGAACTATTTAGTTTTGTTGTCATCCATGATTAATAGTCCTTGACCCCACACATTCACTATTGTATGGGCTTGTATGTTTACTATATATATGTAAATTAAAAAAGGGATTTCATTAAAAGTTAACAGATTGTTTTGGGTTAGCCAAATAAAATTATATTATCAGTTCTCATTTTGTGTTTAAACTGCAATGTTCATTGTTTTTAGGATTTTTATTTGCTAAAATAATGACTTAAAATGTTGCATATGCCTATTAAAATGGGTAAATTAGGTAAATATAAATAAGTTTTTAAAAATGGCCTATATTTTAAAAATCTAAATTGTGTATAAGTAAGTTAAAGAGCTAAACATCATTTGCTAAATATAAAGTATTCTTGCTTATCACTGGCAAAAGATAATATATATGAGTCTAATAAGTGTGTTTTTATATATATGAGGAGCAGGGAAGCAGGAAAGAGTACTGCCTAACTCCCTGACCAGGCCTCAGTGCTCACCAGGAAATGGTGACCTTACAAAACAGGAGTGACCCACTGCACATAGGGCCACATGAGTTTTGATGGATATGTGATTCAATCTATATATAAGGCTAAAGAATTCTTAGCCTGTGTTTTGATAAACAACTATTAAGAACATTATTAAATGTTTTATCTAAGTGCTAAGCATTTATTTTACCTAAAAATATAATTTATCTAAATTGAGAGATTTATTATAGGGGGTATTTTAGTGTGAGGGTTACATAAATGTAGGGATTGTTTAGTTGTTTAAAGTTAAAAAAATATCAAGGCAAAGGGAAAACTAGTAAGTAATAAGAGATATACATAGGTATGAGGAGGTATTTTTTAAAAGGAAGCAAAATGCTTTTATATTTATATAAGACTAGGAATTTTGTATGGTGAAATTTTAGTGTAAATGAATTATCTTATAGGAAAAAGGAGTAAGTCATACTTGGTACACTGATTCTATGTTTAAAACAATTGGGATTTTTTAGATATTGATCTGCTCTTTATTTTTTTCATTTTATTGAGTTAATTTCCTATGTTCTTTATATTTAAAATAATATGGTTTTGTTCTCTTAACATTTACTGAGAACTAGCTTAAAGGTTGTGTTTTAGCAAGATAATCTCCGAGTTTACTGTTCTTGATTACTTAGCAAGCTACATCTTAGCAAAATCAGGGTTTATAACATTGGGTTACTATATATGATACCATATATTTATCTGTGGCAATAGATATATACATATTTGAAAGCTAAAAGTCTTATAAGTTAAAGGTATATAGGTTTTTATGTACATGCAAGCTAAACACAAGAGATGATCTCTTCATGCAATGTGCATTGTATTTGTATCTTAAGTTACTAAAACTTTTGTCATCTGTATTTAGTATCATAAAAAGAACCATCATTAAAGACTGGTTTACATCTATTCACCTTGACTGAATAAGAGAGACACCACTGTGTATCAGGTAAAAAGCTTATTTTTATTATTAATATGGTCCTTTAAACTCATAAAAATCTAGAGCAATTCACTGACATTTATCAATGCTATTAACCTACATAGACTTGTAGTTATAGGTATTTTACTGAACCACAAAATGTGAATTTCACCCCAATGGTTAATATATGTTAACTTCTATGTAACTATAGTGAAAATTATTACTGCCTCCTTTGTAAGCTAGATATATTTGTGTTTCCTAAGTACCTCTTAAAATGTGAAACTTAAGGAAACACTTTACCAATCGGATGATCTCTAATCAAACACTGTTAATAATATTTTAAGGTTTACATTTGTGTACTCCTAAACTGTATTATAAACATCTTCAAGCAAAGGTAATTAAACATTTACACTAGATGATAAAAGTTAAGACCAGAATGTAAAAAAAAAAATGTCCAATTAAAATGGATTAAAAATTCTGCCAGCACCTTAAAAATGGCTGTTTACATTTTTGCAGCAGACAGGCCTCAAGCTTGAGTGGTCCCATTTATACTCAAATGGACATCAAATCCAAGGGGCATGAGATGTATGATAGCCCTCTTCCAGGACAATCTCTCATGGGGCAATGAGTCTTGTAAGACCCTATCTCTCCTGTTTCCGGTGGCTTAGGGTCCAAAGCAAGAGCTCCCCCAAAACTGCATGACCATACCTCATGCCTCTCATATTGAAGACAATCAGGCTTTTGGGGGCAATGTTTCTGGCTGCAGTAAATGCTGGTTCTTTGAGGATCTAGATAATCAGTCTGTTTTAGCAGTTGCCCCAGCAAATGTCTGATGGTATTGTGGAGAACTCTTACTAGAGACTTTATCAGTCAATTGAAGTGGATTTGCACTCTAATACAATTGGCAATCTTTTTCACCTTGGTGTTTCAAACCCTGAGTGAGAGTCATTAGACCCAGCATTTATGTTGTTTGATCAGTATTTCAATGGGTGGTCCCAACCAACTTAAGACTAAAAATCAAATTACTGTATATTCTAGATATTAGTCATCTATCGGAGGTGAAGGTGGCAAAAATCTTATCCCATTCTGTTGGCTCTCAGTTGAGGTTCTTGACTATTTCCTTTACTGAACAGAAGCTCTTTAGTTTCATGCAATCCCACGTATTGATTCACCTTTTAATTTGTTGTGCCTTTGGGGTCTTGTTGATAAAGTGTTTATTTGTGCCTATGTGTCAAAGTGTTGGACCTATGCCCTCTTCAAGAAACTCAACACTAAAAAAAAAAAACCAACACAAATAATCCAATAAAAAAATGGGCAAGCAACTAAATAAACACTTTTGAAGAAATTCAAATGCCAATAAATGCAAGAAAAAATGCTCAACATCATTGGCAATCAGAGAGATGCAAATCAAAACTACACTGATATTTCACCTAACTCCAACTAGAATGGCAAGCATTCAAAACACAAACAACAACAGATGCTGGTGAGGATGTGGAGAAGTGGGAACTCTAAAATATTGTTAATAGGATTGCAAATTAGTGCAACCACTTTGGAAAACAGTATGGAGAATCCTCAGAAGAATGGGAACAAATCTACCGTTTGATCCAGCAATACCACTTCTGGGTATCTACCCAAAAGAAAGTAAACCAAACTACCAAACTAATGCATGTGCATCTATGTTCATAGCTACACAATTCACCATAGCCAAACTATGGAACCAGCCAAGATGTCCATCAACAGATGAATGGATTACAAAACTGTGGGATATGTACACAATGGAATTTTACTCGGCCATTAAAATGACCAATTACATCATTTTCAGGGAAATAGATGGAACTGGAGGACATTATGCTAAGTGAGATTAGTCAGTCACAAAAAATAAGAAATTGGATGCTTTCCCTAAATGTGAAAGCTAAGGATAAATGGGTCATAGGAGGAACTTGAGATGAAAAAGGAAATCCTATAGAGGAGCAAAGAAGACAACCTAAATGAAGGGATGGGAGGGGGAAAGAAGAAAATTCTCTAAAACATACAATGTACTTAAACATATTGAAGTCAACCACTAATCCAAGCATGGGAAGGAGGGTTGGGAAGGGAATGGGGTGGGCATTGGGTAAGGGCTAAATGGGTGATGTGTACATGTATGTCCACACAAGTATTTTGCCCCCAATATGATATATGAATATAATGCATCAATTAAAAATTAAAAAAATAAAAATAAAAACCAAATCACTACATGTTTTATGTCAATATTACCTTGGTGATCTACTACTAATAAAAAGGTATAGTGGATGAATAAAATATATATTACAGTCAACAGAAGGTTGTCAAACACACCTTAGATGCCATATAGGAGATAAATAGTAAGATGCTACTAACAATATGATCAAAATGTTTGGGGAAAATAGACTAGCCTTAGATATGATCTTGGGAAAATAGTTATGAGCTATAAAGAGGGATCAATGTTACACCCATATCTCAAATGATATGGCCCCAAGTAGCAATATAACTGAATAAAAAAAAAGAGGGGGATTGATGTTACCCCTGTATCACAAACAATATGGCACCAGGTGGCACTATAACTGGGTTCCTGCAAAGTTTGTTTGCATTAGTAGCCGAGCTAGCCAAAAAGTTCAATGATCCTTTCTTCAGCCTAATGGAACTATTATTCAAAATAATGACTCTGGCCATAATATTTCTGAAATTTTTGGAATAATGATCCTACCACAATGCAGGATCTACATTAGGGCCATCCTCCCTAGACAGGAAGAGACTGTTCTAACTAGATAATTCTCCATTACCAAAATAAGAGATTACCAATATATTGTGTCCAACACCTTTGAGAGCAAGAGTTGCCATTTATTAATAGAATTTGAAGAAAAGAGTAATAGTGTATATAAAAGAGGGGAAATTGTGAGAATATATTTGTGTCTTTTCTGTCAAAAGAATAATTTAAATTTAAACCTCCATTTTATAATCTGTTAGGAATTTACATTCCTTTGCAAAATTAGTGTCTTTTAAGAGACTGCATGCACATTGACCCTCTCCTCATCTTCTGCAGCTGACCAAGAAGAATGTGAAGCTATAACTCTCACCAATAGTTCAGGGCAGGAGGAGCTTTGAGTCAGGGAGATAAGGCTCACCTGGTTCTCTGTCAGGTGTGTTCTCCCACATAACGGAGGCACCCTTTTTTGCAAAAAGGTTAAATTGCCTTGCCAAGCAATTTTTAACCAAGTGTCTTTTCTTAACACCACAAAATTTATTTCTAACATAACCAAATGTCAAACAAGTCAGAGAAGAAGGGGCTGATCAGAATCCCAAAATGAACAACTGTTCCAACATGGACGAGCACACACATTCCCCACATAGGTAAATAGAATTAGAGAATGAAATTTCAGTTTAAAATCAAAGTTTAATTATTTTAATCTTCCCAGAAGTTGTGTGTGTGTGTATATATATATATATATATATATATATATATATATATACATATATATATATCCCACATGTTTTATCTACATTGAGCACATTTTAAACTTTACAATGATTATTTTTAAGGATAATGTATATCTAATCATAGTATTATGATTATGGCTACTGAGGTTTAAAAAATAAGCATTATTTGCTCTTGCAATGTCTAAACAACATTAACTTATGCTGAAAATGAGTAGAACAAAATATTGCCTATTGTTTTTTATATCAAGTTTATGTTTTGATTTGTGGTTTAGCCATCATTTTCATATATATACACATATAAAAGTATATATTACATACAACTTAAATTATGAAAAGTAAAGAAATTCTGTTGATTATATGAGACAAAAAACTGTCTTTTAACCTAATAATTTTCAAGTATTCTAAAATTAACTAAAAAATTGTTTCAGATATAGCACTTAAATTTAATTTAATGCAAATCCTTTATTCTAGTAGTTTAAAAAATTTCCATTATTTTAATTGGTAACTTAGACTTTAAAATTCTTTCAAAAAATCAATTTAATAAACTGTTTTACTTTCTAAAAATTATTTAAAAGAACAAAAAGTCATAGCAAATATAAAAATGTTTTCATTTCTTGGATTTTTTTCTGTTACCAAAGAAATTCTAACATTTAACATGAGACTAACTCTAAAAATCATTGGCAGCAGAGATTACTAACCAAAATTAAATATTCCTTCTAAAAATTTTTAAGAAGTATAATATTTCTAAACATCTGTAGGAAAATTTCCATTTGGGAAATTTCCACAAGACATGAAAGTATTTTTAAACAGAATTATCATATACAGTTCACACGGTAACAGTTAGTGATTTGTAAATGTAAATAGTTTTCTCTTAGCCAGCTCTGGTGGAATATTCCTATAATTTCAATACTTGGGAGGTGTCACGGGAGGACTGCAGACTAAAAACCAGTTTTAGCAACTGTGTGAAGCTTTAGTAACTTAGTAAGACCTTATTTCAAAAGAAAAACTAAAATAGGGTTGGAGGTATAGCTCAGAGGTAGAATATCCCTGGTTTCAATCCCCAGTATCACTAAATAAACAAATAAATACATCTGTTGTTTGCTGACTTTTACGACCACAAATTTGAAGGTTTTCCCCACTCTAACATCTTGGAAAAATTTAAAAACAAAATTTCTTTATACAACAGGAAGCAAATAGAATCTACTTTCATTACTGAAAGAACTTTTTGTCACTTGGGCTCTCTTTTTTATTTGTTAGGAAGAAAACAATCTTCACAACTTAGGTACATCTTGTTATTATCTGCCACCGTCAAGCCCCTTAAAATCTAATTTTCCTTAGTTACTATAGAATGGGAAAGAGGACATTTTACTCACAACTTCTTTGAGATGCCTCATTGCTGTCCTTCCTCAAGTCATAGGCCTCTTGATATTACTCAAACCCATGCTCATGCCAGGTATGGATACAGACAGTTTAATCAGATAGTAGCTCTTCCACTCCATTAGGAGACCAAATGATAGTGAATATAGATTTTTATTGTATTTTTCCTGTACTCAGTTGAATCCATTTGGCCTTTTTGTTCAAAGTCAATCACTAAGCCAAACATAAGAAGGAGGAAGAGGGGAGGGACCCAATTTTTTTTGACCCAATTATCTCTAAAAGTGCTGGTTTACCAACTCTTTTTTAGAGTATGCCAAATCTCAAACATTATTATGGGTCAGCTTCAAGTTTCCTGCCTTTATGATAATTTTCTAGTTTTATTTTTTAATTTTTCATAGGTGCATGGTAGTCATACATCTTAACGGAGTACAGGTAGAGGCACACATGCACATATCATTCATTTAGCCCTTTCCCAATTCCCACCACATCCCCCCCCTCCCTCCTTCTCATGTTTGGCTTAGTGATAGACTTTGATATGTTTGTAAATGTACATTACGTACATTAGGGAGTCTCTCTCTTCTTTCCTTCCATCCCCTTCAGTTACGTCACCTTATTTGCTCATCTATAGCATCTCTTTCTTTGCATGTGGTAGCTTTATTCATTTTGCTGCCTGCCTCACTTTGGAGGCATCTGGTTTATGGGTAAGTAGCTCTTGAGGAGCAGCCTCACTACAGACACATCCCTAATGCTTCAAATTTCTAAATTCTAGCATTCTGTTCCTTCCTTGTTTTTTTTTTTTTTTTTTTTTTTATTCTTTTAGAGGATTCCTATCCAGAGGGATTAATCTTCTGTCTGGCCGTCCTTTGGTTCTTTTTTCATGAGTAGTGCACTTCCCGAGTTGTGAGAGAATCCTTTAAAATTAACACCAAGACTGGGTGCTGCTCAGGGGTAGAACGTGTGTTCAGCACTGAGTTCAATCACCAAAACTGCAAATGAATGAATAAATTAATTAATTTAACACCAGATCTGGGAAAATATGTATAATGACATGTTAAAAATGGAATGTCAATATCTTGGGTAAATGGCTGTTTTCAGCCTCCTCATAAAGTCCACTGAGGGTCTGAACATACCAGAAGTCTTGTTTAAAATTTCTCTTTCAATGGGGGATGGAGCCACATTTGCTTATTATTGCAATCATCCAGAGTATAGTTTTGGGATAAAATACACTTGCATACACATATACACAAACATACACAAAATGCATTCTGAGGGAAAATATATTTTATTAAATATGATATAATTTAATATGAGTAAAAGAAAAAATTCTAAATTCTGTATAATTTCAAAGCTGCCTCTTCCTCAATAAAGTAAGTCATTTATTTTTCAGAGTTGAATTGAATTTCCTTTTTCAGTATTGAGAACAAGATGGTGACAACTTCTTCCTTCCTTCCTTCCTTCCTTCCTTCCTTCCTTCCTTCCTTCCTTCCTTCCTTCCTTCTCTCTTTCTCTTTCTCTCTCTTTCTTTCTTTCTTTCTTTCTTTCTTTCTTTCTTTCTTTCTTTCTTCCTTCCTTATTTCTTTCTTTCTGTTTGCGGCACTGGGTATGGAACCCAGGGGCATTCTACCTTTGCACTAGATCTCCAATCCTATTTTTTATTCTTTGTTTTGAAACAGGGTCTCACTGAGTTGTGGAGGGCATCACTAAGTAGCTGAGGCTGTGCTCGAACCATGATCCTCCTGTGTCAGGCTCCCAAATGCTGAGATTACAAGCATGTGCCACCATGCTGGTTTAAGATGGTGACAATTTCTGAGGTATGTGTCTTATACTGATGTCTTCCAGGCCTTAGAAAAATAGACTCTGAGATAATCAGTTTAATTATCACTAAATTGTACTCTTAGCAAACAATATGCTTTTCTTAATTTCTGTCCTGGAGAAGTTAAAGTAATAATTTCATTCTCCCAGTTACATAAGTATATCAGAATCAATGAGATGATTTTTAATTTCTTAAAAATTGACAAACAATAATTATATAATAATGAGGTTTCAGTGTGATGTTATAATATATCCACCAGCAGTGTTAGAAAAATAATGTTACTAAAACTAGTTGCTTTGAAAAATTTCAGTAGTAAAATATTATTATTATTAGGTTTCTATTCATTGTATGCCATAATCAGCACTTGAAATTTACATTTCTTTAGAATAGTTTTCTTTGTTACATGTACTTTTCAAATCATTTTAATTTATTTATGAAATACTTATTGAACAAACATAACATTGAACAGTATCGATTCAATTACAAATAGATCACGATATTTTACCTAAATTGTACATGAAAAAACTAAGGACACTCTATGTACAGAAATCTTTAAAATGCAAATAGTAGTATATACCAATGCTTCTTAAACACCAAACCATATATGAATCATCTGCAAACCTCATCAAATGTGATTTTGATTTATTCTATCTAAGTCATTTAAATTTTTAAAAAGCTCCCAGTTATTGCTGCTGCTGCTGTATGATGCCTCAAACACATTTTGAGTAGCAAGGACATATGCATGTGTTTTAGAGTACAACATTGCCATGGAAAACTGCAAAATTTGAACGATGATTTAAAGAGTAAGATTTTGCACGTAGAGAATATGGAGAAATGTAGTTCTGCAGGGAAACACACACACACACACACACACACACACACACACACACACACACACACAGCCTTGGAAGATGTAAAAGCAAAGGAGATCCTAAGAATGAATACTCAAAGTGTGGCACAATTTCATCACACAGAGTGAGGAAGAAATTGGCAGCTTCTTTAAGGAGGATACCACACAGTCAGCTACCCCCGGCAGAGCAGAGAAGCAGAGAATGTGCCCCCTCATGTCACACTGGCTTAGTCCTTCTCTATAGTGACTCCTGGTCCCTCGCTCACCATGACTGTTACTGCATGCCCCCTTTTTCAATTGTTCTCATCCTAACTCAGGAGTTTAGGTATTTTATTAGGCTTTAAAAATCCCCCTAACCAGAAGTGTTTATAGAGAAAGACACACTTGCTGCCACCAAAGGGAAAAGTCTATTCTTATAGAATGATGTGTAATACATTTATAGAGTGCTGAAAGAAATTTACAGATTTTCTGTACTTGAGAAGTGAATTTATTGACTCTCTCTCTTTTTTAAACCTTACTTTGTTTCCCAGAAAATGAGTGGTTCTCAGTTTTCATTCAGAAGGTGAGGTAGAGAGTATGTTTGTGTGTGGTGGTAAAAATTGAGGGATAGAGGAATAGCTGAGTTCTATATTGTTTTTTGCACTGTGACACACTGATTCGGAGGAAAGCACACCCATTAGAAGAATGTTTCATGATGTTGCAGCTGGTTTTTATCGAGTCCAAATATAGCTGAATAGTCAGTTTATCATTATTGATGAGTGATGGGATTGGTTCAAATTCAGACCTAAATAGCAATACTTTGGTGTCACCTTTGAAGCCAGGTGACAGACAGTCACCTATTTCAGTGCATATTCTTTTCTTCCTTTCTGCAACACGGCCTTGGCTTCGTTTGACAATCTCCCTGAAAGTGTGCTGTGGCTATGGGACTAAATATCCAGGCAACAAATTAGAACCTACAGATGGAGGATTGAGTCACAGGGAACTAGATAAAGATGTGATTCTGTCCCAAAATGTCAAAGTTTCTGGTTTATACTTTTTCAGGATCAAATATTTGCATTCTTACTAACTGTGTGCTTAGAACTATATTCCTTACTGTTTTTGTGTGTGAGCCAATACAGATCTCACAGTGATCTTCAAAATAAGTATTATAATTACCTCCATATTAAGAAAGAGGTGAAACTGAGTTTGGAGAAAGATTAGCAAAGACAAAGTATAAATTTAATTCTGCCCGAGGCCAATAATGTAATTATGCCTACTATGTTGTTTAATATTCCTTAATGCTTTGTTATACATATTAATGAAATTGCAGTCAAGTATTTCTATGTCTGCTTTCTCCATCAACATATTAAGAAGTTTTCAATTGTATCTGCCTCCTTTGGTGTTCAGTTACTAACTCTTTCCTTAATGAAGTCAGGTGCCCTTTTTATTTATTTTTCCAGTTTCTAGCATTTGATTTGGTATGTTTCTGAAAGATCACTTGAACAAATAACTGGGGAATGTTATTAGACAATAAGGTGTTTTGTTTTGTTTTGCTGGTGCTGGGGTTCCTGGAACCCCTTCTACCTCTGGGCTACACTCCCAGACATATATACATACACACACACACACACACACACACACACACACACACACATATATATATATTTGAAACAGGGTCTCTTACGCCAGCGCGGCTGGCTTCGAACCTGCGCGATCCTCCTGTCTCCACCTCCCAAGCGCGGGGATTACAAGCGTGCGCCACCACGCCCGGCCGACAATAAGGTTTTAATATGCTACTATAAATGCTTTATGTGGGCTGAGATTGGGTAGAAGAAAAAAAGAAAAGGATTAATGCCTAATATTAAGGCCACAGGAAGTTATATATTTTTATGAAAGATAGCTACAACCTTTTGTTTTCTGAGTAAAAAAACAATATTCACTCGTGACTTTCAGTCTCATCAAGTAAATATAATGTGTAAAATCTACTGAATTCTGAAATCGTAGGCTTCTTGTTCATGAGTTTATTGTTCCTTTATTCAGGACAGCACTCACTGCGCACCAGATGGCATGATCTATGCTAGCAAGAGAAGCATGAATCACCAAGATGAAAACGCATGATGAAGAAATTGGCACTTACTTGCTTTATTACATGTGAATCACATTATTTACATGGATGGTGGTTACATACTCAAAATTTTCTTTTGCTATAAACACACATTTATTTAATAGAGGATATGTGTATGTACATACCCAATTGACATTTATATTCATGAATATATTTTGACTTTAAAAGTTCTACAAAATATTTAGCATTGAAATTAAACACTTGATTAAATATATCATTTGCTCATAAAAGTTAGCATACTTATAGACATTTTATCAGGATAATAGCTGCATGATGCATTCACACTGTCCAAAGAAATGTGGCCTCTTTGAAAATGATATGTTTGACAACAGCCTCAATATGACACTTATATTCCTCTGCCACTAGAATTCACCAGAAAGTTTCAATGCTTCTAGTGTTTCCTTGGGTGGTATATTGTTATTTTCTGAGAATAGAAATGGTTAACCCAAATCTTGGATCCACCATTTAGTTGATATGAGTCATAGTTTTTTATTTGTCAATTTTCTTATCTGGAAAACAGTTTTGATAAAAATTTTAAAACATTGATTAAATGGTAAGAAAACAGTGACCTACCACAATATGAGGTTTAAAATTTAAAAATTAGTAAATATTAGTCATGAGTGTAGTATTATTAGCAGCAAGAAAAGAAACAGTAGTGTAGATTCTAAAGATTTCTTAAAGAAGGAGAAATTATTTTTAGCAAGAAATTTAAAAAATTGTACTTTATGTTTTATATATAAGGCAACCATGTCCAGTATATTTGGCTTTAACTGTACTATTACAAATGATGAGTGATGTGTGCATGTATGCCTCTATCATCTTGCAACCCATTAAGATGTATGATTATAATGCACCAGTAACAAAGGAAATGATAATACCCACTTTTATTTTTTAAAACCATGCAGAAATTCCCAAAGCAATGATATCTCCAGCCAACCATAAAGAGTTTAGTTGTCTAGGACTTTAGTCTTTGATCTCTACCACCTTGAAATAGTCTCTACTGAGATGGTGATGTCAAGAAAAAGGCTTTTTAAACTCTCCATGTTATCTATCAAGAGATGTCATTAATACAGTACTACAGATGTTAGTAATACAGTAGTAATACAGTACTACTACAGTTATAATTACAAAAAAAAGTTTTTTATAGGCAACATGGAGAATTGGGTATAAAATGTTTTAATTTGTATAAAGTATAAAAATACTGTCTCTTCAGGAACAAAAAATACATTTTTAGAAACACATCTTTAGTTTGCATGTGAGTTAGAGAGAGACAGAGATTTTATCTTCTGAATGAGTACTGAATTGCCTGTATATATCTTACTGGTTGCAAAGGCACTGAAATAATCATACTGATAACTGTTGGTTGATCCAGGCATTGTGGTGTACCTCTCTAATCCCGGTACTTAAGAAGCTGAGACGGGAGGATCACAGGTTTGAGGCCAGTTTCATCAACTTAAAGAGAACATCAGAAGCTTAGCAAAACATCATTTCAAAAATAAAAAAAAAGAAAAAGGGGTAGGTGTGTAGCTAAGGGGTAAAAAGACCCCATGTTCTTTCTCCAGCATAATAAAGAATTTCATGCTGAAACCAAGAATATAAAGTTAGAATCAATAAACAAGAGAATTTTTTCTAGACAGCAATTCCCATGTTGGGACTGAATAAGTCAGATGTATTGACTGGATATAGCATGAAGTAGAAAAAATGGTAAATGGTGACTTGTTCAACCTCTATTATTGATGATATACATATTGTATACAGAAAGGGATGGCTAAGGCAAAATGTTTTCACATGTGCTTACTTACTCCACATAATAAAAGAGAAAAGGAAAAATATATATCATGACAATAGATAACAAGTTACTCGAGGAGTATGTTCCATAGAGCTGAGAATACTAGAAGGAATAGGTCATTATGGGCCATATTTTAGGTGGTTTAGTATAACAATTTTTTAAGTTTGTCTATAAACTACTAGGTATTATGTTGTGCTCAGGACAAAGATCCTACATTTTTTTCAGCAGATGACTACTTTGTAATCTTTAATTTCATATGGCTTTTCATACTGATTTAATTCAAGATGTTTACAGGGTAAAGGTTGGAAGAAAAAAATATATACATAGGCGTTTGGGAAAGTCTGTGAAATCAGTAGCAGGAAAATCTGTCATTGCTTAGGCTCAAATCCCAGAGAGAGAAAGCCAAGAATATCCCTTCCTTGTTTATTTATTTGCCAAACCATAACCTCCTAAAATTTAATAAACATTAAATGAATTTATGGTGAAGTTTGGGAGAATATGACTAAATTTTTTAGACATCTATTCCCCTTTACCACTATTTCTTAAAAGTCTTGAAATTTTTCTTTTTGGTGGTTTAGGGGTTATGGAGTTTCTTTTTCCATTTTCCTTTTTTGTAAATAGCCTATAGTATAACCAATCAATAAACAACCACTGTTACTTGCTACTTTTTAAATTTGCTTTTATTGATGTGTTATAGTCTCACATCATAATGTAAATTATGTTGACAATGGCATACATGTACACAGCACTTGGTACCCTCCTGCCTCCCCATTTCTTCTTTTCCCAATACAAAAACTGACATTGGTATATTCACATATATACACATAATCAATGGTAGAATTCCACTAATGAACCTCAGTTTTCCTCTTCATTTCCCTTAGACCACTTCCCTGGCTCCACTGAGGTTTCTCCTCCATTGTGCATATTAGAGAAAACATATGACACTTCATTTTTTGTGATTGGCTAATCTCACTTAACATAATGTTCTTCAGGTCCTTCCATTTTCTTGCAAATGATATAATTTTGTTCTTTATTGCTGAGTAGAATTCCTTTGTGCTAATTTTAAATTTAATTTTAATGACATGCTAGGTTTATTTTTCATGTAAGTAAAAATAAAGTTGAAATTAAAATAATCATAAAATTTTTAAATCCTGCTTTCCCAATAATGGCTAAAAATATTTGAGAATATTGCAGGTTCTTAAATCAGATGGTGTCTTTCTCTTTCTTTCTTTCTTTCTTTCTTCTTTTTTGTGTTACTGGGAATAGAATCCAGAGGCATTCTACCTCCAAGATACACCCCCAGCCCCATTTTTTATTCTTTATTTGGAAACAAAATCTCACTGAGTTGCAAAGGACCTCACTAAGTAGCTGAGACTGGCTGCAAACCATGATCCTCCTGTCTCAGCCTCCTGAATGCCAGGATTACAAGTGTGTGCCACTATGCCCAGCCAGATGATGTATTTGTATTCTTAAATTTTTTTCTTTTAAAGATTTTATAGATTTTTTAAAGATCTCATAAACCAATTTTTCAAGGTATTGTAAGTTTTTGGTGAATCTCTTGTAATCATCTCTCATGCCCAAAGCTGATAATTTTTCTATTTTTCTTCCAAATAATATTAACCTTCTTTCTATCTTCTGTAAATTAATAATAATGTCAATTTTGCTTCCCTATCTTTTTTCCCAGATTTGCACACTACATTTAGCAGTGTTTGAAAAGAAGACAATTTAACTAAGAGGATGGAGAAAACATAAATGGACCAATAACAAGCAAAGGGATTCAAGCAGTAATAAAGAGACTTCCACCAAGCCCAGAACCCAGTGGATTCCCAGATGAATGCTACAAGACCTTGAAAGAAAAACTAAATCCAGTGCTCTTCAAATTCCATGGAATAGTTTGGAGTTCTCCAAAACTTATTCTATAAAGCTAGTGCCACCTTTATACCAAAACTAAATAAAGATACCTCAAGGAAAGAAAGTTACAGGCCAATATCCTAGATGGACTTAGCTGTAAAAATTCTTCATAAAATACTAAAAATTCTCATTCAAAGCCACATCAGTAAGATTATGCACCATAGCCAAGATGGTCCTTCCATGAATGAAAGGTGGGTTCAATATATGCCAGCCAATAAATGCATTTCTTCATATAGAATTCATATAGACAATCATATAGAATCAGTCTTCATATAGACAGAATATAAACATATTCTTCATATAAATAGAATCAATCACAAAACTCACATGATACCAAATAATGGAACTAGCCCAGATGTCTGTCAAAAGATGAAGAGATAAAGAAAATATAATGCATACATACAATAAAATTCTACTAAGCTGTAAGAACAAAAGTATGTCATTTGGAGAAGAATGCATGAAATGAGCGAATATTATGTTAGGTGAGATCAGCCAGTCTCAATTGAGTGTTGCATGTTTTTTCCTAATATGTGGAAGCTAGAGAAATAATAGAAAACATAAGGGCTTTGAGTAATACGAAGAGAGACTAATCGAATAGTAGAAAGGACTGGGGGAGGAAGTTGGGGAAGAGAAAAAGAATTGAAGGAACAGTTCAAACAATACTATGGTAATAAATGAAGGTATACTACTAATTTTCTAACATATACTAAAAAGTGCGGGGACAGACGTGGAAGGAATGTATTGGGATATGGAAGAAAATGCACCAAGACATGTGTGATGTATGTTTGTATCACAATGAGGCTCACTATGATGTATAAATGCAATTACCTAATAAAAGTATAAAAAAGATAAATATCTTACAAATCTTCTTTGTATGGAAGTAATATAATTGAATTAACTATTTTTAAATTAAAATTATTAATGTGTGTTATTATTTTAAATAACATGCATAAAACAATTTTGGGAGTATTTGCTTTGGGCGGACTCCGAGAAGGGCCATTAAAAGGTCGTAAACATGAGCAGCTTTGTTGATAATGGCAGATTTTCTTGTGGAAAAGTTTCGAGATCAAGCTTTTACCAGAGGTGCTAGCATACTCTTTCTGTCATCTTCTAGTCACAATGTATACTTCTCTTTTTCTTTTTTTGTAATTTGATTCACGTTCCTTGATATATTAAGACTGAATGTTTATATATATATATGTCTTATCTCTTAATAACATTTTCTATTTTGTTTTTTGAGTATAATATTTTTTGATTTCCTGAGTTTTAGGACATTCTTATGTTTACATATTAAAATGCATTGATTTTTTGTTATTTTTATTATTTTCCAGAATAATATATCCTTCACTACATTCAAAGTTAGTAAGCATTCACCTGCATTTTATTCATTTTTATTTTCTTAATTTTAATATTTAGCATGTACATTTGCACATAAACACACATTCAGTATGTAAACATACACATTAATAGTATGTTGTGTGATTATATGATATGTTTTTAATCTTCCAAATAGACATATAACTAAGCACTATTTGCTGATTATTCAATTTATTCCTTACTTTTATATACTAATTTCCTCAGTGGCCTCTAGGCATAGGTACATACCATGCAAACACCCATACCTACAGATAAACATATAGACTGAAGAATTAGATATAACAAAGAGTTAGTGCACGTGTGTATGCGAGCACACACACATGTACACACGCACGCACACCTTCAATGCAGTATCTTCTGTGTCATGAGTTTGCCTTGTTAATTCTTTTACCAACCATTAACACTTCCCTGTTTTATTTATTATAACTTTGTTTTATTTATTATAACTTTAAACTTTCATTTCTAGTAGAATAGGTTACTATGTATTGCTCTTTTTCTAAGGTTCTTTATTGATTTGTGAAAACTATGAGTTGCAAAATAGAGAAATCAAGTTAATATAGCTCTAAGAAAAAGAAATTCATTGCTGTTTTATTTATTTATTTATTTATTTATTTATTTATTTATTTATTTATTTATTTTTGCAGTACCGGGTATGGAACCCAGGGACATTCTACCTTTCAGCTACACCCTCAGCCCTATTTTTTATTTTGAAAGAAGTTCTCACTAAGTTGCAAAGGGCCTCACTAAGTAGCTGAGGCTGGCCACAAACCCAGATCCTCCTGTCTCAGCCTCTCAAATGCTGGGATTATAAGCATGTGCTACCATGCCTGGCCCTATATTCTGCTTTCTTTTTTTCTTTCTTTTTCTCTTTTTCTCTTTTTCTCTTTTTCTCTTTTTCTCTTTCTTTCTTTCTTTCTTTCTTTCTTTCTTTCTTTCTTTCTTTCTTTCTTTCTTTCTTTCTTTCTTTTGGTGGTACTGGGGCTCCTGGAAACCCTTCTACCTCTGGGCTACACTCCCAGACCTATTTTATATTTTTATTTGGAAACAGGGTCTCTTAAGCCAGCATGGCTGGCTTTGAACCTGCATGATCCTCCTGTCTCCGCCTCCCAAGTACGAGGATTACAAGCATGTGCCACCACACCCTGCTATATTTTGCTTTCTAAAAGCTGATTTTATACAGTCAATTTGTAGAAGAATATTATGAGAACCTAGCCCAAAGTGAACCCTGTATTTTATATGTCAAATATACTTGTATAAATTTAACATCTGTAGAACATAGATGTGAATACTATTTAAATATAAAACTTAAAGAGAATGAATCAAAGTTCTAGTTTTATCTTCCACTTAGAATTATAAAATCCCATTTACAATTTTCTTAGTTTTACACAATCCATTCTAAGTTTTGTATAATGAAACTGAGTTGCTTGTATGCAAAAATAAAAATTAATTTTCAAAGCAGCTACAGATTATTCTCTCTTTTTTCTGATTTCTCACTTTTTAACAGACTTTTAATTTTTTCACTACAAAGTTGTTCTTATCATTTCACTTGGGATGTGTAATAACACTAAGAGAGTAGACCATGATGATAGTAAGGAGGTGACCCAATTAAATCTCATTATCAGATTCTGTTATTTTTAAAGCTCAACCTTCTCTGTCTTTTCCACTGCAATTTCCCCAGAGATTTCTCTCTGGAGTCTATAGGACTTGGAGAAATATCCTCTTTTTGCATCTCTTCAAGTATCTTGGTTTGAAAAACAGTCAATGAAATAAAAAATGCTACCCACTCTTAGAAATGGCTACTTTTAAAGTAGTAAAATATTTAATTTTAAGAGAACATATATTAGCATGTATTGAGCTAAATCTGCATGGCTATGTAGAAGCATAAGAATTGTCTTTAATATTAAAGAGTTATGAGCAAAGGGAAAATGGGATTAAAATAATTTTGTTTTGCTTTCCAAAGAATAAATAAATAAAATCAGTAGATGATATTGGTATAGCTTACACATCAAAGATATTCATTCACTAACAATAGCAGTTATTCCTGAACCAACTGGCTTTTAATTTATTGAGTGTCTACATTGGAAATATTTTAGTGATACATAGGAAATTGAGTTGATGACCTCTAGGTTCATATTAGACCTGCGATCCTGGTAATTAAGCTTCTAGTGAAACAAGAATCTAAAAAATATATATTTATATTGGTGCATTATAGTCTTGTATCATAATGTAGTTCAGAGTGACAGAGTCATATTTGCACACAGCATTTAGTGAGCTTTCCTCTGGTTTCCTCCCCACACCCCTTCTTCTCACATACATCATATTGAGATTGGAGTTGGTGTTCTCACATATGTGCATAACATCAGTGGAAGTTTTTCCTTCATTAATTTGACACACACACACACACACACACACACACACACACACACACACACACCATCCTCCCCTAGACTATCTTGCTCACTCTACTGGAGTTTCTCCTCCATTATCTGAAGTCTTTCTCCTATGTGGATTACTCTTTAGCTTCTGCATATAAGATAACACATATGACCCCTTCTCTTTCTGTGACTGGCTCATCTCACTTATCATAATGTTCTCCAGGTTCATTCATTTTCCTACAAATAATATTATTTTGTTTGTTATATTTCTGAGTAGAATTCCATTGTGTGTATATATCTCATAATTTTATAATGGAGTCATTTGAATTGAACACCTAGATTGGTTCCATAATATGGCTGTTGTGAATTATGCTACTATAAACATGGATATGCATGTAACACTATAATATTCTGATATCAGTCCCTTTGGTAAGATAGCCACGAGTGGGATAGCTGAATCATATAGTGAATCTGTTCCCAATTTTCTGAAGAATCACCAGCATTTATTGTTGTTTGAATTCTTCATTGTCATTCTGATGGGAATTAGAGAAACTGTCAGTGTAGGTTTTGTGTGTGTGTGTGGTGTGGTGCTGGGAATTGAATCCAGGGGCATTCTACCTCTAAGCTACACTCCCAGCCCTTGATTTTTTATTCTTTATTTTGAAACAGGGTATCACTCAGTTGCAGAGGGCCTCACTGTGTAGCTGAGACTGGCCACAAACCTGCGATCCTCTTTTCTCAGCTTCTCAAGTGCTGGTATTACAATCCTGTGCCACCACGCCCGGCTCTCAGGGTAGTTTTAATTTGCATCTCCCTGATTGCTTATGATGTTGAACATTTTTTAATATATTTATTGGTCATTTGTATTTCTTTCTTTGTGAAGTGTCTATACTGGAAATAATTTAGTGATACATAGAAAAAAATTGAGTTAGATGCCCTCTAGGCTCATACTAGACCTGAGACCCTAGTAATTAAGCTTCTAGTGAAACAAGAATCTAAATTTATTTTGTAAAGCCATAAAGTATAACACAACTCCCAACATTTTTCTTAAACTATTTTATGATCTGATTGTTAAGGCTCACATACAAAAACATATATATATATATATATCTTATAAAATTGATTTTTTTTGATGCAGCCAATGTTAATTTCATTTAATGTTGTTGGTTTTTTTCATTTTATCTTTTCCTAAAATTCATAAAGGATGAAGAACCACTGGGCATGGAGAAAAACCCTCATTGAGAAGACAGGACATTTTTAATTTGGAGCAATAAATTGCAAACATGACCCTAGGATACACACAAAAAAGCCAAATTTATAAATTAATAATAACTATATTATTAAACAACTAAAAGTAAACAACTAAAATATGGACAAACACTTTAATTCTACAACATCTCGGAGAAAACTAACATCATATAAATATTAACATTAATATTCAGTTTTTTAATTTAATTTTATTTCTTGAATTTGTTCTGTGTAAAGTGAAACACACATTGTATTTATTTTTGAGTATTAAAAGTAAATAGTATAAGGAATTTTTACAACATCATAATTTCAAATTCCAGAAGCAGAACTAAAACATACCACTTAATGGAATGTGGTTTTTATGACTTTCTTCTTATTAACAAATGAAAGCATCTTGTCAACAAAAGATCTTCAATTTGATGATAATAATACTTCCAAAGCAACAAAAAGTTTTGTTTTTTATTTTCGATGCTCTCTGGCTGAACTGAGTTGGACAATCCTGCATAGTCTCTCACTTCAGACAGTGACCGGCAATTTAATTTGGCTTTATTTGTTCATATGCAAATCAGTAGAAGTTTGTGCAAAAAAATTAAAATAAATCATACAGGTTGGTAATGGCTACAGGGGTTCTTTGGAGGGCAATGAAAAGATTCTAAACATTTTTGTAATAGATTCATAATTCTATGAATATAACAAAACCACTGAAATATATAACTTAAATGGGTAAGTTTTATAATGCAAATTATATCTCAAGAAGGATTTTTTGAAGATTTAAAGAAGTTTATTAGAAAGATAGAAATACAGAAAATAGAAATACAGCCCCATGTCAAAGTGGCATGGGGGAAGTGACTCGAAATGAATACACCAAAGGAGAAGGATTTTTTAATGTAGTACAAAAACTAAAAGTCTTTGTACTAAAATCTAAGAATTGTGTTAGCTGTTAGAGTGACCTGGTCTCACTCTTTCACAAAAAAATGAGACTAACCCAGTAGTCCAGGTGAATGTTCCCTTTCACTCATATTTGTTCCAAAAAAGTGATAGCTGACTATTTTATGTATTTAAACTGTCCTGAAATCCACCAATCACATCAGTCTTAACAGGTATTTATTTGTTTGCTTGATTATTTATTTATTTATTTATTTATTTTATTGTATTTATTTATTGTGGTGCTGAGAATTAAACCAGCATCTACCCATTTAGCCCTATTTTATTTTTTACTTTGAAACAGGGTCTCACTAAGTTGTTAAGGACCTCACTAAGTTCCTGACATTGGCTTCAAACCTATAATCTTTTTGTCTCAACCTTTCAACTACAGGGATTATAGGACTGTGCCACCATGCTTAGCTTGTTCCTAACTTTTGACATAAGGTTTCCTCTGAGAATTCAGTAACAATTTTAAAAGAAAAAATTATATTACAATCCAAGTTCATATTGTGACTTATTCACACCCTATAATTATTTGAAGTCTTTGGTGATATATACATAAGAAAGATACAAAACCTGTCATATTGTGTAACTGAATATTGGAAATACACAGAGCTATGGTAGAAATAAGTCTTTGTGTTGGGGTACAGATATTTGCTTTAGTCTTGGCTGTATAACAAACAACCATGATGTGATTTTGGATTCTAATTTGACTTGCCTATTAAATTTTAGAAACTATAAAATAAGGCATTTATTAGACACATCATTTTCAAACAGTTTTTCATGAAATTCTGTAGCAATTTTACCAGATCTTTCTTTTTTTCTTTCTTTCTTTCTTTCTTTCTTTCTTTCTTTCTTTCTTTCTTTTTTTTTTTTTTTTTTGTGGTACTGGGGTTCCTGGAAGCCCTTCTACCTCCGGGCTACACTCCCAGACCCATTTTTACATTTTTTTTTATTTGGAAACAAGGTCTCCTAAGCCAGCGCGCGCGGCTGGCTTCGAACCTGCGCGATCCTCCTGTCTCTGCCTCCCAAGCGCGGGGATTACAAGCGTGCGCCACCACGCCCAGCCAGAAAAGAGAACATTCTCCAAGGAATTTAGTTTTAGTTTGCAGTCTCCAGTTCCTGCACCTTTGGGATCTGCTGTGCTCTTTATTTTAATACCACTCTCTTCCCAGGCTGCCCTAAAGACTGGGAAGAGCAGTGTTGGAAAAATTGTGCATTTTGGCCTGAATTAGGTAGTTTCTTCTATTGTAGAATCTTTTCTCCAAGCTGCACTCCAAGCCTGATGCTTCTTTCTTAGAGCAGCACTAGAGTTTGAGGATCCTCCCATTCAAACTATTTTTCATCCCTCTGTTTCTTAGCAGCCATCAGCTCAATATTGTTGCGAGGAGCTCACCCTTGTGGCAGCCAAGAAACTGCAACTTACAGACCGAACTCCAATTGCAAAGGAAAGGAATGATTAGGAGTTTTTTCGTTGTTGTTCTCTGACATCTGATGCCAAGTTTGTGGAGAGATTATGCTTTTCACAGGTTGCTCCATGCCAGTGTCTGAATCTAGCCAATTTGGGAAGGCAGTACCATTCTTGGTAGGTATGAAATTCCTCTGAAGGCCAATTTTAGCTTGAGAATTTCCCTAGCCGGTCTTGAAAACTTTCTTTTAGATTGGACAGCTGTCTGAGATGCTGCTATCCAACCCGGCCTTTCTTCTTTCCTTGCAACAGCACTCGTATCATGACTTGAAAGGCTATCCCAGACACTTCCCACCTATTTCCTTTCATAAGGCACTTCTGATACAAAATCCGGGATGTATTTCTCATTTCAGAATTTGTTCCTCTAAAGAGTGAGATTATCATGCTCTACCTAATCCTTTTCCTTCTCACCTTTATGTTTCTCAGATATTTTGAGTATATGTCAATATCTTACACTCAAAATTACAGATTGATAATTGCTTTCTGGAGGTCCCAAAGTGACAAGCATCTTTCTGAATACTGAAAGTCACAGAATGGGTGTCTTCAGGTTGAAGGAAGGGCTAAAGGGTTCCTCACTCGCCACTACTCCTGTCTTACCACTTCCTCCATTGGGAGCTCCAGAAACATCTTTGAGAAATGTTTTCAAGTGTGGGGGACACAGGATTAAAGTTCCTGAACAAGATGTTCTTAACAAACTAAGTTCTGTAATTCTTATGACATCTATATGACTTAAGTAGAGTCCATAAAAATTATTTATAGTACTCCTCTAGATCTAAAATTCTGCCTCAAAGTATCCTGCTTCAAGTAAGAAAAAAGTTTTCTGAATTATCACAATGGTTTTCATTTGAAAGCTATTGCTTCTCCAAAACTTTAAATATCATCTGAGCTTATAGAAATAGACTTTCTTTCCCTATGCCAGTCAACGAAATCTTCTCAAGGAATCAAAAAATAAATATATATTTTATAATGGTCAAAGAAAGACAGGAATAATCTCATAGCTTGGGGAAGTGGAAATCTAACTGGCTTGTGTACAAACTACAGAAGACCCAACATATGAAGTCCATTAACTTTAAAGCCTCTTTGAGAAAGCAGGAAACTGCTGTCCTAAGGATACAGGCAATAAATTTTCATGGGTATGTATCTTGAAATTGTTCCTCTATCACAGTATTAGTTTTTTTTATTTTAAATTAGGTTAAGTACCACCTTGACTTTTCATCTTATTGTATAAAAATTAATTGTAATGAGAAAATAATTAGAGCAAATATAACTTTTAAATATTAATTTAACAGTACAAAATCTATTGTTTTTAAATTATCTCTTTAAGGAAGAATTCATGTGCCTTTCTTTAAGTTTTTATTTTATAACCTGGCATAAAACTTTTAAACAGTTCATAAGGCTACACCTGAGGGCTAAGCAAATAAGATTTTTACGAGGTGGGAAATTTTATAAATGGATAAAAAGTTATGTATAATAATGGCTACTTATTTTGCATGCAGATAAAATAATATGTTCAATTAAATTGAATTGCCCATATCCATAATATTATCTGTATCAAGTGAAAAACCTATTGTACAGTTCCCTTCCTTTTTTAATTGAGAATTTTCTACTTTATTTAATCTCTTATTTTTGTTACAGTTTTACTCTCCCTCTCAAGCCTACATTTTATTGTTTTTAATTTTCTTTGGTTTGTAAATATTATATATATTTGTAAAAATTGATGAGACACAACAGAGGGCAATATAAAAAGAAATATATGTTTCAAAAACACTCATTTGAAGTCTGGTATAGACAAATATTTCTTATGTAAACTGAGCAAAGATCACTTCACCTGACAATTTTATTTTTGCCTGCTTATATTTCTTTGAAAAGCTATTTTATATTGATTTAGTTTTTGTGGGCTAGCCTGAGCCTGACCTCAGGCTAACTCCTAACATAAGGAAAAAGAAGTCGTTGTGATTTTCCCACCTGTGGTTGTGCTAATTAAGTGTGTGCATGCGTGCACATGTGCTTGTGTTTCAATGTTTGTGTGTGTGGTTGGGATCAAGGAGAGGTGGTGGAATAGGGAGGTGGGAAGAGAAATAAGAGAAATACTTTTTAAACTAATGACAGGTTACTAGAAATGATACAGCAAATAAATGAGGGTGCGCACACAATTTCTAAAAAGAGCTGCCTTATTGCGCTAATCACTAGGAACTTTGGTAAAATAGATGATATAATATGGCTTGATGATAACAGACTTATAGAGTCTTTAAACAATATGAATCAAAATTCAAGTTATACTGATGTTTGCACAGCTTTTGATTAGTTTGCTTCTGAGTTTGATCTGGAATGTGAATTGCTCAGCTCCATTCAGTATTGTAAGCATTAAAAGGGCTGTTTGTTCCTTTTATACTGATATGTCATCACTTTTCTGGGTTCATTAGAAAGATAAACATGGTTTATACCTGTGAGTTATAGTCAGCTCACCAGGCGTTTAAAACATTAAAGGGATATGTCTTCCTCAAAATAGAAGCTGTGCAAGCAGCAACTTTTTTGTGTCTAGAGTAAATAGAAATTATTATGTCTCCTGTGATGGCCAATTAGTTGCCTAGTGTTTTATAAATTATCATGGCTAGGTTAGAGTTTTGCACTTATTATTCATTCTTTTTCTAACTCAGCTTGGAGAGTTAATGTGCTATTAATTTCTTAAATTGGTTTTCATTTCAGTAGTCTAGGAAAATGCTTATATTTCAATGCTAGCATGGTATTCTGACTCTGCTGTATCTTTTCTGACTGTCAGCTGTCTTCTCTAATCAGAGTTAGATTTGAAAATATCTGTATGTCAAGCATTTATATAAAGTCTATTTGTATTTCTCCAGTTTTCAAGATTCTTTCATCCATTACCTCTTTACAAAATTTTATAACATAAATTTTCTTTACATGTAACATTATTTTTTCTGTGAAATATCTTGCTCTGTATTTATTCTTGGGATATATTTTGATGATGTAAATAAGACACTAAATACTATAAAAATTCTCCTTACTCTTGATGATTCCACACTATAATTTACAAGTCAAATAACACATACCCTAGAAATGTGGATTTACTACTTGTATATATAATGTTTCCAAAGGTACACATGCATTAAAATGATGGATCACCTAGATAAAAACCCACCTGGGAACATAAAACAGAATCAAGGTATTCAGTCTGGCAACTATATGATATTCATTAATTTTTACTGTAAAGTTCTTCAACTGTAAAATAAAGGACTTAGTTTTGTTGTTGTTGTTGTTGTTTGTTGTTCTTGTTGTTGTTGCGGGCCTGGAAATGGAACCCAGAGACATTCTACCTCTGAGCTACAACCCCCTACCCAATTTTTTATTGAAACGGTCTCACTGAGTTGCAGAGGGCCTCACTAAGTAGCTGAGGCTGTGAGCGAACCGCGATTCTCTGCTCTCAGCCTCCCAAATGCTGGGATTACAAGCGTGCGCCACCATGCCTGGCTTAGAATTTCAATAATGTAAATATCAAAAACATCTCAAAAAATTATTCTTGTAATCTCCTATTGCCATATTGCTTATTCATTCAACCAATATTTGTTGAGTACATACTAGAAATGCTAAATGCAATTAGAAAGTCTTTAATTTAAAATTTGCCTTGTGTTCATTTGAGTGTGGAGTGTGTGTGCATGTGTGTGTATTAGAATAAAACTCAAGAAGTGAAGATGTAATATAGACAAAAAGTTGTTATGGAAAATACTCTGATGAGGTTTATATTTGAGGAGAGACTTGGATAAAGTAAGCCATTGGCTTTTTAAGAGAAAAAAATTCCAGGAAGAGATAACATCAAGTGCAGAAGCCTCAGAACAGGCCCTCACTTGGTGAATTACAGAAGAGTAGGTCTAACCAAAGGGGAATATGGCAGAAAAAAAGAGTTGGAAAGGCAGCAAGGTGTCTGATATAGAACTTGATATGGCATATTAAGAAATTCAGATTCTATTGAGTCCAATTAGCCTTTGAAAAATTGGAGAGAGTTGAGACATTATCTAATTTATGCAGTGCTCACAATAATTGAAATAGAATGTCAATAAATATTGTACTGCTAAAATACAATTTTATAAAACATTATATATATAATATATAAAGAATATATATATATATATATATATATATATATATATATATATAATTTAGAAAATCACACATATCATAAATTAAATCACATCTTGGGCATTGACTCTTAAGCATTAATGCCATAAATCCAGAGAAATAGTTCACTTGTTGTGTTTACAGTTCGTAACTTCATTTCAATGATGGTGACGTTTGGGCTGAGAGCTGCTAGACTTCGAAGGCCAACCTTAGAGACCCAGAGACTGAGAAGGGGTCACAGGCATTGCTGTTCCTCAACCAGCAATTCAGAACCTAGAATAGAGCCATTTGCATAGCATGATGCAGGTGTATTTTCACTGGCAACCTTCTTTTGTTTCTTGTCTGTAACCAAATAACTCTAAAAACCAGGAGAAGGAATAAATTTCTGGGAGACAGAGAGGGATGCTGCTGTGTTTGTTCAAAAGAAAGATCATCAAAACACCATTGTGTTCATAGTAGTTTTTTTTAACAGAGACTACAGTTGAATCATATGGAGACCATTTCCAAACGTCCCAAAGCCTTGCTATACCCCAAGGTAGAGAAATCAGCATCTCCAAGATGAATAGGGCCCAGGATCAATATTTGGTAAAGCTTCCCAGCTGATCCTAGTGTGAAGCCAAGATTAAAAGCCACTCCAGGAGCTTAATATTTGTTTTATGTTCTCTCAGGTTTTTTTTTCTGGACCAAGTATCAACTTGTGAACATATGTATAGGTGCCTATATTTATATATGTTCATAGAAATGTTTGTGTGTTTATGATAAAATAATTATTTGAAAGAAACAGGGATGTGACTTGGGGGATTTTGTTTAAATGTGTATATCCATATGCCTCTTAGCCTGTGGCAATTCAGTGTTACAATTAAGTTTGATCTTACTGCAGAGTGGAATCCACTTAAAGGTATGTAAATTCTATAGTAGTTTATAAATGAAAACTCCACTAGTTATACTTGAGTAGAAATTATTATCATTGCATTAAATTTATAATTATATATGTTGTCCTAATTTATTTTCCTAATTGAATAGCATAATCTTTAAAAAACTGCATTTTAAGCAACACAAAACTATTACTGCTGTAATTATCATTTTTCTTTCATCTATTAAACACTGATGTCTCTATTTCTTACTGAACATGATGTTTTCTATTCTACTTATTTTGTGAATGTCTTTGTCATTATTAATAGACATGCAAAAATGGGTGGCATATATCAGTGACACACCATTCCTAATCAACCTTGCTGTGTCACTCTTTGACATTTCTTCTAGGATATAAAGCAATTTCTTCAACCCTTTGTTCCTTCTTTTCTGCCAGTTTTCCAGGGAAATGACTCATTAAGTCTCTTCCAATTCTAGAAATAGTTACAAACCAAGTTAAACAGAGCCTCTTAAGAGCATGAAATATAGTTTGTTTCATAAAATAATAAGAGAATAAACCATATAGAACTGGTTTTTATTTTAGTTTGTTATGATTTATCCTTAAGGAAATATAGTTTCTTTTTTCTAATTTTTATTTATGTATAATAATTACACAGAATAGTGGGTTTCATTGTGGAATATTCACACATGCACATAACATAATTTTGTCAGTTTATTTCCCCAGTGCCTCGCACTGTCTTTCCCTCTTCTCCCTCCTTGGTTTATTAACTCTACCCTACTGGTGTCTCTTTTATTTCAAAAGATTCCTCCTGTTTCTCTTTTTTTTTTTTTTCTGCTTAGCTTCTGCATATGAGAGAAAACATACAAATGTTGGCTAGATCTGACTAATTCCCCTAACATGACACTCTTCCATTCCATCTATTTTTTCTGAAAGTGACATAATTTCATTCTTTTTTATAGCTGAATAAAACTTCATTGTGTCTAGATATCACATTTTTTTTTACTCATTCATCTGATAGTAGACACCTAGGCTGGTTCCATAACTTCACTATTGTGAATTGTGCTGCCATAAATATGAGGATGCTTGTGTTCTAGTGTGCTATCTTTAGTTCTTTTAGGTTAACAATCAATGCGAGGTATAACTCGATCATATGGTGGCTCCACATTTTAGTATAAGTTAGAGAATTAAATCAACATTAAATTATTGTGAAAATAAATATGACAACACTGAGAGCCTTGACTTACAAGGTGGCCTGTACATAAAAACATTAAGAATTATTTGCGTCCAGATTCAGCTGGCATGCATCTTTGAAACTTTAATAGTACGAACTTTTAGCCTTTCTTCTCATCCTTCCATGGGGATTCCAGCTAGGATTTGTCAGATTTTATGATGTTATTATCAGATCTGGACTAACTGAACTAATTTTTCTCCTCAGAGACATCAAGCTTTGATCATAACAAAAGAAAAATTTGATCCTATCAAAATTACTTAAATTAATTCCTTCACACTTTTGTCATTGATTATTGTTTTATTTGTTAGAAATAGGATGTAGAACTTATATATAGATACAGTTTTGCAGATGCATGCCAAGCATACCTTTTACCAGTTTATAAACATGAAGGCTATTCATGAATTTATTGCTGAAGACAAATTCTGTTGCTTTTGGCTGCCTGGCTTTTTCACATTCGTGAGATGTAAAGAGGCTCCCACCAGCTTGATTTTGTTCCTGTTATTTCTGCCAAATATAGCAAAACTAAGACATGTTGCCTTGAGTTATGTCCCAGTAGTTTTCATTAGTGTTGTAATTTAGTGTCTCCACTTTAGTTTACTACAGTAGCTCTCTGAATACCTTCAGGTTTTCCATGTTATTTATGGTCATAAATACCCTATAGGAATGAATTATGAACAATTTGTGTGCTTTGTTATTGTTATTATTATTATCATTATTAACACACCTTTTTAACTTTTATTGGTGTATTATAGTTTCATATTATAATGATAGCTCAGAGTGACAGTGATACTTGCACAGGGCACTTGGTGGGCTTTGCTCCAGCTCCCTCCTTATTCTATTCCCCTCTTGTCCATTGAGATTGACATCGGTATTCTCACATGTGTATATAATATGTCAATGGATGTTATTTTTTCATTGGTTCCCCCTTCTCCTAGACCACCTCCCTGACTCCTCTGAATTCTTCTCCATTATCAAGTCCTTCTGGTATCCTAATTACTCCCTAGCTTCAGTATATGAGAGAAAACATATGACTCTTCATTTTCTTTCTTTTTTTTTCTTTTTTTTTTTTTTGAGATACTGGGATTGAACCTAGAGGCATTCTACCTCCAAGCTACACCCTCAGCCCTATTTTTTTATTCTTTATTTTGAAACAGGGTCTTGCTAAGTTGCCGAGGGCCTTACTAAGTAGCTGAGGCTGGCCATGAGCCTGCGATCCTCCAGTCTCAGCCTCCCAAATATGGAATTACAAGCCTGTGCCACCACACCTGGCTGACTCTTCACTTTCTATGACTGGCTAATCTCACTTAGGATAATGTTCTCCAAGTCCATCCATATTCTTGCAAATGATATTACTTTGTTCTAGATTGCTGAGTAGATTTCCATTGTGTCTGTATCTCATAGTTTTGTAATCCATTTATTTGTTGATGGACACCTAGGTTGATTCCATAATTTTGTTCTTGTTAATTGTGCTGCTAAAAACATGAATATGCATACATTACTATGATTTTCTAATTTTACATCTTAATTATATACATTAATGGATTCCACTGCAACATTTACATATATGGACATGTCCTGTCTTGATTCCTTCCACCTTTCCTTCTGTGCTTTTTTGTTATCCCCTCCATTCTTTTTTTCCCTTGGTCATCTTCTCCTTTCTTAAAGTCCTCCTTCTACTTTTAGGTTGTTGGTTACTGTTTTTGTTTTGTTTTGTCCCTGCATAAGAGAGAAAACATGCAGTACTTTTCTTTCTGTGTCTGGCTTATTTTGCTTAACGTGATAGTGTCTTGTAACATCCATTTTCCTGCAAATGACATTTTATTCTTTACATAGATGAATAATACTCTATTGTGTATAGATGCCATATTTTCTGTATCTATTCTTCTGTTGACAGGTACCTTGACTGATTAGATATGTAAGCTATTGTGTAATGGGTATGCAGATATCTTTTCTGTATACTGACTTCATTTTCTTTGGTTATATGCCCAGGAGTGGTTATATATGGATACTATGATATAGTTCTATTTTTAGTTTTTTGAGAAATCTCAATACTATTTTTCATAATGGCTCTGGTAATCTGCATTTCCACTAAGAGTGAATAAATATTGATTTTTCTACTTACTCTTGTCTGTATTTGTAATTTTTCATTTTGGTTCAGGGTTTTTGATAATTTTGACTATGGTAAGATAGAATTTTATATAGTTCTGATTTTTATTTTTCTAATGAATAAAAAAATAGAGAATTTAAAAATACTTACTGGGCATTAGTACTTCTTACAAAAAGTATCTGTTCTTTTTTATTGAGTTACTTATTCTTTTTTATTCAGGTTTTTGAGCTCCTTGTATATTCTAGATATTAATCATCTGTCAGATGAATAGCTGGCAAATATTTTTTCCATGTTGTAGGTAGTATTTTTACTCTGCTGATTGTTTTCTTTGCTGAATAAAGCTTTTTACTTTGATATAATCATGTTTGTAAATTCTTCCTTTGCTTACTAAAATATTGGGGTACTATTCAAGAAATTATTGCTTGTGCATATGTTTTGAAGTGTTTCCCCTATATTTTCTTTTACATGACAGTGTTTGGTCCACTTTGAGTTGATTTTGTTGTGTGTGCTTCTGCAGCTATGACGTAAGTAATTCTAGAGCTAAGACTTTTTATTAGTAAACAGTTCTTAAAAATTAATTATGAATGGGTTATGCTGATAAAATATTTAATAGACTACATAAATTTGAGGTAAGAACATTTAAATTACAATGGCAATGATGTCTTCTCTTCAAACCTTCCCTGACCTTCCATCATCAGGTTAACAAAAGGGCATTTATCAGATTCAATAGACCAATGTAACTTGGTTTTAACATTACTGCAAAATGTCTGAGTATCTTACTGAAATGCTGATAATTTACACAGTCTAGATCATGATCTGTGACTGTCATTTTCTGAAGTTCCCCTACTGATTCCAGTCCTGCTTTTCAAAAACCATGCTTTGCATAAAAAGGAACTAGGTAATTTGTTTTACAACCCAGATTCTTACTTCCCGGGTCTTGCTTACAAATCAGAATCTCCACCAAAGTCTAATTCTCTTTTAATTCCCCTATTAATTCTAATGAGTAGTGAAGTGACAAACCATGCAACACAATATAAAGAGCTCAACAGGTTCTATCACAGACAATGCCCAGTTACTAATAAATTGCTCCACCATCTATTTCCCTCCTAAACCTTGAGGGAAGCACATCAAATTAAACTCTCCTTAGGATTGGAATCTTAAAATAGAAGCCTTCTTTAGAATGTGGTGATTAATCAGAAAATATCTTTTTGCTCAGCCTTCATCTCAATTAGGTACTATATTCCTCATAGCCTGACTCCAGAGCCGATGGACACTTTGAGGCAAGGAATATTTTTGAAGGCATTGTTCCTCCCAGTCATGACTCTTCTAGCACCAAGAGCAAGCTTGGGCCTGAGGCAGTGTTTGTTGGGCAACTGTTTCCATCATGTACAACTTCTTACTGTAAATGAAAACTCTTAATAGTCCATCACATAGAGGACTTCCAGATTGATTAACAATATCAACTGCTAAAAATTTATCTCTGAAATTTTCAAATTATGAAATTCGTACTGTATTGAATACTTTTCTGCACATACCTTTGTCTTATTTTTTCCTTAACAGAGGAACAACTAAATAGTTATTTCAAACATTATTATATATTCAAATAAAATTACAGAAAAGTTGTGCTAATTTTAAATTTTAGCAAGAATATATGCCTCTTTACCTTACTAACACCAAGAAATCAATTTTAATTGTGCTATAAATTTTTGAACTTTGGCAACATAGTCAGAAAAATGAAAGTTTTAAGCTACCTTTCTTTTACGTCCACTACAATTTAACATTTCAACACATACTGACTATGCAAGTTAAATTACTTTAATACTACAATATATTTATATACTAAATTTTTTACTTGTGCTTATTTGCATGAATTTTTCATAATAATAATAATAACAATAATAATAATAATAATAATACCTAAATACTATAATCGTAATAGCCATATAATAGCCACAAAAATCTTCCCAAACTAAGATCTATTCATATTTGCCTTCTCTTCATATATATTGGTAACTTCCATTGTTCTCAAACTTTAAAAAATCCTAATTAGACTCATCTGGCCCTGTAGGATCCAACCATGGGGTATTTCTTCAATTTTATCTTATACCACATCTAATTTCATTCTCTAAGCTACACTAAATGGATTCATTTGCACATACTATAAAATTCTCTCCTATTTTTGAGGCCTCACATTTTTTTCCATGCGAAACTTCCTTTTCTGACATCTAATCTCAGTGTATCATAATTTTTAAAGCTATGATTTCTCCTCATGATCTTTTTGTATTTGTAGTTTAGTGTACATGTTCTGTCCTAGTTTTTTAATCAACTCACATTTAACTTTTATTTTTTTCTTTTGTTTACTTTTTTTCTTCTAAAGCTTTAGTTACTGGTATAAGCAAATAAGTACAGTGTGGCTGAATTTTTATTTCATTATTGTTACATTTATTTGATCTGAATTCTCTCATTCCAATTATCTTCACTTTGTAATTTCTTGTGAAAGTTTGTATTAAGCCTGTTTTTTAAATTTATTTGTACTAAACAAAGATTCCAAGTTTTTCTTACTTTATCTAGAAATATTTTATATATACCTCTTTACATGGGTGTTTTGGAACAATTATTTCCTTACCTTAATTTGCTAGAGTTTTCTCATTAGTTCCTAAGTTTGTGTTTCTGCAAATGGACTCTGAGATAAAAAATGTCCATACAGAAGTTGGCTAAAAAAGATCACTTAAGAAAGTTATTTAAAGGATGCGAGGAAGGGAAAATTAAGCAGAGGAGACCTCACAGTTTTCTTTGAGAGCAGTCTGATGTGGAGAAATGAAGGTGTGGTACCAGGCCTTGGATTCCCACCCTTAAGCAAGGTGAGGGGGGGAAGTTCCTGAGGAAGGATGAAGCTCTGAGGTCTCAACAGGTGAAGTTCTGTCAGCCTGGAGAATAAGCATCTTAGCCCTAGTTAGACAATGTATCAAAGAATCTACTATAATCCACTCAGCACGATTTGTTTTTGAAAATTCAACCTATACATGAATGATTCTTTTAGAATTCTGATGTGTATCGTTTCCTAGAACAGAAAGAAAACAAAAAGTAAGAGGCAGGCATGGTGGCACACACCCAGCATTAGGGAGGCTGAAACTGGAGGAGGATCATGGTTCGCAGATAGACTCAGCTACTTAGCAAGGCCCTTCGCAACTCAGTAAGACCCTGTTTCAAAAATAAAAAAGACTGAAAAATAGGGCTGGGAGTGGAGCTCAGAGGTACAATGCCCCTGGGTTTCATCCTCAGTACTTAAAAGAAAAAAACATAAAAGTTGAAAGCAAATAGAATACAAGCTCCATTTATGTAATATATTTAAAAATTTACCATGTCCTTCCCTTAGATTTCCCATGCCTCTGTCCAGAACCTGATATGCGCTCCTGGTCACTATGCCCTTATGAAGCTGTGGCTGATACACTCTTCTATTTGTCATTAAAATGGGCCATGATAATGTCAACATGCAGGGCACTGAATAATCTGAGTATTAGAACTAAGCCTTCCTGTCCCATGATATAACAGCAGTCCTACCTCTTCCTGATTATGAGGGCTAATTACACAAAGAGGAGTGTTAATTCCTTTGATTATCTGCTTTATTTTGGGCTCAAGATCCCCGGAGAAAAGAAGACATGCAGAATCACCATCAGGAGGACAACAGCAGCTTTATTCTGCAGACCTGTCCCTTACATAGGTTTCTGGTCAAAATGACACACGCCCATGCCAATGTGAAGTGCACATGCATATTGTATTTTGCCCAGGCATACTTATATATCTAAGTGCAGACTTGGATAATGCTTTTTATTTTGTTGACATTATTCCAGAAAACCCAAAATACTTTGCTTTTACTTGGGAGGAACAGAAAAAAAATCTTTTTGGTATTGCAGGGAAACCTGCATAGTCCCATCTTGTATCAGGGTCTGGTGACACAGAATTTTGCCTCCTAGTGGAAGCCTGAAGATTCTCTCTTGCAGAGTTAGAAGCAGCTGCATGCAGTCTCTGAGCTCTTTCCAGAATTGGGAGTGTGCTGTCAATGAAAACAAGGTCTAGGGACCTGAGCATTTTGTCAAAGTCTTGGGAGTTGTCTGGTCAGTAAGAAAAAAGTGTTACATGAAGCAGATAAAAGTATATCCTCAGCTATAATTAGCCAGATAGCTACAGAAGTATCTGGGACTTTGGGGGTTTTGGTGAATGTTTATACACCACTTAAGCATGTTTATGCACCCCCCCCACACACACACACCATCTTATTCAATCTCAAAACAGAAACTTGAGATTCGACTCCTTAAATGGAAACTGCATTTATGGCCACCAAGAAGGTGGTGGCACAGGCACAAAATCTGTGGGTCGTAGACACTTCCTTTCCTTTTCTGTTAACAGTACAAGTGGATGATGCAGGTTTTGATTGGAACTTATGGCAGAAACAGAGTGTTAGGAATATCCAAATTGGATTTTGGTCACAACTATGGAAAGGGGCAGAGGTGTGCTACTCTACCCTTGATAAACAGTAGCCATAGATGCTGCCCTCTTAGCTTATGAACCAATTACTGGTGCTGGGTCAGTAATGGTGCAGACTTATTATCATATTCAAGTCTGGCTGATGTCCTGGACTCAGGCTTTTCTGCTCACATTGGCCACCTCCTCTGTGCACTGAGCCCTGATCTGGTGGTGCCAGGGAACTGGCTTTTGCATCTCCAGTGCTTCAAAGGCATTCTGAACTTCCTCTGGCTGTGAACTTATATTGTCCCAATCTTTTAGTGGGTCCACATTAGCACATAGGCTGCTACCAGGGACCGCAGGGAAACAGGGCCACATCTCCTTCACCCTGGGTTGTTTCTCTTAGGGCTCCTGCTCCAGAGGGTAATTAGGGGTATTCACTTAATCCTGCCAAAGACACTAAGTGTCAGGGGCCGTTTTTCTTTGCAGGGCAGGTTTCAACAGGGAGATCTCCAGAAAGAAGAAAACATACAGGTTCACCATCAGGAGGAGAACAACAGCTGCTTTAGTCTATAGAGTAGTTCCTTATATAGTGTTATGAAAAAAATGGCACACATTTACAGCAGCATGACATTTGCTTGTGTAATGTTGTGTATTGTATTTGCCCAGTCATACTTATATATCTAACTACACACCTGTGGCTGTGTTGATATGAGCAGAATCATGTCTTGATTGCTGGCCTATACTTTCTCTGAATCCCACACCCTTCACATTAATGATGAGACCACAATGACATCAAAATTTAGGTTATCTGTATAAGTACAGACCTTGTAAGGACACATCCAAAATCTTTATTTTCCTCTTCACAACACATACTTGTCTAGTTGATAGGCATTAATCTATTTAGAAAGCCACTGAGAGTTTCATTACTAGTCCAATGGAATTGCAGACTTTTTATGTGTGGGGACTTGACCTCTCCTTTAGCAAGTGGATTCTAGTCTTAGAACTATCAGCAGTCTGGAAATAACCCAAGAGAATGTGTCATTTTATTTTAGCAGTTCCTTTCAATTTCCTCATCATCCCATTTTTATTTATTCTTACTGTATGAATTAAACAATGCTCATATTGGCGTCCCTACTATCTTGTGCCTATGAACACTCTGGGCTGTTTTTTTTAATAACTCTGTGGGTAGGGATCATGGCTACTACTCAGACTTTGCTACTCATTATGGTAATGGCTCCCACCTGAATTCTGATTGTAAAGTGCTGCCAGCAGGCCTCTATTTTTTCAGCATAGCAATCACTTTCAAGGAGCTCTGTTCTGAATCAGCATTTTCTATTGTGAGCCTGGCCTACACAAGGCAAATACCACTGAGCTTCTGGGTGACATTGATTTTTCTCTTCTTAACATGTTTCTTTAATGAATGGAGTATCCTTTGGGTTCTCCTGTGGAACATAATTGGCTGTAGATCTTTCAACCTTATGCAATATAAGCTGTTCCAGTAAGCACACCTGGAACCTTTTGACCTCTCGTCTACATATATCTTAGGCTACCACTTTTCTACACTTCCAAAGATATACTATACAAGGTTTGTCTCCTGGGATTCCTGTTGGGATGTTAAATCCCATATTACAGGAAAACTCTTTCCTAACCAAGTTGGTAGCCTCTTTATACATAGCTTAAGAAACAACTTTTACATGTGTCCTTACAAAGGGGAATAATTCACCTCCAGCATTTTATTACTTCTTTTCCTCACGCACTAATAGTTTCTACCAGCAACCATCCAACTTAGTAGTTTTTAAAATTATTAATTCTTCCATACCTCTCAAAGGATTGAGAATTTCACAGGTATACCATTCTATTAACCACCAGCAAAGGTGTATTTGTTATTTAATCATTGCAGAATATCAAGAGCTATTGATAAACCACCAATAATCAAAGATAGGACACTCATTAACATCTGAATGGTAAAATATCTGGACCCCTATTATCATTTTAGACTGTTTCTCAGAACTACCGATGGAACCAATTATCCTACCCAGATTTTATAGAAATAAAACTTTAGATAGAAATTCATATATAAAAGGTTTTGGTAAACATACTCTGTTGACACAGCTATAAAGCTGAAGAAATGGGCAAAGAAACAAAATCAAATTGGACAGAGAAAAAGTCTATCATTTATTGTGTAAGGCCTGACTAGTCATTTTGACCTTTCTTGCAGTTCTGAGGTTACAATGCTTAAGATAATTTCATGAAGAGCCCTAAAGATAGTATAGTCCTTCCAAATACCCAAATTTGACATGGAGTTGTGGTAAGCTTTTGTTCACCACCTTTTCCTGCTACATGTATGCTTTCATGACTCATGCCATTGAAACAATTGTTCTAGGTAAAGTTACATAGGTTCAGATGAGACATATACATCTAATCAAGGGTGCTTTCCAGATAGGAGTACAATATCAACAATACTGGCATCTTGGAAAATGATAGCCTTGGTCCTAAAGGGAAAATCTGGTGGTACACATATCTATCACAGATTTCTTTCTATTGTCTTTTAAATAAAGCCTAAAACATATTATCTCATTCATGGTTAGCAACAAAGACAAAGAGCTTGTCTGTTTAAGAATTAGAGAAAATTATATTCATCTTCATAAAAGACAAATTAGAATTAGAGAAAGTGGATTAATGGTGGCCTGGGGCAAGGGTTTGTGGGAAAGAATGGTTTGAAAAAAGGCAGGAGGAAAGAAGAGATCGTTTCCTTCTTAAGTGTGGTGATGTAAATCACTATAATTCATCCAAACTGCCCATAAAGTAATAAATAATATTAATAAAACATTAATAAAAATAAGAGAAATATTATTTATTCTCTATAATCAGTGAATAAAATTTTAGAAATGAAAATATTAAAGGTAAATAAATATTTTTCTAAAGCTTTTATAGAAAAAAGGAGAGATTTAGAGCACTTATAAAACAAAGTTTTAAAATTCTTTTAAAAACATGATTCTTGTTTAATTACCATAGTAGTTGCTACATTTCTTTTATATCCTTACTGTATAGACTTAACCCTCCTTGGGATTTTTCTAAAATCATTCTGGGCTGAGTTCTCCCTTTATATCCTAATTCATATTTTCCCTGGCCATTTATTTCTCATATAAGATAATATTCTCTCTCTCTCTCTCTCTCTCTCTCTCTCTCTCTCTCTCTCTCTCTCTCTCTTTCCCTCTCTCTCCTTTTGCAGCTCTATTCACTGTCTAGCTTACTATTGGAGGGTATTCTTTGAGATCCATTCACTTTAGGGTAAAGGCCAAAGAGTATGGTTTGTTTACACTTAACCTTTTACCTCTTACCTTTTATATTTGAAGCTAATTATAGGTAATTAGGGCTTTCAAACTGTCCTCACCAATGAAAATAAAAACCTAAAGTATTTAACTTCAAAATAACTAATATTCTCCATATAATAAAGACTACAAATAAAAATTCACCAATGTCAATTTAACCAAAAGCTACATCTTTTAAAACTAGATTCATCTGGAAATGTTTAAAACCTTTTCTCCCGAAAATGCTGCATTTATTACAATAGTTTGTTTTAAATAAATACACATAACAATGACTACCTTATGCAAATTTTGATTATATATATATAGTGTTTCAGTTAAAGAGTAGGCAATGCAGTGACTCACACTGGGACTCCATTGTGAAGGGTGAGTGTAAATGAGTGACACCTCATTTTTTGAATGTCATAAAACAATTACCCAATGCACACTAGGACTCCCTTGTAAACAGTGACTGTAAAGAAGCGACACTTCATCTTTTGAATGCTGCAAAACCATTGTCCAATCTCTGCCCCACATATTATCTTGCTTGCTAAATAAAACACACAAGGATTATTCATTAACCTGGTGATGAACTCATGTATAATTTGTATGCAAAGAGAATAAACTGGGAATTACTAAATATAAGCAGCTTATGTTAGAAGGAGTTATGACACCAGGAACTAATAAGAAATTAAGTCAGTAACATAAGCATTTCTCTTTCACATGAGAGAAGGCTACTTCTCATGTATCCTTAGAATGTTTTTGACAGACATTTTCTCATTCTTTCAAGATGATTTAAGCTGATATATAGGTCTTTTTTGGACTTCCACGATGTTTTTATTCCTTATCTATTTATCAATAAAAGCCAGTTCTAAAGTCACAACATGCTTCTAACTACTGTGCTACAAATTAAGCCATTTTTAAAGGGCTTACTTTTGTTAAATCTCTTAGATAAGCAGAAATATCATTTTCTGGTCCTCCCTGGAAGAAGAAAAGTTAATGCAGAATCAGAAAGAAAAACTACACTCAACACTCAATATATGCTCCCTTTTTTTTTTTTTTTTTTTTTTTTTTGGTGGTACTGGGGTTCCTGGAAGCCCTTCTACCTCTAGGCTACACTCCCAGACCTATTTTTTACATTTTCATTTGGAAACAGAGTCTCCTAAGCCAGCGCGCATGGCTGGCTTTGAACCTGCGTGTTCTTCCTGTCTCTGCCTCCCAAGTGCAAGGATTACAAGCGTGTGCCACCACGCCAGGCTATATGCTCCCTTTTAATTCCTTAGTTTTAAATGGGTACCTGCCCCTGACACACACACACACACACACACACACACACACACACACACACTCATACATACACATTTGGGTTATACATTTGTGTATCCTATAAATAATTAAAGAATCACTATTATTTTCCTTTAAATTAACATTTTATTTATTACTTATTTATTTTAATTTTTGTGGTACTGGGGATGGAACCCAGGGCCCTTCTACCTCTGGGCTACACTCCCAGACCTATATTATATTTTATTTGGAAACAGGATCTCACTAAGTTTCTGAAAGTCTCACTAAGTAACTGAGGCTGGCTTTGAACTGACATGATTCTCCTATCTCAGTCTCCCAAGTACTGGTATTACAAACATGCACCACCACACCTGGCTAAGATTTTATTTAATAGAATTTATTGCTGTAGTTGAGGTTTGAGTTGACATTTTATTTTCATTTTGACTGACATTTACATTATTTTTATTATGACACAATCAAGGGACTGTTATAAATAAATCATCAATATTAACTAATTTAATACTTAGTACAAGACTTTGAAGTAGACAATATTTTATAACCTATATTATCAACAAGAAAGCAGGAACAGAATAATCAAATAGCTTTCGGAAGGTCACACACCTAGTAACTAGAAAAGCCAGAACTGAATCTAGAAATTCTCTCTCCAAAATGTATATGCTTTACCAACATGCTAAGCCAGATAGAAACATTACAAACCTAGAATTTATTATACAGTTTTACTTTTCAAATTCATAATGAACTAAAAAACATTTTAATTCTGCACTGGTTTGTATAATTTGTATCTTCATTTCTTTTCCTACCATCATTCTCAATGGCTCTAGATTATTTGCTGTAAACTCATAAATGATAAATTTATGCGTGGTATGTGGACTTTATCTGGCAGCAAAATGTAGGATTATTAAGAAGTACCCTGGAGTTGTGCTCTGTGTTTGCTATGAGTCCTGCCACTTATAAATCATGTGACTTTGTGCATATCACCTTCTCCAGTCCTCCTTTTAAATTATTGGGAGGACTGAGTTAAAACTCACCAAGAGCATTTAGATAAGAATACATAAATAAATTGCTATTCTTGTCATTTGCTCTTCTCAGTAGGGATGCCCACTTTGTAAGAGTATTCCACATTTTAGCGCAGACATTCTATGAAGCATCCAGCTCATTACCAAGATCCCTGTAGGAGCTCAATAAGTGAATGTGAATTTGTTCCCCCAAATTGAGGACTTGTCTCTTTCCTTAAATATGTCCATCCAACTGGGCTCCTTCTTCTCTAACTTTCAACTAATTCTGTACATCAGCTATATCTTAAAATCTAGGCTTGAATGACAGTACATTACAAAAAAGTTGAAAAACAGCCATTCAGTGTCCTGTAAACATAGACTCAAGCCTTCTTTTCATGCCTAATGTCTCCATTTCTTCTTTGATAATGTACAAAGTGCATCTGCCACACCAAAGAACTCACTTATCCAAACACACTTGACACCTCCATCCTGGTAAGCATGAAATCCTTCTTCTTTAATGTTGTGTTGAGTTACAACTCTTAGCACAGCTCCACTCACAAATTCTCTATGAAACCCATTCAACTTTCTCAAGACCAGTATGACTCCTTCAGCTGGCTTCGAAGGCACGCCTCTTACTATCTTCTAATCATCTCCCATTCTTTTAATAATTTGTTTTATGCCTATTTGTGTCACTGAGTAGGGAGGAAATGCTTCTCTGCACTAAGAATGGTTCTTGTTATGTAATACACTCCCAATAAATATTTATCAAAAGCAAAAAATATGCATTGAGCATTTAATAATTCCTCAAGGATAACTTGAAAAAGGTAACCATGTCAGAAATACAGAAGGAAGATAAAAACTTAATATTTACATTGGAAAATTGGTTGGCATTCAACTTCTCAAAACAAATTTGGAAAAAAATAATATAAAGCAGATACTCAGCTGATTGGAGCAAGCTGGAGAATGCTATTGCCAAACCATATTTAAGAGTAATCAAGTTCTCTAAATTGAGCAGAAGTCTGAAGCATGATCAGGTTAACAAAAAAGAAAAAGAAAAAAATTGTTTTTTTGACTGAATTGAAAACAGAATGTGGGGAAAATTATATTTTATTCCTTGAAAAACAGAGTGTATTTCTTCCTTCCATTAAATTGATTCTGTGCCAAATTCTTAGCCAGTATTTTATATTTTTATCAATTTCTTCTCTTCTCATTGATCTTATTTATAACTTGGTTATAAATATATTTGTCTTAGCTATAAAATAAATTTATAAAACATAAATATTACATTATTTCAATCTCCTTTGTTATGTTGTTTGATTCTTGCTTTGTTCTCCACTCTGCTAAGTGTTTTTTCACTCACCTGACATTTAGTGTTAATAGATATTAGTATAATAGCTTTCCTTATATTCAGTTCGTGTTTCACAGAGCTTTATGGATGTAAAGACTTGACTAAAGAGATAACTAAGGATAGTATTTCAGTAAATTAGGCAAGATTGTCAGTCAGTCTGTAAATTCCATAATTACTTGTCAAATGTTAACTCTAATGGGACATAGTGTTATAAGAAAGACCATATCAGTATGCACATGGAAAACACACAAATAAGTTTAAGTAATATAAATGTCACAGAATAATACCCAATGCTTTGTATTTGCATAAATAGAGCTCACAGCCTAGTTTAGGGATTGGAAAGCTATGCCTAAGAAATTGACATTTAAGAAAACTCCTAAAACAAAAGTTAAAATTAGCTGTACAAAGGAAATAATAAAGATTCAGTAGAGGTAGATTTGGGTGAGAGAGTGGACCAGGTTGTAGAAATATTTTGGTGTGTGTGTGTGTGTGTGTGTGTGTGTGTGTGTGTGTGTGTGTGTGTATGTGTGTGTTGACTTAATCATAAAACAATGAGAGAGGCTATAGACAGAATCTGGAGAAAGCTGCTACTAGTGCCAAGGAGATAAAGAAAAAATAGGACACATAAAGTTGGAGATTGTGGCAAGAAAACCTGATGCCTTCTACTTGACTTCAGGATTTGACTTAATCCTAGGAGCTCTACTTTCTCATTTCCTTCAAAGTTTGCTTTCTCCCTACAGTTACCAAGGGATACTCAATCAACCTGTATACCGTATCTCGTCTTTTCTAGTATACTAACATCTGATTTCTGAAATCACACACACACACACACACACACACACACACACACACACACACCCCATTACTGTTACCTAAATCATTACTTTAATCTTCCTGGATTTTTCCCATAAGACATATTTTTGCAATATATTTATATTGCAAAAGATTCCACCTGTAAAACATGAATGTCCACTCCCCATTTTTCTTTGTACCTTTTTTCTGCATCACTTCTAAAAAAATCCAGAAAAAACATTATTTATTTATTTATTTATTTATTTATTTATTTTGTGTGTTTGTGTTCATGGGGATTGAACCCAGGTGCATTCTACTTCTGAGCTAAACCCTGAGCCCTATTTTATTTTGAAATAGGGTCTTAATAAGTTGATGAAGCTATCCTCAAACATGTGATGCTTCTTTCTTAGCCTCCCAAGTACTGAGAATAAAGATGTGAACCACCACATACATCTCTCAGAAAAAAAAATTATATTGGCCCTCTATACTCTCTCCCCAATCCATGTTGCTCCAATGTAATTATATCAGAATTTTTATTCCCATGTTCTATGGAAACTACTCTGTAAAAGTAATCAGTGATCTTCATTAGGCATCCTCAGTTGGTTTAGTAGCTTACTGTATGTTTACAACTCCCTCTTTAATTGTCTTGGTCAGTTGTCACATATTACTCCAGCACCATATTTCTAATTTTAGTGAATACATATGAAGTTCAATAAGAAGTGAGGACATTTTTTTCTAGTCTTTTAGTGATGCAGAAAGGAGAGTGTTGAGCTTCATAAAATCTCTTTGAAAATACTTTAGATGGTCCTATTTTTTAAAATACTTTTACTGGTGCACTGTAGTCTTACATCATAATGTAGTTCATAGTGACATTGACTAACAAGCACACAACACTTGGTAAGCTCTCCCCCAACTCCCCTTCCACTCTCTCCCCTTCCCAATGCATGATATGAATATAGGCATTGCTATTCTCACATATGCACATAGCATCAATAGTAGTCTTTTTTTCATTAATTCTTCCTTTCTTCCACCACCCTAGACCCCTCACTCCCCTGGGTTTTCTCTTCCATTACCTAAAGTTCCTCTGGTATCCCAATTATTTTCTAGCTTCCCCATAGGAGAAAACATATGATCCTTCACTTTCTGTGACTGACTAATCTTGCTTAACATAATATTCTCCAGGTCCATTCATTTTCTTTCAAATAACATAGTTTTATTTATTTTTTGATGAGTAGAATTCCATTGTGTGTATATCCCATAATTTTGTAACCCATTCATTTATTAATGGACACCTTAGTTAGTTTCATATTATAAGTTGTGCTACTATAAACAGGGATATGCATATATAACTATAATATTCTGATATATAATATACCCAAGAGTGGTATAGCTGTATTATATGGTGGATACACTCACAGTTTTCTGGGGAATCGCCACACTGATCTCCATAGCAGCTGCACTAATTAGCAATACACCAATAGTTTATAGGAGTTTCTATTTCCCCCCTTCCTCATCAGCATTTATTATTGTTTGAATTCTTGATAATTGCCATTCTAATAGTACTCTTGTTATTTTCAACTTAAACTTTTGAAACCCTGGTGATGGGATGAAGGCCTATGAGTGGTCTTTCAGGTTTTAAAGCACCTACAGTTGAAATCAAAACATGGTTGTCTCACTTTGGAATGTATAATCTGTGGCCTTCCTGTATTAGATAAAGTGAGATGAGAAAATTCTCATCTTAGTGTTTCCCACATATCTTGAAATACATTACATTTTTCTATTTATAGTTGAAAATCAGCCTACTTTGAAATTACCAGTTAAAAATGTTTATGGATTCTTCTGAAGAGAAATGCTAGATTGTTCATAATTGGAGAAAGTTCTGATACTTAGTAGTGTTTTCAATGAGATCATTTTTTTCTGTGCTTAACAGGAAAGTTACAAATATAATTCTCACAGAGCAGAATTCTTGCCCTAACCTATGCCCCTTCACCCACATAGATGAGATCATTCAGATAAAAAAAAATTAAAAATTACCTGTTCTATTGAGGCAGATGATGAATCATTTTCAAAAATGTAGTTGTGGGCCCAGAGAAAGTACAGTTTGATGATAAGAACATTTCCCTGATTATCCAGAATGTGCCACAGATGTGCACTTAGTTGTAAGCAGCTCTGCAGGCTGAGCAAAACACACACAGTGGTAGGGCTCTGGCAGAGTCTGAGGCAGCATGGCCTTTCTACCTATGCTGGCAGAGACATGTGCTGCATGCCCGCTTCCTTCCCCCTTCCCAAAAGGGGCTAGCATTGAGTCAAGTAGAAAACCTCCCTGGGCCAGAACAACTGAGTCCCCGCAGGCAGTGCCATCAGACATCATCCCAGCTGCAGGTGGCATGCCATATTGCTTAGGAGGCAGATGGCCAGTTCCCAGAATTAGAGAGGCACATTTATTATTCACAATCTCTGGCAACTTGCTGGAGCTTTATTTTTTTCCTCACAGGTGGCTCTGTTGTCTAGGAGCTCTCATTGTTCTTCCATGTAGAGCAGCTGCCCGGCATGACTTCTGGGGTGCAGATGATTGCTCAGTTGGGGAAAACAGAATGGCAGCCCTAGGCCTGCTTTTGTGAGGACATGACACACCCAACCTGCTTCTGGTCTGGGAAACCTGACCCCACTTCCATTCTGGCAGCTTAATGGGACCTCTACCCATGGGATGGTTAAAGGAGACCTACCAGGAGGCTACCAGCATGGACTAATGAAAGGGAGGGCTAAGCCCTGGTGGGAGGCCAGCCTCCTCCGTCTACTCTCTCCCTCCAAGAGTGTGTCCAGCAGCTGCTAGACAGGATAGAATAGTGATAGCTCCTAGATACCATTGCCACCTGTGAGGAAAAAATAAAACACCAGGGAGTTGCCAGAGACTGTGAACAATTAACATGCCCCAATGATATGGGAAACTGGATATCTGCCTTCTAGTCAATATGATGTGTATATATCCCCCATAGCTGAGTATATCCTGCAGGTGAACATGTAACAAGGTTTGACTGTGCAATTGACTATGCAGACAACTATTGGAGTATTATGGCGACAGATGCACTTGATAAAGATTGTTACTAAAAACAGAGGGTTAGGGTTGGAATTAGTGTTAGCGTTAGGGTTGGGATTGGAATTAGGATTAGGGTTAGGAATAGGGTTAGGGTTGGGATTAGGTTTAGGGTTAGGGTTGGAATTAGTGTAAGGTTAGGGTTAGTGTTAGGGTGGAATTAGGGTTAGGGTTAGAGTTGGAATTAGGTTTAGGGTTAGGGTTAGGTTTAGGTTTAGGGTTGGAATTAGGGTTAGAGTTAGGGTTAGGGTTTGGGGTTAGATTTGGAATTAGGTTTAGGGTTAGGGTTTAAATTGGAATTAGGGTTAGGTTTAGGGTTAGAGTTAGGATTAGGGTTAGGGTTCCAATCAGGGTTAGTGTAAGGGTTAGTGTTAGGGTTCCAATTAGGGTTAGTGTAAGGGTTAAGGTTAGGGTTATAATTAGGTTTAGGGTTAGGGTTAGATTTAGGTTTAGGGTTTGGGTTAGGGTTAGGGTTGGAATTAGGTTTAGTGTTAGTTTTGGAATTAGGGTTAGGGTTAGGATTGAAATTAGATTGAGTTAGGGTTGGAATTAGGTTTAGGATTAGGGTTAGGGTTAAGGTTGGAATTACGGTTAGGATTAGGTTTAGGTTTAGAGTTGGGATTTGGGTTAGGGTTTCAGTTAGGGTTCATATTAGGTTATGGTTAGGATTATGGTTAGGGTTGGAATTAAGTTAGGGTTAGGTTTAGAATTAGGTTTAGAATTAGAATTTCAAAAGTAAGTATAAAAATGCAAGGAAGGAGAAATCAGTAAGGTCTCTTATTACATATTAATATTTTGTAATCAATATTTTCCAAAGTTATCATTCCTATGTATATTTTTGAACATGAATAGATCTCTATTTATTTTGTAGTAAAATTCACCTTTTATGATACATTTTAAGAGATATCATCTATTTTGTATCACTTTGAACATCACTATCATATATAATTAAAATGTACAAATGCAATTACATAAAAACATATTTTGTATGTGAAGTCAAATGACTTTACATTTTAGAAATTGCCCTTATTGGCCTCAGCCCTGCCACCGAGGTCTACCTACACAGCAGCGAGCCGCCCGCCAGCAACACAGCAGTCACGCCGCCCTACATGATCGTCTACTTTCCTGTTCTAGGGCACTGCGAGGCCATGCGAATGCTGCTGGTGGACTAGGGCCAGAGCTGGAAGGAGGAGGTGGTGACCAAGGAGTCTTGGTCCTAGGGCTCGCTCAAGGCCTCCTGCCTCTACGGGCCTCTCCAAGTTACAGGATGGAGACCTCACCCTGTACCAGTCCAATGCGCTACCTGGGCCACTCGCTGGGGCTGTATGGGAAGGACGATCGGGAGGTGACCCTCCTGGACACGGTGAACTACGGCTTGGAGGACCTCTGCTGTAAATATGCCACCGTCATCTACACCAACTATGAGGCAGACAAGGATGGCTATATGAAGGCGCTGCCCAGACACCTGAAGCCTTTTGAGACCCTGCTGTCCCAGAACCAGGGCAGCCAGGCCTTCATTGTGGGCAATGAAGTCTCTTTCGCCGACTACAACCTGCTGGATTTGCTGCTGATCCACCAGGTCCTGGCCCTTGGCTGCCTGGACACCTTCCCCCTTCTCTCTGCCTATGTAGCGCGCCTGAGAGTCCGGCCCAAGATCAAGGCCTTTCTGACCTCCCCCAACCATGTACACCGCCCCATCAATGGCAATGGGAAACAGTAAGGCTGCCTGCCCTGCTCCTCCAGAACCAATAAAGTTTCCAATACAGGAAAAAAGAAAAAGAAAGAAAGAAAGAAAGAAAAAGAAATTGCCCTTATTATTAAAATATATAATTTTTACTTTTATAATAGAGAACAACTAAAAAGTTGCTGTTATTAAGTACCAACCCCCTCAAAACATTATAAAGTTATAATATTTGGAAAACCTATAAGATGCTGTTGTAGTTAGATATAAAATGTCCCCTAAAGAGCTCATTTATTAATGTTCAAAGCTGATGTGATTTATGAGAGTTGTAATCCCAGAAGCAGACAAATCCATTGTAATGGTTTTACCTGGGTGGTACCTGGTAGGTTGTTAGGGTGTGGCTGGAGAAGGTGGCCCCTGGAGATGTGGCCTTGGGGTTATATAATGATCCCTCTTCCCCCTTGCCCTCACTCTCAGCTTCCTGCCTCTGTGATGTAAAAAGCACAGCCCATGTTCTCTCCCTACTCATCCTGCCACCATGCTCTGAGATCCCTGGTCCTCAGCCTCACAGGAACTGAGCCTGAAACCATAAAAAATATCTTTTTTCCTCTATGTGGTCAGATATTTAGTTTATGGTTGCAAGAATGTGGACAATAGATACAGATGAATTATTTCAAAATCACATAAAGGACTGTCATCTCTTCTTCCTACAACTTTTACTAATATTCATAGAAAAGGATTACCAAATTTTACTAGCAGCCTCAGAGGTAGTGTATCATAAGGATGAAAATTTTTGGAATAAATTATAGATATGACAAAGGGAATTTTTATGATTAATATTGTCTATTCATTATACAGTCAAATGTTTATTATGTAATATAATTATACCATACTATTGTTCCTATCACTGCATCTATTCATATTTGTATATGTGAAGAGATTCACCCATAAAAGCTCTGGTGCTGGTATTGCCCTATCTGGACTAATTTAGAGTAAACATATAGTGAACAATTCCATGAGGTACATGTATGGGATAAGTGAAAGAATAAATAAGGGCAATAAAGGTGAATACATATGATATTTCTAATAATATATATTGGTTATAAAATTTGTCATCGATTAGTCAAATCTCTATGACCTAACAGACAGTGCTGTGTTTTTCTCAGAGTATTTTTATTCTTCTTCTTCTTTTTAACTTTCTATTTGCTGACCAGAGTGGATTTTTTTCTCTTTATCATTGGTACTTTGTGCTGTGGAATAAAAATATAGTATAAAATAAATTTTGATTAATCATAAGAATTTGTATTTTCTTGAGTCAACTCATTTTAGTCTCTCCAAATGAATTATAATAAGCCATGCAATTAAAAAAGTAAATAAAGTCATACCATATATTCTTTTCAATTAATACCTATGAAATGTTGGTGATTTCTGGCATTCTATAATAAAGAATATCTTCTATGTAAAATACTATTGACAAGTAAGCCAGATCTAAAATTTTAAAGAAATATGATTTTGTCATAGATATAATGGCAAAATAAATAGATCAGTAAGTCTTTAAAGTCATTGAGCAGAGAGAGTCAAGGAAAGGGGACTCAAACCACATTCTAGCCTTTCATTTTCTAATTGTTGCTGGAGAAGGGAGCCTTTGCTTTGAATTTTTAAGTTCAGAACACTTAAATATGGGGAAAAATATGGAAGTTTGGAATTTCCAGCTGAACCTTAACCTTTAGGTGTTTGTCTTTGTTTATTCTTGGCAAAATGCAATCCTGGTTTAAAGATAAAAAGGCTTAAATGGGCTATTAAAAATATCCTTGAACTTCAAAGAGCTCTTAAAGTGAAGTTTTCACAATTTAAATAGGAATGAATGAAACCATGTGGGTTAAGTTTTCCTTAAATTATACATGCTCTTAAAAATTAAGAAAACCATGAAGAATGAATTTTAGTGTTTTATCCAACTCTATATTGGTGGTCAATAATGCCATACAATGTCTTTACTTAGTTTAAAAATGAAATATGTCTAAAGCAGAAAAAACACTTAACAGAGTCAAAATAAACTCACTTAACCACACTACAAGCCCTCAGTGCCACCCCAAATTATTCATTGATTTTCTGACTAAATATAGAAATATAACTATAAATTGCTTTTAAGTTAGATATAGCCTATTCTTTGGGGAGTATACAAAAATTCATAAACATAGATAAATTCACCTACTCTCCCCAAAATAGAAAAGTAATGAATAAGAAGATATTCACATGATGTCCAATGCACCAAAACATTTATTGTTTATCTTGAGACTATAAACATAACCGAAGAACCTTCAAAATCTGTGATGAACAGAAAGGACATAGCTAGGAGAATTGAGAATTCTTTTCTGTCACATCTGGAATTGAAATAAAAATTTATGGGAGGTTTAATCTTCAAATGATGAGAAGATAGTGGGTTGGCAAGCTAGAGTTTGTCTGGACATTCCATATGCCAGTACGCTGAAGAAATTAATTCAGTATACATTGATTGAGTCAGAGGTTTTGTACTGTACAATTATCAAACATTCCTTATAATAGAATGAACTGTATTTTCTTGACTCAACTCATTTTAGACTCAGAAAGAAGTTATTTTTCCTTTTTGTGTGTGTGGTACTGGGGATGGAACCCATGGGCATTCTACCTGCCAGCTACACCACCAGCCTTATTTTTTATTATTTTGAAACAGGGTTTCACTAGGTTGTGGAAAGCCTCACTAAATAGCTAAGGCTGGCTTTGAACCTGCGTGATCCTCCTATCTTAGCTTCCCAAGTGCTAGGATTTACAAGCATGTGCCATCACACCCGGCTTACTTTTCCTTTTTTTTTTTTTTTTTTTTTTTTTTTTTTGGTGGTGGTACTGGGGTTCCTGGAAGCCCTTCTACCTCCGGGCTCCACTCCCAGACACCTATTTTGTATTTTTATTTGGAAACAGGGTCTCTTAAGCCAGCGCATGCGCCTGGCTTCGAACCTGTGCGATCCTCCTGTCTCTGCCTCCCAAGCGCGGGGATTACAAGTGTGCGCCACCACGCCCGGCTTACTTTTCCTTTTTAAAAGAATTATATAAACTAAAACTTCTTACCAAAAAATTAACAATTTTAATTGTCATAGTTATCTTGAGCAGCTACAACAAATATGATAGGCTAGGTGGCTGAAACAATGGAGACTTAGTTTTCACTCTTCTGGAAACTAGAAATTCTAAGAACAAGATCCCAACTGTTGGTTTCAGATTAGAGTTCTCTTTATGGTTTGTGGAAGTCCTCTTTCGGTACTCTCACATGGCTGTCAGAATATAATTTCTTTAATATTTTTTCTTATAAATACTCTAATTTCATTCACGTTGGCCCTACTTTCATAAACTAATTGTCTCCTAAAACCTAAATCAGTTCATACCAGTAAGTTAAAAAGAAAAAAGGACTATAGAGTTATCCACTGGTCTTTTATATAAATTGTTATTCATTTATATGTGTACATATACATACATATGTAAAATTTTCCAATGTGAAATGTAGGAAATTATAGATAATATCTTATACAATCACCTGAATTTTACATTGGAAAAATAAACAAGTATAGTTAAGGAAGTGGGAGTGTGCTCTGAAAATGCATGATGAAGTGAGACTACCTGGCTGATAAGAAAATATGCCTAAATAACAAAAACTGTGCTATGAGGCATGTGAATAGACAGCACAATGGGAAATATTAGAAAATTCAGAATAGACTGAGGTGCTTATAATTATGCAACATATAATGATAGAGTCTGGAATAACTGATACTAGAAAACAGTGTAACTACCTGTATAAACAATAAACCTGGATCCATCTATCCATCTGGATCCATAATACTAATATATATGCATATATGTGTGTGTGTGTGTGTGTGTGTGTGTGTGTGTGTGTTCATGAATAGGTATAGTGCACCAATAAAGCTATTTTAAACAATTCCTGATTCTTTTGATGTTTTTTCCTCCCCTGCGCTCATGGCTTGTGAGAACATTCTTTGGTTGCTTGTCTACCATTACCCATAATGGTTTTTTAAATGGCCTTTTTTTTTTTTAACCTCAAGGAAATAGAAATAACTTGGAAGTGAATGTTCCATGACTACTAATGGTTTTTTTTTTTTTTTTTTTTTTTCCTCCTTAGTGCTGAAACCAAGCTATTTGGGAAAGGAAACTTACTCTAAGTAATTTTGTTATAAAATGATACTCATTTGAGCTGTTTTCCATACTAAGATGCATGAGGCATTTGAGTGCATTAGTGCTAATGATGTAAAAGAGCTAAAAATAATTATAATCTCTACCAGTATTACCAGATCTTATGATACAAGCACCATAATTAGATGTGTCTCTGCACAAATTTACTTAAAAATTCTTTGTCAAGTATTTTTACAGAGGTGTAAATAAAAGGCTTTCTTTTTGGTTATTCTGCAAGTTAGTAGAAGCTTAAAAACTTACTTAAAAGGAAGTTTAGAGCTCAAAGAGAATGCCTATCATATTTTTCTAATGTTTTTAATTGAAGGAGATGAGTGACATTAAAAAAGAAACCACCACCTGTTGAGATTGAGAAAGCCTATTGTTCTTGGTTACACCATGTGAAACAAAGCTTTATTCTGTTAATGTATTCTGCTCCTCGGGAGCACACTGCTGCTTTGTATATGGAGGTGAAAAAAACAACCTATGAAGACACACTCTAGAGATATCTAAAGGGATGTGATATTTTAGAATGAGTGGAAAGATTTAAATAAATGCCCATGAATACTGCGAGTGGTTTAAAATGAGATACATTTGGAAAATTTCTATGATATTTATCTTTTCTTGGTAATATTGAAAGCAAAAACACTAATTTACATTGCAACACATGCAAGTGTAATTAGTTGTATCTTAGTTGTCATGTGTCCTAAAAAGAAGAGGAATAATTCAGAATATAATCAATAGGATACAGAAAACAAATATATAATAACTTTAGATAAGGTAGAGATGACTAAACTATGACCCATTGTTCTTAATTCTTGCTAGAATAGTATAAAAAGGAATGGAAAAATGAATGTTATTAACTATAGTTATCATGCTGTACAATATATTTCTGGTATTTATCCCTGCTGTTTAGGTCATATTCTATTTCCTTCCTCCAGTCACACATAATCCCTGTCCTTTGGCTACCACCATTCTGCTCTCTGTCTCTATGAGTTCAACACACACATGTGATATTGTGTTTCTGCACATGGATTGTTTCAGTTAATGGAATGTCCTCAAAGTTCATATACATTGCCACAATGAGGATTTCCTTCCATCACTTCCATCATAAAAAATAAGCAAGCTAATTAGCTTATTTATTTATTTATTTATTTATTTTTTTTTTAGTGGCCCTGCCTCTAAGCCACCCTTTCCGCCCTATTTTTTATTTTAAAACAATGTCTCATTAGGTTGATGAGAACCTTACTACTTGCTGAGCCTGTCCTCAAACTATCATTCTCCTGTCTCAGTGCTAAGATTACAAACATGTACCACCACACCTGGCTAATTAGCTCAATTTCGTTGTTCCAAATATGCGTACATCTTTCAAAATGTCATGTTGTACATGATACATATATACAATTTTAGTTTATCAATTAAAAGCCAGGTATGGTGGTGAGAGGCTGAGACAGGAAGATTAAAGATTTGAGACCAGCCTCAAATATTTAGTGAAGCTTTCAGCAACCTAGGGAAATTGGAAAACCAGTATATGTTTACAGGAATGGAAAATTTAAGTGGGTGGATGAATGTAGTAAGATAATGCTATAGATGTTCAGTCAAAGCAGTATGATGTATTTTTATTACTCATCATGAAACATGGAAAAATCTTAATAGAGTGAGAGTAGCTAAGAATGAGGCTAGGAAGCTAGGGAGAAAGAGGGTCATGGGAAGAAGTCTGGATGAAGGAGATGAAGGAGAAACCACAGATGAGCAAATAAAGTGACCTAACTGAGGGGAATGAGAGGGGGAGAGGGAAATTCCCTAATGCTCACGATGTACATTCACAAACATATCACAATCAATCAGTAAGCCAAACATTAGAAGGAGGGAGGGGGAGGGAACAGGATGGGAAGTGGGGAAGGGCTAAATGAGCAATCTGTGTATGAATGCCTTTACCATCTTGTACCTCATTGAGATGTATGGCTACAAGGCACCAATAAAAATAAATAAATAAGCAAAAAGAAATGAGGCTAAGAGTTTGTTTTGGGGAAATGTTTAAATATTTTGGGGGAATTTTATACCTTTTTATTAAGCTCTTTGTGAATGCTTATCTAAACATGGCCATGATCAGATCTAAAAGGCAGAAACAACTAGAATCCAGAGAAAGTCAGAGAGTCATGGTGAATGTGAAGGTGATGGTTATGTGAAATACCAATGGAATTTTTCTTAGTACTAAGGATTAAACCCTTAGTTTAGGTTTCTCCTGAGGACACAATACATAGCTCCCAAATAAGAAAATATTTAGGAATAAAGAAAAAAATAATTTTTCCAAACCAGAGGGTAAAATATATATGTGTGTGTGTGTGTGTGTGTGTGTGTGTGTGTGTGTGTGTGTGTATACCACTAAACTATATTCCCTGCCCCAGAAAAAAACATTTTGAATGACCAAGTTAGAATTGAATGTTTAACAAACCGGGCATGGTGATGCATGCTTGTTATCCCAGTACATAGGAATCTGAGACAGGAGGATCATAGTTCATGGACAGCCTCAGCTACTTAGTGAGGCCCTCTGCAACTTAGTGAGACTCTGATTCAAAAATAAAGGATGAAAAACAAGGCTGGGGTTATAGCTTGGAGGTAGAATGTCCCTGGGTTCAATCTTTAGTACTGAAAAAAAAAAAAAAAGAATTCAATGTTTAAGAAAAAACTCACTTATTAAATTCTATGATAATCATATAATTCTGAGAATTCAATTCTTAAAGACTTCTGAAGTTTCATAATTTCTCAGATGCTTTTTGTTGAAATAGAATAGTTGTGATTTTTATCTAGATTTTACAAGATTAAAAAAAATCTCAAGGCCTGGCGTGGTGGCGCATGCTTGTAATCCCCAGGCTTGGGAGGCAGAGACAGGAGGATCACGCAGGTTTGAAGCCAGCCTATCTGGCTTTAGAGACCCTGTTTCCAAGTAAAAATATTAAAAAATAGGTCTGGGAGTGGATCCCAGAAGTAGAAGGGTTTCCAGGAACCCCAGTACCACACACACACACACACAAAAATCTCAAACTGTAATAACATATCAAGCGTGAAAATCAAATCATGTGATAAATTTTTTTTTCACAGATATAATGACAAGAGAAGTAAATCCGTAAGTCTTTACTGCTTTCAAACTTAAAATTTTATGTAGGTTTTGATGTAAATTTGGGTTGAATTTCAGTTTTAGAAGCATTCTAATGTTTTCATTAAAATGAGTATTTATAGTAGAAAAAATTAGCTTAGAGAAATCACTAATAATCCAATAAGTAAATAATTTAAATTTGCTATTTGATTAAAATTGTTTTAGACTTTTCTCACAGAAATCTTTAGTTCAATTCTTTTTTGTAACTTCTATTGATTTTCTCTTTTTATGCAATAAAAATTCCACCATTTTATATGAATTGATTTGGAAAAAGATAAAATGGTGAAGTATAGATATGAAAATCTAAAAAATAATTTTATTTGGAAGGAAACTTACTGAATTTTATAAGAAAGTAGCCATTTTACAGAGGTTGTGTAAAACTGTAGATGGGTTGGGTTTAGATGAGTCAATTGCTGGTTATAGGATATCTTAGGAAAATCCAGTAATATGAAACTGTTCTGAATGATCACTATTTTTAGGAGCCCAAATCACAAAGAACTGCTGACATCTGAAATAGATAAAATCAACAAAGATATGAAAGAGACTATGACCAGTATTATCATTGTTCATTGTTGAGAAGCTATTTTCTTGAACTTCATGTTAATTCAGTAAATTATATTAACATTTGTCTTGCACAAAAATTGCATTTGGTGGTGACATTAAAACCATATGTATCTATGCCACACAAGTAAGAAATAAAATTACTAAAGCAAGGCAAAAACACATCTATAAAATAATAACAATATTTACTCCCTCCACTCCTCTCTGGCCCTTGTACTCCTCTACATTTTCCCTCAAACCTGTGAAAAAAATTACAATAACTTGAAGTTGCTCAATGTCTTACATTTGATCTATTTTCTGATAAAATCTGTGCCGCAGAATGCTTACAGTTGCAAGTAATAAACCACACAACTAAAGGTGGCTGAAAGGACAGACTTACCATCCTCACATAATAAAAATTCAAATGTAACTCCATTTTAGCTTGTTTCTGTATGGTCCAAGATTGCTGCCACAGTCAAAAGCATCCTGTGGAGTAGAGATTAAATAAATAAATAAGTAAATAAATAAATTCCACAGTAGAGATTAAAGAAATAAGTAAATAGATAAGTAATTAAATAAATTCCTGCATTCCTGTCAGGTTCTGTTTATTTTATATGAGTTTGCATACACATGTATATGCTGCAAGGTAGGAAAGTAAGTAGCTGGTATTTTCATCTATTACAGTGAGAAATGATTTCTCCTAGAAAATAAAATGAAACAGGATGGGATAAAACTATAGAGTTGACAGACCATCTATGCATAAAGCAGTATTTTTCCAGAGCCTCCCAATACACTTGCACTGTCAAATTTTGAATGTTTCTTAATAGATGAAAAATGGTATTGCCCTATAATTTTAATTTTCAGTTGTTTTTAATAAAGAAGTTAAATAAACATTATTTCAATGGTCTTCAAATGGTTATTATTCTCAAATTAGTTCTCACTATTTTATAAAGTATTATTTAATAAATTGCCTTATTTAAAAATTTGTTTGAATAGAGGACAGTTATATGTTTTTAAAATTTTTGAATATATAGTTAAATTGTATTTAAAAGCCGGGCTTGGTGGCGAATGCTTGTAATCCCCGCGCTTGGAAGGCAGAGACAGGATGATCGCGCAGGTTCGAATCCAGCCGCACTGGCTTAGGAGATCCTGTTTCCAAATAAAAAGTATAAAAATGAGTCAGGGAGTGTAGCCCGGAGGTAGTAGGGTTTCCAGGACCCCCAGTACCACAAAAAAAAAATTGTACTTAAAAGTTTTTTATATTAATGCCTAAAAATTTACTCACTCTTTTTACATGGATTCATAACAATTGCATTACATTGATTTAGCAGAACATATTGAGTTGGTCCTTTATTGGTGGATTTGGAACTTCTTTCAAATATTCAGTACCTTAAATAATAATAAATTATAAATAAATTATAAATTATAAATTATAAAATAGTAAAACTATTTCACACATATGAAAATAATATATCCATAGGATGGAATGTAAATCAAACTATTACGCATTTGTAATTTTGATAGATATTGCCTAATTGTCCATACAGTTTTTAGACACTTGTCACAGTGATGCTGGTAATATCTTAGAGGACTTACTTCTCCATAGATTCTCAACAAAGTGTGTCACCACACTTTGAAATTATAATGTGATTTATATAATGAAGCTGGCCAAATTTCACAAGTTCTTTACCATGATTAGTGTTTAGTCATGTTTATATTTATTGTATACATTTATTCTTATTTTCAGGAGCTATTTATGTGTGAGATTAGACCCTGTCTGTAATGAATATGAAAATACTCTTTCTCAGTCTTTTGTTTGTATTTTGAATTTGCTCATGGTATACCAGTAAATCTTTCAATTTAATGCAGTAAAATTAGATAGGTTTATATTGGCTTTATTTATGGTGCTTTTGCTGTGAAGAAGCTTTTATGTACATAATTGAAAACTGAGTTTTTTCTTGAGTCGCCATTTTATCTAATTATGAAAACTTAATAACTTCATCCTAAGTCAGTCAAATCAGTATATCTTAGTCAATTCAAGCAAATTTTTCTTCCTCAAATCCCTAGATTTAAGTCTAATTTTAGAAGTCTACGATACTGCCACATCTTTGTGAGAATGTCTTTGATTATTATCATGCTGACATTAATGGAAAGCATCATCTTCACCAGGTCCTTCTTCCTTGTTATTCCTTTAACTTCTGCTCTTTTCTGGTTTTTGAACACTGGGCCATGTAGTTCTCTTGGGCCGTCCTCTTTACTGGTTTGCTGTTCGCCTTCTTTGGTGAGGTTTATAATTTCTATGTAGTTATACTTGATTAAACTTTTCTGATTTGGGGGTTTTCCTTTTCTTTGGAAATGCCTTTCCACTTCAGTGGGGGAAAAAATGATCACCCCATCTTATCTTCTATGTTTACAGTGATTGCTTTTGGTACTTGAAGTCGATTTTGAATTTAGACCATGAGCTGCAGAAAATTTCTCCTGTTGACTGTAGTTCAATCCAGTTCTCTTCTCTTTGTCTTTCTTGTATCTCTTAAGAATAATTGTAGAATGTACTGAGAGTATAACATCGTGAGATAGGAAGAGATAGACTGGGAAAGCCCAGACTGTTTCAGCCTCCCTCTAGAAAATAATTTATTTCAGCTCTTTAGCCTGGTCATTCCTATACCCAGAATGGACTGCTTTCTGGGGTCACTCAGTTACAGCACTTTTGAACGTAAGTGTGCATTCACTTGAACAGCTTTTCTAGTTGTTAATGAATCCTGAACTTCTGCTGTCCCTTGCCGCCTATCTGTAAGTAATGAATCTGCCAAATGCAACTCATTATTTATGGCAATCTTCTGTCTCACTGGAATTCAGAGAAGTTGGTACTCAGGGCACAGTGAACCTACTTCACAAGAGATGCGAAGAGTCATTAGGCATTTACATCTGATATTTAGATCCTCCTACTCCTGCTACACACTCATCCTTCATCCTATGGGTGTATTTCAATTGGAAATTAAGAAAAATACCTGCCATTTGATCCTTCTATCTGCTCTTTTAGAAAATGTCTGTTCTTAAAATTTAAGAAAATTGAAAAACCTTTTTGAGTGATATTTTGACACAGGAACTAAACAATAAAGTTTTCTTACTCCTCTCTCTTTCTTCTGTACTACTTCTAATTTTACCCTATTCCCTTTCTTCCTTTTTTTCTTTTCTTTATATCAATCAATAACATATTTTCATTTTGTTATATAAGATAGCATGCAATTTAAATATTTATTGAGTACCTCTAACATGCAAAGCATGTACCATTTTGAAGCTATACTACTGCACAAGTCAAACTTCTTGAAATCTTGAAGTTTAAAGATGAAAACATCTGCAGTCAGGAGTAAAAGGCAGCAAAACACACTTTATGGGGTTCCTCATTTACAGCACTCAGTTGACACATAGGTGTCAAGGAAAAATTAATTTAATGATTTGTATATTTAGATCCTTGTGCCAAACATTAATTGCACTTCGATCAATGTCCTGGCCCCTTATTTTAATATCTCTGTGCCTATGGCTTTTTATCCAAATCTTATTTATATTGGTTGTTTGTCCATCATCATTACCCCCATTTATGCCAATGAATTTATTCTTTTCAGATATTCCTGCTTTTGCTACCAGATGTTATCCACCTGGTTTACCTTATAACTCTGGATCATTTACTTTTGATTAAGCTTAGAGTTTTTACCCAAGAATGTTCTTTCTATTGCGATAATTCTTTATTCAGCAGCTGGCAAAAAAATATACAAAAAAAAATAACAAAACAACATCAAAAAACCCCACTAAGTTCAAAGGTACAATGCCACTGGGTTCCATCCCCAGTACTGCAATCATCATCATCATCATTGACAAAAAGTGAAAAGTTGATGCTTTACCCCAATTTCCTCTGCCTGCAGTTCAACCTACCCTTCCAAACACAGGGGCTTATCTCCTAACACAATTTTGTTGTATGCAGCTAGAGTAGTTTTTTTTTTTTTGTTTTGTTTTGTTTTTTTTTACTTTCTGTTGGCTTAAGAAATGAAGTCTCTTTGTTATAACTTGGGTCATAACATTGTTATCTTTACTGCTGATACAATCTTAGGCTCTGTTTTTTCTTTCCATTTACCCATCCTCCCTGAGGAAACTGTTCTTCAAAACCTCAGTTATCCATCCACACTTATTCTACAAACACAATTGTTATCTGTGTTCCTATTCAATACAGTAGATAGTTTTGCTCAGTAACTACTGTTACTCATGAAATCTTAAGCCAATGGGCTTGATGAAGAACTATAGTCACTTTTTTTTTTTTTTCGGTACTAAAGATGGAACACAGGAGTGGTCTACCTCCAAGCTCCATCCCAGCCCTATTTTGATTCTTTATTTTGAAACAGGATCTCACTAAATGTGGAAGGCTGAGGCTGGCTGTGAACCTGCAATCCTCCTGTCTCAGCCTCCCAAGCACTGGGATTACAAGTGTGCACCATCATACCCGGTTTATAGTCACATATTAAAATATTAAATATTCAGTATCCCTGAGTACCAAAGATTATGCAACAAATGAGCCATGATCAACAATTATTCAATGCATATCTTATGATTTTATGATTTAACATAATGCAAGTAGGACAACATAGTTAGAATTAAATTAGAATCATCAACATAAGTCAAAGAATGAATCAGGTATAAGAGATGATAAATTACTCTTTTCTGGACAGCTAAGACAAAAAGAGGAAAGTATGCTTTCATTATATGCTTTTCTACTAAAAAAAAATCCTATGACATGTTTGTTGAATACTAAGTTTTTTCTCTCCAACTAATTTTGGGCATGATTTTTATACCTTAGTCTGTAAAGGTATTTGAAAACATAGCAAAATAATGTCTTAAATGTGTAATTTCTATCTTCAAATATATCTTCTCCTTCCTCATAACACAGTTAGCCAAGTTTAAGCCCACATCATTTCTTTCCTGGATAATGCAATAGCTTCAACCTGATTGCCCATTTATCTTTATTTGTACCTTTTGCAACAGAACAACCAGCATGATCTTGTTAAAGTGAAAGTCAGATCATGTCATTTCTCTACTGAATATTGCCAAAGAATCCACATTTCACTCCGAGTAAAAATAAACAACTTTGAAAAATCTACAATGTCCTATATGATCATCAGAAAAATTGCCATAAAAGTAAGCTTTGAGATACGAGAATAAAAAAAAAACAAAGAAACTAAAAAGCATCTGTATAAATCTGTATAAAAATGCTTGAAAATAATGGAAGAACTAAAATAATGGGCAACATTACAGCATATATGTAAAAAGGAGGTAATAAGAATCAGTTTATTAAATAGGATTTAAGATACTGTATTGACTAAACTTGAACTACATTATTGCTGAGAAAAGGCATTTTAATAGAGCCTTACATTATTATATACAATAATACATTCCAGGTGGATTAAAGCCTCTTATGTGAAAAGAAAAACTCTTTCCAAAGTACATATAGGAATAGTTTCAAGACCTTGGGATAGAATAGAATTTTGCAAACAAAACAAAAATATAACCATAAAAGAAAGGACTGATAAACTATACATATAAACTAAGAATTCCTGCTCCTCAAAAGACACAATAAGACACTGAAAAGGAAATAGATGACTATTCAAAAAGAACTCATACAATCCACTGAAGAAGTGTGCAGAATCCATGAATGGCCAGAATGTTGACAGTGGGGAAAGCTCAATTTTGCTGGGAACCTAAATGCTTTAAAACTCAGATTTCTAAAAAAATATGATTATGCATTTCACAGTAGAGTAAAATAAAAACCATATCAAAGGAAAATTCCTAATCCTTGGTACTTACAAGAGATATACAAATTAAGACTGAAATTTGTCTTCGTTTCCATTTGTATCAAGTAGAATAAGATAGAGAGATGATTATGATGATTCCTGATGTACCTATCAATCAGTAGTAGAATCTATTTTCATTATGAAGAATGTAATATAGGATTGCTCTACCACTGTGCTACATTCCCGTCCCTTTTTTAATTTTTTATTTTATTGCTAAATTACCCAGGAAGGCCTCCAACTTGCAATCCTCCTTAGCCTCCCAAGTAACTTGGATTACAGGTGTGTGCCACCATGCCGGATTTAATGAAACTCTACAGTTAGCAGGAATGATTTGTTGTAAAACCACTTTGAGGGATAACTTGCCATTGCCTTTTAGAAATGACTATATGCATTGTTTACAAATGGTGATTTTACTCTTGAACAGACATTCCAAGATAAAGGCACTCAGATGTTGTGATATATAAAACAGACAACAACTGACAAGTCTTTTGGATAAAGTGTCATGAATAATGGAGGATTCTATAGACATTATTAAAAATATTGAATGAAAACAAATGAACTATAGCTATCTATAAAAACACTGAATAATATTAAAAATATATCTGAGGAAAGATGACTTATGAACAATATTTTTTTTTGTGTGTGTGGTACTGGGGGTGGAACCCAGAGGCTTTCTACCTCTGGGCTCTACTCCCAGACCTATTTTTATATTTTTTATTTAGAAACAGGGTCTCACTAAGTTGCTGAGAGCCTCACTAAGTAGCTGAGGCTGGCTTCGAACCTGTGCGATCCTCCTGTCTCAGCCTCCCAAGCCCGGGGATTACAAGCATGCACCACCACGCCCGGCCTTGAGCAATATTTTAATGAAGTAAAAAGCAAGCAAAATCTTACAATATACAGGTAGTATATATATATATATATATATATATATATATATATATATACATAGATTGATAAAAGCATTTAAACAAAGGGAGGTGGATAGAAATGATCAACTACAAATTCAGAATAATAATCAGCCACAAATGCAGAATAATGATGGAGTCTGAAGATGAGAAAATATGATGGAGTAGGGCAACTCAAAGATGGAGGTAAGGGATTAGTCATGTTCTAGATTTAAAACTGGCTGGCATAGTTGCGTGATTTATTATTCTGTTTTCTAACTTTTGTGAAATATATATATTTTGTGAATTTAGTGAAATTATATATTTTGTGAAATATATATATATATATATATATATATATATATATATATATATATATTTTTTTTTGTAAAAGGTAATTGGGGTTGATTCAAAGCCCAGTTGACCTGAATTGGTTGCCACCAAAGTGCTTTTTTTTCTTTTGAGCCAGCAGAGAAAATAAATTATTTTGAAAAAGTGCCCTAAACAATGTGTTCAGATTTCTTTTGAACTGTAGGAAATGTACTTCTCATTTTAGAGGGGAAAGAGGCCTCTCCAACTCTGAACCCTCAATTATTCTTTGTTAACACCTATTTTAGAAAAAGGCACTGGGGATTATTATGGGGAAGCAATCTTTCAACCATACAGGAATTGTTAGTTATAAAAACACATGAGTGGTGTGTGTGTGTGTGTGTGTGTGTGTGTGTGTGTGTGTGTGTGTGTTTAAGTTGTATGACCAGAGGGATAAAGTAGTTAAAAAGGCTGAGCACCACCCTCCCTCCTCCTCTGTGGGCATACTTAACTTGTAAACTAGTAATTAGGGTTATGACCAGATGTGGAGCAACAATATTTGTATCCTTTGATATTTCTTTTCTCTCAATACAACTGGTGCCAGAAAATATTTTATAGCAAGCTCAATAAACAGTGTTTGATCCCATGACTTTAAGTATAACAGAATTGCTTAAACAAAATTAAAAAAAGAAACTAATTGATTTTAAAAAGACTTGCTAATTTGATCTTGTCCAGTTGTAGATAGAGTATGTAAATCAGGTAAATCCACTTCTCTGATATAATTCTAAGTACAAATATGTGAAAAATGTTAGGTAATAGCAGCAAAGCCACAAGAAATAAGTTAAAATGGCAATCGTTTGGCTAAACTTTAAAGTAAAAATAAATAAAAACAGAGCATTATTCTTAAATATTTTATAATTTCCCAATATTTTTATTATAAGGAAATAATACTTGTTATACATTACTCTTTTAATTTTTCTCAACTATGAATTTCATTTCTGATATGTGAATCTTGCTCTCCTCCTCTCTATATAATCAGGGACAACTGGTTATTCAGTTTGCTTCAACATCACAACTGTGGATATATCTTGTTACATTATTATTATTATTATTATTATTATTATTATTATGATTATTATATAATCACATCAATTTAAAATCAAAGGATCCACACTAATTTTTTTTTTTTTGATGGTACTTAGGATTGAACCCAGGAGCATTCTACTTCTCAGCTATACCCCTAGCCTTATTATTATTATTATTATTATTATTGTTATTGTTATTGTTGTTGTTGTTAGTTGTTGTTGTTGTTGTTGTTGTTGTTGTTGTTGTTGTTGTTGCGTGTGGTACTGGGAATGGAGCCCAGGGGCTTTCTACCTCTGCGCTATACTGCCAGACCTATATATATTTTTTTTTTTTTTTCAATTAGAAACAGGGTCTCACTACATTTCTGAGAGCTTCACAAGAGCTGAGGCTGGCTTTGAACATGCACAATCCTCCTGTCTCAGCTTCTCAAGTACTGAGATTACAAACATGCACCACCACACCTAGCTAATTCACACTATTCTTAATGAAAAATTCACTGTTTGTCAAGATCGCCTAGAAATGTAACAAAGTTAATTACTGTGGATTATAGAAAATCACTGCGATTTAAAAAATTAAACAATAATTGAACATGATAAGATTAAAAATATAAAACTCTCCTATGAGTTTGTACATCTTAGGACTTTTTAAATAATCCTAAAAATGTCATTAAGGAACAAGAAAAAAGAATAGACTACTATTTGTCTCATGGGAGGTATAGGTTAAGCAAGTTATAAAGTAAAACAGTTTTATTTCAATATAAGTTAACTTTATTTTCTTAAAGATTATATTCCAGAAGGTATGGTTTATATTGGGGGGGGGTTAAAAGGTTTTAAATATATTAATGTTAAAAGAAGCATTTTTGTTATCTGTTCTCCAACAGGGAATAATATACATTTTGCTCCTGCTAAATATAGATATAATGTTTAATATAGTTTAATAGTGAATCATAGACTGATTTTTTAACTTTAGAAAGTACATTTTGCTGAAGTATACATACACACTAAGATCATGGATTTGTAAGTTAAAAAAATACTTAATATAAGAAACCAAAATCCTTATCTTTCTAGAGAACCAGAGGGCCAACTTAACTACAAATAAAATTTAAATATAACTATATTTTTCCAGAATGTACTGTATTTTAAGCATGTCAATTTTAAGAAATTTTTCTCAAGACAATGCTGAATTTTAAGCATTTTGCCAAAGTAAAAAATAGTAAGAAAAAACTAAACTTCATTTAAATTGATAGAAGAATCTACACTACAATTATATCCATATTTATATGTAGAATAGATTATTACAGCCTATTCCTGATGATTTTTTATTTTGGTAAATGGTGCACATTGTGCCACCAGGAAGTTCTGACACCTGTAAACATTCCCATAAAAATTAATTCTTAATACTCAAGAGAAAAAATGTATTTCCCTTAATTAATTGTATCAATGAAAAAGCAATCTTTCTTAGTTCTTTTGTTTTCTTTTCTTTTAGGTAGTCAACAAACTTTCAGTAAGAGGAAGAGGGGAGTAGGGAGGAAGAAAGGGGGAAGCCCACCAAGTGCTGTGTGCCATGTGTCACTATCACTATGACCTACATTACGATGTGAGACTACAGTGCATCAAGAAAAGTAAAAAAGTAAATAAATCTATGTTTTTATTGAAAAAAAGAAACCAATACAGGTTGTTTATTTGTTTGTTTGTTTGTTTGTTTTGGTGGTACTGGGGTTTCTGGAAACCCTTCTACCTCCGGGTTACACTCCCAGACCTATTTTTAGGTTTTTTTTTATTTGGAAACAGGGTCTCTTAAGCCAGCACGGCTGGCTTCGAACCTGCATGATCCTCCTGTCTCCGCCTCCCAAGCACGGGGATTACAAGGGTGTGTCACCATGCCCGGTCAGGGTTATTTTTGATATACAGCTTTTATCTTGACATCAATCACTTAAGTTAAATTTCATCATTTTCAAGCCATGGGACAGTTCAGGGAACAGTTTCTTCTAGGTAACAGAAAGAAGTATTTTACTGTTTATCTGTTCTCCAACAGGGAATACTATACATTTTGCTCCTGATAAATATGGATATAATGTTTAATAAAGTTAAATAGTGGAACATAGACTGATTTGGCAGAATAATAGGAAAAATAATTTCTACAAGTGGTAACACAATTATTGGAGAAAATATGTTATCTAGAGTCAAAAGTCATCTATACAATATATTTAAAAATGTATTCTCTCTCCAACTATTTTCCATACATTCTCCATCTGATCGTGTATTCACTTGCAGTTCCAAAAGTCACTAGCAATTGACTCTTTTATGTGGGTAACATCTGAATATCTGTGAAAAAAAAAAGGCTGTATGTTAGAAGAAGAATTAAGATGGAACCTTCAGCCACCAAAAAGTAATATTTTTGTCAACAATGAATAAAGATGATATTTTCCTAAGGGGTTATGTAAAACATTAATTTTGAAGATATGGAAATATTGAGAAAAAAGCAGAATTCACATCAGGAAGCATGCAAAATCTTAATCTACATTCTGCTTTACTAACTAGAGGCACAATTCTTCAAAATATTAATAAAGATATATATTAATGATGTACTGGCCCTTGGGATGCATGGATTTAAGACTGGCCAATATTCTATGCACTTTTTAATCTCACCTTTTGAAGTGTATCAATGTTTAAAATGTAGCCTCTAAGGAAAGTTGTCACCTTACTGAATTCATGTTATCCAGTTGAACTCAATGGCACTCTGGGCTATTTCAGTGGTGCTGATAAATGTACATCCTGAACAAAGATTTGTGTCAAGAGGGGAACGCTGGATAGAATTCTTTTCAGTAACATACAATTAAATATCAGGGCAGAGTTGAGAAATCTTTGTCAGAACAGGAAGCAATTCCACATTAACTGAACCAAGTCCTTACTTCAACTAATGATGGTAGATTAAGAATACTGTTTTGTTTATAAACACATTTGAATTAACAATAAAATATAGACAACTCTAAGCATCTTTCATAACAGAACAAAGTGATAACATGTTTGAAAAGAGGTTTTGGTTGCTTTTTGAAAAGGTGTTTGGTAAACTAAGAAAAAAGAAAAACATCTTAATTACTTTGAAGGTTGCATTAACTTTATTAACATCTATTTCTATTGTGTATTAAGCATACTTAACATCTAAAACTGGTTACTGAATCAGAGAAGAGTAAGAGTTGGAAGAAAAGGACAAATACAAAACATAAATAATCCTAACAGAATCAGGCTCCAAATAATTTTAAAATAATGTAGATAGAAATCTTTACTACAAAAGAAGTACAAATATTAAAAGTAGTATTCTTAAAATCTGCTACTAAAGCTGACATATATTAATTCCCTAAATATTTTTCAAGTGTCTCAGACACTTTCCTGATGGGGATCCAGAATCCATCAACACAGACATTGTTGCTGTTTTTAAGTCACAATGTATGCTGAAAACTTAAAAGAACCTGAAATATTCAAACTTTCATGAAGACCAAAATACTTGATAATGAAGTCATTCAAGTTAATAAAACTTCATAAATGTTACGATAACCATTTTTATAGAGTGGTTTGTAGGAGAGGTTTATCAAGAGAAATGTGAATTAGTTTATCTGGCAAACAGTCTCGAAAGCCCTAATGTTATTCCATGTGTTCTCAGTGTCTCTATTATGACATAAGAAGTTAATGTACCTCTCTTTGCTTTTTATTTTTTATCTGTGAAATTATCAAAATTACACACAGTAGTTAACAGTTCTCCAGGGTAGAATGAGCCAGTTTGATGCTGCTGCAGTCTCCGAGAACTTTATTGCTAAAATATATTCAACATAAACATCAATATATAAAATAGACATTAGATTATATTAATCAAATAAATATTTATAGCCATTACATTTATTTGTAAGTAAACATTAAATCTATTACTATGTAAAAATTGATAATTATGTAGGCTCTCTAATTAGAGTCTTCCCTAGTTACTAAAACAAATGATACACAATTTTTGCTTCTTCATTAGTACAATATCTTTGCTTAATATATTCTATAATATATAGCCTGATTAACTATTATGTCAATGAGTATATATTTGGCCTAGCATGGATAGCCAAAGTTAAACTAAGAAAAAGAATATAAATGAATATAAAAATAATTCTTGTGACTTAGCAGTTAGAAATGTAACTGAAGAAGCAAGAAAAATAAAACAAAAAGAATATTATACAATATGATAGGTATAGTAAAATAAGATTAGTGAACAGCACAATCTCAAAAAATATATTATTGATTTTTCACATGTAGAGAACTATCAGGTTTGTTTGCTAAAACTTTTAGATCTCTTATTGTGTTTTACTTGCATGCATTTTCATGTGGCTATTTCCTGAAATACATGTAATTCAAATTTGGTTTAGCTAGTTTTTGTCTGACATCTTCATTATGAAAATTATAGTGTATCGTTTATTGTCTCTTTTGTTCATGTACTTTTTGCCTTTGTCTTTAGAAGTTTCATCATTTTATCTGAGCAGGGCTTTATTTCCTATGTGAATGAATGGAATTCAGATAACAAACCCTGAAGAGCAAGTGGATTATTTTTATTATTTAACTTATGTTGATAATCAATCCAAAATCTTCATGTTGTATCTTTAGTGAACAAGAGCTACCTTCTGTGTAGGAAAGATTATGTGGTCCAAGAAGATAAGGAAAGTTACCTTGTGATAGTAAGTCACAGTCAAAGGGCCTTAAGAATGATGGCTTCAAGTTATAAGGCTCAACCATTTAAGGACACATCTTGTATCTCATCACTATGTTTCTGTTAACAAATCCCAGAGTCATGTTACAACTGAGAACAGGAATAAAAGATATTTACTAACCAAAAATTTCTCATTATGTAAACCCATGAAGATCCTCACCTTTGTGAGTTTCGTGGAATAAGATGCAATGCTCAAAACTACTTTATTTTAGTTTTATTTTATGACAGTTGCTTGTTATTAAAAGGCAGCATCCACTATCATAAATAGGACAAGTGATTTCTAGGAAGGAAAAACAATAGATAAATCGTGTGTGTGTGTGTGTGTGTGTGTGTGTGTGTGTGTGTGTGTACCAGTCTTCACATCTCTTTCTACTTTAGAGTTTAATTTGTAGAGCTCCTTATTCCCTAGCAGTAAAGGGAGAAAAAAAGAGAAAAGAGTTATATGGAAGATTTCTCTGTAAATGGGACAGTGTGACTGGCATGCCTAGATGGATAATGAAATGTTATTTCTGAGTGTGCTCTTGCAGATGTTTTCAGAAAAGCTTAACATTTGACTCAGCATGCCTTAGTAAAGAAGATCCAATCACCAATATGGGTGGGCACCATTCAACCCACTGAGGAGCCAAATAGTATCTGGGCAGAGGGAAGTTAAGTTCTCTTTCTCTTCTTGAGTCCCTGGTCCTTTGGCCTTAATGCTGAGTCTGGGTTATACCCTCTGACCCTGGTTCTGCCTCTTTATGCAACTTCTCAGCCTCCATATCCACATGAGAGCCAATTACTATCATACATCTCCTCTTGCTTCAATATTTCTATCCTATAGGTTCTGTTTCTCTGCAGAACCCTGATACATTATTTACTACATATTTGGACATTTTCCACATACAACATATACTGAATTTGAAAGATTTTAACCCACTTGTGGATATGTTGAATGATTTATTTGTTATCATTTTTATAGACAAGATATATATATATATATATATGCATATATATATATGTTCAACTTATACTTTTTAACCTTTCACAAATATCCAAAAGACATATTTCTAAATATTTCTAATCTATTAATACCCTTTAAGCTCATATAAATGATACATGGCTTCCTGCGGCTTTGAGTTAATATTTTTTTTTTACTTTACAATGGTATGAAAGCAATATACATTCAATAGAACTACACTCCAAACTTATAACTTTGGTCTCTTTTTTGGCTAGTGATATTTGACCTGCTATTCTTTTGTGAAGAGAGCAGTAGTGGCACGCTGCAGTTCTTGGCCACATAATTAGGAGGGTAAACAATGAATACAGTATACTCTGATGTGAAGCTACAGTATTTTTAAGTTATATGTATTGAATGTATTTCAATTTTTATGAATTTATAGAGACATAACCCATTGTAAATCCAGTAGCATCAATATTGATAATTCATATTATGTTTTCTTTTGTGTGTGCATGACTGTGTAGGGTGGGAGTGGTACTGGGAACTGATCCCAGAGGCACCCTACCAATAAGCTACATCTCCAGCTCTATTTTAAATTTTACTTTGAGGTAGGATATTGCTATATTGCCACGGCTTGCCGGAAACTTTCACTCTTCCTACCTCAGCTTCCCAAGTATCTGGGATTACAGAAATGTACCCTGAGTGACTTATTTTGTTTTATGATACTACTGCTTTAAAGAGTTTTTTTTTGTGATGAGCAAAAGTTTTGAGAAATTTAGACTGCATATACAATGGTGGTTCCATAAGCTGATAATGGAGTTAAAACATTTCCTGTTGACTAGTGCTGTCATGGCCATCCTAATATCATAGCAGAACATACAAAAATGTCTGTGGTGTTGCTGTTATAAATGAATCTACAGAGCCACTAGTCATGGAAAAGTATAGTACACATAATTATTTGTGGTATGTAATATCAGATAATGATAATAAATAACAATAATACTTGTTTACATATTTACTAAAATATATTTTTGTTACTAATGTACAATCCTAGTTATATTAAAAAGAAAGTTTACTGTAAAACAGTATGCCATGTAATGCCAGTAGCAGCCTCATATATTTCATGTTTAATAAAATCTCTTCGTTGCATAATTTTCTCTTGTGTTTGACTTATTTCTCATGTGTTTTGTTTGCTTGTTTTTAGTTTCTTTGTTGCAGTACTGAGCATAAATCCCATGTGTGTTCTGCCCCTGAGCTACATAGAACCCCAGCCCTTTTTTATATCTTATTTTGAAGCAATGTCTCACTAAGTTGCTGAAGCTATGCTCAAACCTATGTTCTTCCTGTCTCAGCGTTCCAAGTACTGGGATTATAGGTGTGTGACACCATGCCCAGCTTCCTGATGTTGTTTATTGTGTCCCTAGAATAGGCTATCATATGTGTTCATGTGTGTGTATGTGTGTGTGTTATAGTCCAGGTGTGTAGCAGAATATATCATGTATGTCCATGTATATGATCTTTATGTTGTTTACACAATAAATCTCCTAATGATTCATTTCTCAGAAATATAATCACTGTGAAGCAATGTATAATGGTAATAAAACTGGTTCCAAAGCTCAATTCACCAAGGAGAAAAACAGACACATACAAACTTAATTCAGCATCATCTCTTTTCTTACGTTCCAAATTTCAGTTAATATTACAGTAGGAAAAGCAAGCTAATTAAAGTTGATAAACCAGTTGGTTATTTTAATGCCCAAATGACGGCATTGACAGTCTGTCACCAAATGTCATTCTAACACTTAGAATTTATAAAAGTATTATATTGATTGAAAGAGGATATGTGAAATGTGTAACAATGCTGTCAAGTCTGTCTAATCTCAGTGCTCAGCTTTGCACTCAGGTGTTAGAACAATGAACAATCAAAGAATAGAAGGGCCGGGATCTCTCCTTCTATTGAAAATTCAACCCATGGGTAAAGCCTAGAGGTGTCTTAATTAGCTCAACAGGAGGACATAGCATTGAACACCTTGTGACTGTGCCTTCTGCCAGTCAGTATGTCACCAATAATATCAACTGGCTATACTTAGTAAATTATGTACAAAATTATTCCAGTTTTTTTTAAAGGACAGGAATTTTATTTTTATTTGCTACATCATTCTGGTTATTTTGCAAATTTTCTCTTATTATTTTCTCGTCTTTTAAATAGATACAAAGCTCACATTTTTGACAGAAATTGAAGAACTCTTCCAAGATTAGCAAGTTTTTGTTTGGTTTTCTACATATTGTTCTGAGTGCCTGAATCCTTTTGTTCATCTGCAAAAATGAGGTTTGCCATGTTCTGCCCTATTTGAATGGAGGCATTGTATTTTAATTTTATTTCCTAAAACCTAAAAATAATTCTAGCTAAATGTGCCATTGAATGCCAAGACACCATAAGCACAAATATCTAATTCATGCAATTAGCTCCCAGACAGTATTGTTTCAAGAAATGTTATGCAAGTTGTGTAGGGAAGATTAAAGGATGTAAATGTAAAAGTCCCTAATGTAGATAGCTAAGGTTTTTCAACTTTTAAATGTATTATGTATTTAGAATTTATTTAAACTGAGATATAATGATTGAAATTCCAATTATATGATTAAAAATATAAGAAGTGCATCCACATGACACTAAAAAAGACTTATTTTACTATTGAAAAATGAGTTCATTTAACTCAGGACAATGAGACAGCTGCTTTTCAACTACTATTGATAATATAATAATATTCCAGAAAATAATGAAAAATTCAAAAATCAGATGTTGTGTTCTTATTCTTATCAATGAACACCTTTCTATTCCCTGCTGTTAATCCCAGAAAATAAGTATATTAAAATTCAAAATTGCAGCCGGGTGTGGTGGCACAGGCTTGCAATCCCTGCGCCTGGGAGGCGGAGACAGGAGGATCTTGCAGATTTGAAGCCAGCCTCGCTGGCTTAAGAGACCTTGTTTCCAAATAAAAATACAAAAATAGGTGACTGGGAGTGTAGCCCAAAGGTAGAAGGGTTTCCAGGAACCCCAGTACCACAAAAGAAAAATTCAAAATTTCTAAAAATAAACAAATCCCTCACATAGATTAATGAAAATAAGAAAATCTATGAGAGTACATTTATTACTCATTGGAAACCTAAAGCTGCTAAAATAAATGTTCAATTCTGTTGCCTACCTAATTTTAATAAGAGCATCATTGGGAGGTAGAGCCCAAAATCACTGGGTAATGATGATAATGTATAAGTCGGGCATGATGGCTCACACTTGTAATCCCAGCATTCTAGAGGCTGAGACCAGAGAATCATAGTTCAGGGACAGCCTCAACTACTTAGTGAGGCTATCCGTAACTTAGCAAGATCCTATTTCAAAAATAAAAGAATAAAAAAAGGCCGGGCGTGGGGACGCACACTTGTAATCCCTGCACTTGGGAGGCGGAGACAGGAGGATCCAACAGGCTCAAAGCCAGCCTCAGCTACTTAGTGAGGCTCTCAGCAACTTAGTGAGACCCTGTTTCCAAATAAAACATAAAATAGGGCTTGGAGTATAGCCTGGAGGTAGAAAGACTCTGGGTTCCACCCCCAGTACCACACACAAAAAAAGATAATATATAATAAGATTATCAATGCAATAGATAATCCATCCACACATATCAAATGGTAAAACAAAATAATAAAAACAATTAAGTGGTTTTTCATTTGGAATCTAATTTTTTGTAAGTGACCCTAGTCTCTGTTCCCTCTTCATGATGAGAAAGCTGAGTGCCCTCCAGATCGGTTCACACCAGTGTGACCCCAAAGGAATTTAACCCAGAGGCCTCTGGAGAGGAAGAGGTTGTTTTTGTTTTCAGTGCTAGATTGCATGTACATATAGTCTTTAGGATATGCAAAGATAAAGGTTACAAAAAAATTGAAAACGTAAAAATTCACACTTTTTCAGTTACAATTTATAAAGATCGAAACAAAGCAATAACTTTTGTTAAATTGGCAAATTAATAAATATAAAGATTATGTCACAATGTTCACTCCATTGAAGTTTAAATATAAATTAATTTCTCAATAAATGTGGAATTTATATCCAAATACACATGATATACTGTTAATATGGCACTTTCATAGCTATGCTAGTATAGCTTCTCTAGAATTACAAAATTGGCAAACCTTAAAGGAAATTAAATAAATTACTTGATGTTTCTGGCTCTGTTCATCGTGGAGTAAAAACATCTCCAAAGTTATAAAAAGCACTGATACATGCTCTCAAAAATCTAGTAAGTAAGCCAGGTGTGGTGGCACACACTTGTAATTCCAGTATTTGGGAGACTGAGACAGGAGAATCCAGGTTCTGGGACAGCCTCAGCTACTACTTAGTGAGGCCCTTTGCAATTCACTGAGACCCTGTTTCAAAATAAAGAATAAAAAATAGGCCTGAGAGTGAATTCTAGTAGGTAGAATGTCCCTGGTCCACAGTACCACAAAAAAAAAAAAATTTAGTAAGCCACAAAATAAGTAATAAGTAAGATAACAGAGATATGACCTTGGCTAGCTCAAGAACTCAGCAAAAAACTAAGGGTTCCAAAATGGAATATAACCAAAATCTTTTTCTATTTGCTATTTTAGTACATCTTTGATTGTTAGAAGTTATAAAATATATAAAATTTATACTATATTTTACAATTTATAGGAAGGTAAGTTGCTTTTTTTTCTTTTTTAACATTAAGAGGCTTGATAATGGGAGAATACAAAAATTCCAAATTACAAATCTTGTTTACTATTCTCTCACACTGAAACATAATAGCTCTTAAGTTCTACTTTGACTCTATAACAATACCTTGGCAAGAAAGGCAAATCCAACACATGTAAAGGGACCTAAACTTTTTTTCTGACCCTGACATAAATGTCCATATAGAGTAAAACATAAACTAAAATGCCAAGTGTTTCAAATTTTGCTTTTATTAATTGAAATGAGGTAATGAATAGACATGATTCATAAAAACTTGAAAGCATGATTTGCCAAGTGAAATTCAACTTTAAAATGTATCTAAATGTAAGTACTAAAAACATGCTATTTAATTTAAACAATAAATATTCGATAATGTTAAGATAACAATAATTTCTACTTCTGTTATGAATTTATTTCAAAACCACTAAATGGAGCCAGGTGTGGTGACGCATGTCTGTAATCTTAGTATTTGATAGGTTGAGACAGGAGGATCGCAGGTTCAAGACCAGCTTCAGCAACTTAAAGAGACTCTCAGCAACCTAGAGAGACCCTGTTTCAAAAACAAAAACAAAAACAATAAAAGGGGAATGAGTGGAGGGTATAGCTTGGAGAAAGAATGTCGCTGGGTTGAATCCCTAGTAACACACACACACACACACACACACACACACACACACACCACTAAATGGGTAGCCAGCATAGATATGTGCATTTGCATGTGTAGTCATATCTTATTATATATAATACAAATTTTCATATTATCTGCTCAATCATATTTATATGAACACATGGCAAATATAAAGGCTATATACATTGTTCCCCCAAATTTTAGTTTGTCTTAATTTGAATTAAAGCATATACAAAGGATAAACTGCTATTCTTTTGTTACCAATGAGAACCTTTGCACAAAAGATCATTTCCCAAAGTACTTGAGTTGAAAATTAGTCATTTCCCAAAGTCTAATCAAGGAGCTAAACACAAAAGCAAGTAAATTAAGAATGCTTGTTCCCAACTGTGATCTTAATTTTTAACTAAATCTTAACTCAATTACACATATCTTTCTGTAATTCAAAATCTTCATCTTTGAAAAGGTCACATTAATTTGCCAATTGCCACCCACAGAGATAATTTTGTTACTTCAAGTCAATAATATTTTAATATAAATCATGAGAGTTCAGTGTAAAAATTAATAGTATCATTTCTGTAGGAGTTTCTTATTTTATATAAAGGTTCTAATCCAGATTTTAATTATATTTAGTGATAATGATTTGCCCATACCCTTTTTTCTGAAATTTTGTGGTCAGACTTTTTTTATTTTGGTTTGGTACTAGAAATTCAACCCAGGGGCATTCTATCTTTGAGGTATATCCTCAGCCCTATTTTATTTTTTGTTTTGGAATAGAATCTCAGAGTTTTCACTGAATTGCTGAGGGCCTTGCTAAATTGCTAATGTGGGTTTCATACCTGCAATCCTCCTGTCTCAGCCTCCAGAGTACTGAGATATGACAAATATATTATTTAATTTATATTATCCATGCCTCAAAGGTCTATTATTTTAAAAGCATTTTGGATTCCAGAGTTGTGGAACTGTAATATTTATCATTTCTATACACCACCATTTGCTTACTCGACATCAAATCTTTAATCCTCAAAACAAATGTTAGAATTACTAGCCACATTTTGTAGATGAAGAAATTGAGTTTCAAAGAGAATAATTGTTGATTCAGAGTCACATTTGGCTGTTTCAAGTCATAATCTTTATTTTTTAAAATATTTTATCAGTGTATTGCAATTATACATCCATAGTGAGGTTCAAAGTGCATACAAAAAACATACAAAGTGCATTCAAAAAAACATACATGCATGCTGGGAGTGGTGGCACACACTTGTGATCCCCACGCTTGGGAGGCAGAGACAGGAGGATCGCGCAGGTTGGAAGCCAGGCTCGCTGGCTTAAGAGACCCTGTTTCCAAATTAAAAAAAAAAAAATTATAATGCCAGGCGTGGTGGCGCACACTTGTAATCCCCGCGCTTGGGAGGCAGAGACAGGAGGATCGCGCAGGTTCGAAGCCAGCCACGCACGCTGGCTTAGGAGACCCTGTTTCCAAATATAAAATGTAAAAAAAACAGGTCTGGGAGTGTAGCCCGGAGGAACCCCAGTATCACACACAAAAAATTATATATATATATATATATATATATATATATATATATATATATATATATATATATATTAAAAAGTCAATACTCAATATATGACACTGGGTGTGGTGGCACATGCTTGTAATCCCCACGCTTGGGAGGCAGAGACAGGAGAATCAATCGCAGAGATTCGAAGCCAGCCTCTCTGGCTTAAGAGACCCTGTTTCCAAATTTTAAAAAGCATAAAATAGGGTCTGGGAGTGTAGCCCAGAGATAGAAGGGCTTCCAGGAACCCCAGTCCCACCAATACATACATACATACATACATACATACATACATACATAAATAAATAAGTAAATACGTAAATAAATAAAATCTACATACACACAGTTCTTTATGGATTTCCCCTCCATATCACACTCCATTTCCCCCTCTTCCCTCCCTACATGAGTTAGAGAGATTGGCAGTGATGCTCTCACATATTACCGTAGTAGTATTTGAACTGGTTTCCTCTTGAGTCCTCCCTCTTCTACTAAGACATACTGCTAAATAAAGGAAAGTGATGAGGAAATGTGGACGTGAGAGATACTTGCATGCCTTGTCAAGCTGGGGGGGGATGCAACCCCAACCCTCTCCCCACATTAATAAATTATTAGGAAAAAGCTCATTTGTATTAGATAGTGCAGCTATAAAAGTACAAAATGTTCCTTGACTTTAGTCAGCATCAGGCTTAGTTCCTGAAGACCTGACTGATCTCTTTCCACAGTAAGCCTTCAGTTCTTGTTCTGGAGGATGTGCATTCTATTCTTGGATAATGAAAAGCTTGATTCCAATTTTCTTGTCCTACCCTTCTTAATAAAACATTTGACATCTCAGTAAGAAAATGCATAACAAGAAAGGCTGTCTCTTGTCACAGAAATATGGAGCTCAACTTGGGTGAGTTGAGTTTAAATCTCAAATTATTACCCACACACAATGGGAAGTTACTAAACTTCAGTGCTTTAAAGCAAAAAGTGGGGAAAATAATAGCTACTCAGAAGGGTTCTTGTGAGGATAAATGAAATAATATATGGTAAGTGCTTAATAAAAAGTCAATACTCAATAAAAAGCTATCATGGTAAGACCCTCCCAAAGAATGAAAATGTAGGAACATTATATTATTAGGTGACTTTCCCAAGAAAACATGTTACAAATCAGCTAGCATACAATACAGTTGATATAAAAAAGATATGCAATGATAAATAAGTAGTAACCTAATAACACGAATCAAATCTTCTCATCTCAGTAGCTATGCTAATAACTAGCTCGGTGTCTCTCATTGAGGTTGCAGACCATGCCTGTTGTTTTGGCTACAGTCATCCCAAGGCATGTCTGAGGAGAAAGGATCAGTCTTCGAACTCATTTGTGTGGTTGCTGGAAGGTCTCAGTTCCTGGCAGGCTGTCACTAAGGGCCTCAGTTTATCTCAAGTGTAAGCTGGATGCCTCCTTCCCTAGCTCCTAGCTACAGGGACCTCCTCATAGGTCCACAAGACACCTCAGCCAGAGAGTGCCCAGGACAGAAACCATAGGTTTTTATAACCAAAACCTTTTCTCACATCCATAATAAGCTACTGGTCACTAAACCAACTTTGATATAGTGTGAAATTCTATTCTAGGAGACAGGAATTATTGGAGGCTATCTTGTAAATTGAACACTTCAAAAATATAGAGAACACTAACATAATGATATCATTTAAGTCAGGTGTGGTGATATATGTCTGTAATCTCAGCACTTAGGAGACTGAGACAAAAGGATCACAGGTTCAAGGCCAGCCTTAGCAATTTAGTGAGACTCTCTGCAACTTCGATCCTGTTTCAAAAAAAAAAAAATGAATAGGGGTGTAATTTAGAGGTAGGATGCCCCTGGGTTCCAACTTCAATACCAAAAAAATAAAGTAAAACAAAAATTTCTTTTCATATTTGGGGATAATTATATATGCTGAGATAACATATAAAATGTTTATCATAGTACATTTCATTTACTGATATTCAATAAATAATTTCTTTAATTTTTGTGTAATATAATAAATATGTAATAAATAAAATTCATCTACATAAAAGATTTATCAGTTTATGAAACCTCTTTACTTTTGCTTTTTTTTTTTTTTGGTGGTACTGGGGGCTTTCTATCTCCAGGCTATACTCCCAGACCTGTTTTATATTTAATTTGGAAACAGGGTCTTACTAAGTTGCTGAGAGCCTCACTAAGTAGCTGAGGCTGGCTTTGAACCTGTGCAATCCTCCTGTCTCAGCCTCCCAAGAGCTGGGATTACAAGCATGCGCCACCACGCCCAGCACTATTTTTGCTATTTTTAAATGAAAATAATGAACAAAAATATTGTTGGGGAGTTATTTCCATCATAGTCCTTTTGTAACCCAAATTAAACATGTTATTGTAATTATGTTATCATTTCAATCCACAGTTTTTAACCTACAATACATTGAAGGGGTTTGTTTTAAGCTATCTTCATGTGAGTGCATTTTAATAATGCCAAATGTCATATTGACACACATGTACTTAGACACACAAAAACTGCAAGATGCAGCAGGTCTCTCCAGCCACGTAACTTGCAAGGCATGTGATCAAGGACATCACTAATATCAACCCATATACTGAATATTATTTTATTTGTATTTCTTATTTTTATATAAAATTATTATAAATAGAATTATTATATTTTTGTAAGATAATAGATCACCTTGTATGGTTCCCTGCATATTATTTTGGAAATGGTTGACAAAATTATCCACAAATTTATCTTTACTTGTAAACTGATAGAATTTTTTTTCACCTTTGGCTTAGAAGTAGCAGTGAACTTTTGATCACAACTCATTTAAAATAATTCAATTTCTACTTGATTTCAAAGAATAACCAACTAAAATTTAAACAAGCCGGGCTTGGTGGTGCACGCTTGTAATCCCAGTATACAGGAGGCTGAGACGGGAGGATTGAGGTTCGCGAACAGCCTCAGCTACTTAGTGAGGCCCTCTGCAACTCAGTGAGACCCGGTTTCAAAATAAAGAATAAAAAGTAGGGTAGTGGGTGTAGCCCAGAGGTCTAGTGTCCCTGGGTTCCATCCTCAGACCCGAAAAAAAAAAAAAATTAAACAAGAGCAATAGCAAAACCACCACAAACTCCAGAACTCTGCTACTGTCACTACTCAGAAAAACTCAGTCGTGAAACCAATTGGGATCTCTAATAGAAGCAGGAGGAGGAAATATAAGCAGGGCATGAAAAGATGTAGTTAGGCATCAGGGAAGGCTGGAGTCACCACACTAAATCAGTTCTTAGTTTTGACTGTCCGTAAGTATCTGGGGGGCATTTAAAAGTTTCAGTGCTCATGTTTCAATGCATACCAAATTAATCAGAATATCTGAGTGTAGGACCAAACATCAGTTGGCTATAAACCTTCCTGGATGATTCCACTGTAAAACTAAATTCAAGAAACAACATTCTAAGTCCTATAGAAAACAGACTTGATCCTAATGGATGCTTCTTCTGTTGGGTAGAGTTTGGTGGCTGACACTCATAAGTGGCATGATGGGCAGATCTAGGCAGGGCAGGGCAAATGGTCCACTTTTTGAAAGACCTTCAGGCTTAGGTAGAAGTAAAATGAGAGAATTCTGACTTTGAGAAATGAGACTTTGTATGAATTAGGTAGGCTTTTAAGGGTCCAAGATGGATAGGTGATAGCCTGGAGTTCAGTCTCGGGGAAGAAACTAAAGTGCAAACCAGGACAGAAAGACAGAAAGCTCATTTATATTGTCAAAGGTACACATGGTCTTTGCTGACAGACTGGGAAAGCCACAGTTCAATCAAAGTGACCTGGGACAGACATATCCAATTCATTATCTAGAGCAGTTGGGCTGGTTTTGAAGTCCTACCCAGTGCAGAAGTGAGATTTATTGTAGCTTGCCTACTTTTATGGGGATCAGTGTTAATTGTGCTTAAGTTCAAGTTGGAACAGTCAGAGGCCCTGCAGCTAGATTTTTGAGAAAGGCAGTTTTTAGCTTAAATAGACATTTTTAAGCTGCTCAGCAATGTAAAAATCAGAACAGTACATACGAATGTATTCTTGTATGTAATAGAAACCTAATATTTTAATAATGCTTTCATCTCTAAAATACAAAACAATCTGGGCTTGGTGGTGCACACTTGTAATCCCAGAATTTGGGAGGCTGAGACTGGAGGATCATGGTTCACAGACAACCTCAACTATTTAGTGAGGCTCTCCACAACTCAGTGAGACCCTGTGTCAAAATGAAGAATAAAAAATAGGGCAGGGTGGGTAGCTCTGAGGTTGAATGCCCCTGGGTTCCATCCCAAGACCCACAAATAAATAAATGAATGAATAAATAAATAAATAAAATGCTAATTGCTAATGTTAAAGCTGAGCTTTAGCTCACATTTTGTGTGATGAATATTATAAAAATTGCAGAGAATGACTGAGCAGGAACACCACATCCACATTTTGAGGGTACTGATTTCTTAAAAAGAAGAGCCATACACACAAACTATCTGATGAATTATAACAGCCAAACCCTGGAGGTCTAAGTCTGCCTAGAAAATAATTAACTTAAGAACTTATTTGAGTTGTTGAATATATTGTTTCTTGCTCCAGGAAGGGAACATAATTGACATTTGGAAATAGAGGGAGAAAGTCCTTATTCTAACTGCTGCTAATTGATTAAAATAATCTAAAATTACTTATGCTTTTACATTATTATTTTCCTTTTGCTTTTTTATCCAATAGTAGGGAAAAATAAACTCAAATTTACTGAGCAATTATTCTGTTGGGCATTTAACATGATTCCTATTTAATTGAAAAAACTTATGACGAAGTATGATATTTTATGCCTACTTTAAAAAGAAATATTAAAATCTGACATAGCAACAAAATTTCCTGAGGTCACACAATTATATACACAAAAAAGGTTAGCTTGTCTCTAAACCTCATGTTTTTAATCAGTTTATACTTCTGCCATCCCAGATGTTTGAAAATTTGTCAGTGATTATGAGAATATTTTTTGTATGAAGTGGACTCAGGAATTATTTCTCATTCAAAATGAATTTAAATATATTCCATATAATGTTGAAGCATAATCAATTATCTTAAAAGACAATAGTTACTAAATATAATTTTATTCAGATAATAAAATACAGAAAATACAAAATTAGAATTATTTGAATAATTTTTTAAAAGTTCATATTTGCTTAGCATAAAAATTCTAACCCATAAGATTGGCAATTTTCCACACTAAAGATTTATATGAAAAGGTGCTCTCATCTTATTCTTCAGGGAAATAAAATGATCAATCAACCAAATGAGCTTTCTTCTAGTAAAACATCTGGTACAGTATAAATATGATAAACATCACAAGTAGCTTGGCTGCTGCTGTGAGTTGAGATAAATCACTCTGAGATATAACGAAAGGCCCTTCTCCATTCTAAACCTGAGAGTTAACAAAAAAACCTCTTACTAAATAGTTTAACATTACAATATATAATGCTGGTGAATATTGTTCCCAAGGGTAATATATTCTTTATCAAATTGTGGACTCTATTCTTCTATGGTGCATATAATTCACTTGTTGAAATTTGGATACTATAGAGAACATAGAACCATTACTTATGAAAGATTTTAATGACACACAAGAAATAGGAAAAAGCTTCCTGTAACTTTATAGTTGAAAAGCTTTTATAACGTCAGAATATCTGACTGGATAAATTAAGATGGATTAACTCAAAGTTAACATTTAAGTAAACATTTATTAACAACCCTCTTTATGCCTTATAACAATTATGTCATCTACATAATATTTCTTTTTTTTGGTGGTACTGGGAATTGAACCTAGGGGCATTCTACCTCCAAGCTAAATCCCCAGCCCTGTTTTTTATTCTTTATTTTGAAACAGGGTCTCACTAATTTGCAAGTTTCTGAGGCTGGCCGTGTATACATACTATTTTAAATTTTACTTTTATTTACTATAAATAATTAGATATGAGATAAAATATTATCATGAATTAAACTTCCTTTATTTTAAGTGCTTAGAAATTTAAAACTGTATCATTTAACAAATTAGAAGTTATACTGCTAACAAACTTTAAAAACTTAAGTGCAATTTTAAAAATTATGAATTGTAATACTTTTTGTAATAAACAATACATTTTTACTTTTAGAGATCAATTAATTTTTATACCATTGTCAAAAATTTTATTTTTGTGGGTCTGGGGATGGAACCCGGGGGGATCTGACCTCCGACCAACACCCCCTGCCCTATTTTTTATTCTTTATTTTGAAACCAGGTCTCACTGAGTTGCAGAGGGCCTCACTAAGTAGCTGAGGCTGTCAGCGAACCGCGATCCCCTGGTCTCAACCTCCCAAATGCTGGGATTACAAGCGTGCGCCACCACGCCCGGCTCCACTGTCAAATTTAAAGAAATTTAACATTTTGTAATAAAATTTAAAATGTACAAGTTCCAGGCGTGGTGGCGCACGCTTGTAATCCCAGCTCTTGGGAGGCTGAGACAGGATACCTCACAGGTTAGAAGCCATCCTCAACTACTTAGTGAGGCTCTCAGCAACTTAGTGAGTTCTTGTTTCCAAATAAAATATAAAATATGCCTGAGAGTATAGCCCGGTGGTAGAAAGCCCCTGGGTTCCACCCCCAGTACCACCAAAAAAAAAAAAAAGTAAAAGTATGTTATATGCCAAACAAAAGTGCTTCAATTTAATTACAGATTTTATCTATATATTTACTGTAACCATTTTTCTATATCATAAATATCTGATGCTGAATTTAATCCTGGTGTTGCTGAATAAATAAAACAAAGTAAAACATTGCCATTATTTCTTTCAAAATTGTTCTTTGCAGTATTATAACCATGTAACTATATACTTATTGTGTGCTTTACACAAAAAAGGCCAAAATCACCTTTTATAAACTTTAATTCTATTTTTAAACAACTACTTGAAAATTCATAATCAATCAATAAAAATATATTGTTTTATGTCTGAAGACATATTTTCTGATTATTATTTCATTACAATGAAATTACCTAGTAATTTGCAGGATAATTTGACCAGAAGTAGGATGTACTTATTCTTCACTTATTTTCACTTTTAAGATCTGTGTCAGTCAACTTTTCAATAGCGTGAGCAAAATGCCTGACAAGAACAACTTAGAGGAGAAAAGGTTTATCTGGCTCATGGTTCCAGAGGTTCAGTCAGTGGTTGAGTGGCTCAAAGGCAGAAGCATCATGACAGTAGGCATGGTGGAGAAAAGCTACTTCATTTACAACAGACAGGAAGCAGAAAGGGAGAGAGAGAAAAAGATAGATGATAGATAGATAGATGATAGATGGGTGATATATAGATAGATGATTATAGATAGATAGATAGATAGATAGATAGATAGATAGATATAGATAGATAGGTGATAGATAGATGATAGATAGAAAGATAGATAATAGATAGATAGATGATAGATAGATAGATAGATAAATATAGATAGATGATAGATAGATGATAGATAGAAAGATAGATAATAGATAGATAGATAGATAGATGGTAGATAGATGATAGATAGATAGATAGATAGATAGATAGATAGATAGATAGATAGATGGAACAATGAGAACAGATCAGATACTGTATAGGGGACCATGCTTTCAATACACGAGCATTATGGGAGACATCCCACATCCAAATCATTATATTCTGCCCTGGTCTCCAAATTTTATGCCCACTTTATGGTGCACTGAGTTTATCTCCAAGAGTTCCCATAGGCTTGACTGTATCAGCATTGCCCAAAATTCCAAGTCCAGAGTTTTCTTTGAGATCCAAGGCATACTTTTGCTGTGAAAATGAAAATAAAATTTACATGCTTCAAAAAAACAAGGACATGGAGTTAACATTAACATTCCCAAAGAAATAGGAGCATAAAAAGAAGCTGAGAGAAAGAAAGAAAGTGGCCAGGGAAAGGTATATTTCTCAAGATTTCCACCCCCAGTGATCTCTGTGTATGTCCCACTGCCAGATCTTGCTGCATTGAAGAACAGAATTTCAATACATGAGCTATTGGGTAAGACAGTTCCTATCCATATCATAACAAGGTCTTTTGTTACATCTAAGAATTTTGGAAGTCAGTTAAAACCATTTTAAGAACAGTTTCTAAGGAAAAATACTTCAGAGATTTGCCTAAAAAGGATCCAAAGAAAAGTGAATGTCCATACTTATATTTACTTTAAAGCAAGTGAAAATTTTAGCAATTAAAATTATTTATGAGCTTAAATGTTTCTCTCCATCCTCAATTTAAAAAATGAAGTTAATTTAATGACAGCTGATACTTAGAGTTTATTTGTTTCAGAAGATGTGGTAAATGAACACCTTACATTTGTTACCTTATTAGCTAATCTAAGCTCCTCAACAGCAAGAAGTGGGCACTTCAGTTATCTGTGCTATAGATATGAGAAAATAGATTTAGAAGGATTGTGAATCTCATCTGGTTCATTCAGAACAAGCAACAAAGTGACAGCTAACATTGAAATACTTTCCTTTTTCTCGATCCCACATTCTTTAATTCTCAACTAGACTGTCACTTAGAACACAATTGGCAAAATTACCTTCTAATTCAGTTGAAAATTGCATACTAAAATTGTCTACTTCTTAGAACACAGAAATAGAATACTGCTGATAAAGGAAACATAACTAATATCTGAATGATGAGAGAAAAGATACTGCTTTGTGGAAATAGACTTAAGCCCAGAATAAAGGAAGAAAAAAGAATGGCTATTAAAATAACCAGTGAAAGTAGACACAACTCTAAAGTTGTGACAATGAGGAAAAAGTTGAGGGATGGGTAAAATATTTTTTTGTAAATAGAAGATAGCCGGGCATGGTGGCAAACGCTTGTAATCCCCGTGCTTGGGAGGCAGAAATAGGAGGATTGTGCAGGTTCTAAGCCAGCCGTACTGGCTTAAGAGACCCTGTTTTTTATACATAAAAAAGTATAAAAATAGGGCTGGGAGTGTAGCCCGTGGGAGTGTAGCCAGAGGTAGAAGGGCTTCCAGGAACCCCAATATCACCAAAAAATAAAATAAAATAAAATAAAAGATAAAATTAGTAGTTTGTTGATTGAGTAAATTTAGATATTGGAAGAATTGGAAGAGACAAGAGTTGACAATAACTTCCAGATTGATTTGAGTTACTGAATGGTTTGTATCACTGATTGTATTGTTAGCTTAAATATATGATTTAGTTTTCATAACTGCACATTTCAATAATATTCTTATCAATTTCAAAGATAAGTTGATAAACAAAAATATTTGGTGCTTTCTTAAATAAGGCTTCTCATTGTTGACAGTTATATTCATTACACAGTTGGCAAATCAATATTAGATGTGAAAAGTATTTTTAACATTATTGTATTTCAAAAATATTAATGTGTCCAATCAGTATACCTCCAGTTCAGGGGCTATATTAAAAGACTAATCTGTGATGCTTCCTGAACTATGTATGTTTTTGTTTTTGTTTAATTTTTGAGTGAGACTGTTTTAGTTTTAGAGTTTTACCCTTATGATAAATATCTGCATATTTAAGTTAGAGCAGAAAATAGGTAAGGATTTTGCAAAAAGTGGACATTCAGAGTATGATTTTTCCTGTGCATATATTCTTTACACCTTCATCTGGAATACTTATATATCTATATAAGTAATATATATATATATATATATATATATATATATATATAGAGAGAGAGAGAGAGAGAGAGAGAGAGAGAGATTTACATAAACAAGAATTTATGTGTAGTGTGTATGCATAATGACACAAAGAGATATAAGTAACTGGCCTCATAATTTGGGGAATGCTAGAAAGTCTGAAATTTCCACAAGAGTAGATGTTGCTGTCTTAAATTCAAAAGCAGTCTAAAAGCAGAATTCTTTCCTTCTCATAATCCTGTCTCTCTCTTTTTTTTTTTTTTTTTTGGTGGTACTGGGGGTGGAACCCAGAGGATTTCTACCTCCGGGCTATACTCCCAGACCTATTTTATATTTTACTTGGAAACAGGGTCTCACTAGTTGCTGAGAGCCTCACTAGGTAGCTGAGTCTGGCTTCGAACCTGTGCGATCCTCCTGTCTCAGCCTCCCAAGTGCAGGGGTTACAAGCGTGAGCCACCACGCCTGGCTAATCCTAAATCTCTTAGAGTCTTCAACTGATTGGATGAAGTCTACACACATTATAAAGGGAGAGTATTCTATATTCCTCAAATATTGCTGATTTAAATGCTTAAAACATTAAAAAAAATCCTTTATAGCAATATCTAGAGAGGTATTTGACCAAACAACTGGTCACCATAGCCTAGCTAAGTTGACACGTAAAATTTATCATCACATTCTCCTTCTTGGCTAACCCATTCGTTTACTGACATTTAGTCAGCTTTCACTTTAAAGGCAAGTTAATTATAGGTCTAGTTATAGTTCTCTTGGCTTTTTAACAAACCAGAACAGAAGCAATAACAGTACAGAGCATTCTTTCTGATTAGAGACCAGAGACATCAAGTCTGACCTGCCAGAACAAATTTATATTTAGTATTTCTATTGACAAAAATGATATGCCAATATTTATTTGGCTTCAATAGAATTTACTTATAAGCCAGCTATGTACAGGAGAATCATAGATCATATAAAAAACTTTGTCCAGATGTTATAATTTTAGAATGTATATAATAACCATAGTTTTCTTGGATAAAGAAACTAAAAATATAAACATTTTAGAAACATTTTTTATCTAGCGACTCATGACAAATTATTTTTATGCTATTCAAGGATACAATTTTTTAACAGAGATTGAAGCTCAGTGTAAAATACTAACACTGACATGATATAATCAAAATCTATTCTTATACAGAATTTTATCAAACTATTAATAATATTAAGGTCTCATAATTTTGCAGATATTTAACACAAAAAACTGTAATTGCACTAAATTTTTAAGAAAATATTTAGAAACATTAATATACAAATGTACTTCAGGAATTGTTGTTTTATTGTGCAAATTGACAAGCATTTTTATAACTTTAAAAATGTTGCAGTAAGTACCTGTGTTATGGTTTTTCAGAAAGACAAAACCAAACAGAAGAGCAAGGTAAGAATTTTGTTAGGGGGATGGGCTTGGGTGATTATGGAGGCTGAGAAGTTCCATACAGGCAGCTTGCCACCTGGAGATCTTGGGATGATGTGTTCTGTAAGCCCATGGATCACTCTCAGCCTGAGGCTGAAGGCCTAAATGAGAACATTTTGATGCAAATACTAGAACTCAAAGGCTGGAGAACCTGGAATTGATCTATCACTTGAAGAAGAGAGAGAGAAAACACCCTAACTCTGCCCATTTGCATCCTAGACAATCCCTTTGGTTGGTTTCCATCCATAAAGAGGATGGATCTTTCTCGTTCAGTCCAATTCATACACCAGTCTCTTCTGCAAACACCCTCACAGACACACTTAGAAATGAAACTTTATCTGATCACTAGTCTTTAATCCAGTCAAGGAATTTTTTACGTGATTGTACAGTTCTACATGTTTTAACAAATGTATGCAATCATGTAATACATATAGTTTTCAAACCTAACCATTTTGTATAAAAAGGTCACACATGCCCCTTCTAGCTCCCACTCCATCTTTGCCTCTATCTCTTAGTAGATAATCACTGTTCTATTTTTCTCCCACCACAGATAAATTTTGCGTATCATAAAACTACATATAATTGCAACCATATTGTTTGCATTCTTTTGTATAAGACTTTTATTACTCAGTCCATCTTGGAACATTTTTCTGTACACACACACACACACACACACACACACACACACACATATATATATATACATATATATATATACGTGTATATATGTGTGTGTGTGTGTGTGTGTGTGTGTGTGTGTGTGTGTGTGTGTGTGTTTTCTGTTAGACTTTCAAAATTTTACCAAGGATACTTTTACAATTTACCACACACATATTATTAATTATCTTATGTTACCTATAATTTTATCACCTATGATATGTGAGACAATTACTTTTAAAATTGTTCAGTGATTATACATTGATAGGTTTATAGTATAGTTGAAGAGAAGTTGAAAAATCAATAAAATCAATTAAATTTGATAAGGTTAAGCACAACCTATCAGAGGACAAAAAAATTAAAAACAGAAATGTCCCAAAATAAGGAATAATAGTTATCTACCTCTCTTTGGTAAAATATAAATAATGTTACATTACTTAATATGTACATTAAACATAAAAATAAACACATTGCTTCTTCACTATTGTAATAATTTCTTTAATAACTACACCAAAAATATATTTTATGGATTATTTTATTTTTAACAAATTTTAAAAATTAGAATAGCTGGATGTGGTGATTAATGCTTGTAATTCCAGAATTTGGGAGGCTGAGGCAGGAGGATCATGGTTTGCAGACAACCTCAGCTACTTAGTGAGAACCTTTGCAACTCAGTGAGACCCTGTTTCAAATTAAGAGTAAAAAATAGGGCTGGGAGTATAGCTTGGAAAATGTCCCTGGGTTCCATCTTTAGTACTGCAAAAAAAAAAAAAGAAATATAAGGAATATATCTCAACATCATCAATATATAATAAACCCAAATCCAACATATTGAATGTTGAAAAACTGCAGAAATTCCCTCTAAAATCAGGAAAAAGACAAGGATACCAACTATCATCACTTCTTTTCAACCAAAAAACTACTAGAGCTGATTAACCAATTCAGTAAAATAGCAGGATACAAAATAAACTTCAAGAAATTTGTAGCTTTTTTATTTGCTGACCTTGAATCCAAGAAGAAAGAAATACATAAAACAATCACATTTACAATAATCTCAAAAGCAATGAAATATCTAGGAATAAACCTAACCAAAGAGATAAAAAGACCTCTACAGGAAAATAATAAAACATTAACAAAATAAATGGAAAAAGTCCTTGGAATATAGAAAAATCCCCTTGCTCTTGGATAGGCAGAATAAATATCATCAAAATGGGCATTCAACCAAAAGTGATCTACAGAATCAATGCAATCCTTACCAAAATACTAGTCATTCTTCATAGACTTAGAAAAACCAGTCATAAACTTTATATGGAAAAACAAAAGACCCAGAATAGCAAAAGCAATTCTCAGCAACAAGAACCATGCAGAAGGCATCACAATTCTTCATTTCAAATTATACTACAGAGCTATAATACTTAAAATAGCATAGTATTGGCACAAAAATAGGGTCACAGACCAACGGAGCAAAATAGAAGATACAGAAACAAATCCACATAATTATAGTCAACTGATATTCAACATAGGGGCCAAATACATATGCTGGAGAAAAGACAGCCTTTTCTACAAATGGTGCTGGAAAAACTGGCTATTCATTTGTAGAAAAATGGAGCTAAATTCTTACCTTTCACCCTGTACAGGAATCAACTCGAGATGATCAAAGTCTTGGAAATTAGACCAGAGTCTATGAAGGCATAGGAGGGCATAGGTTCAACATTCCAACCTATACGCACGGTAGAAACTTTCTTAACAAGATCCCTAAAGCTCAGAATAAATTAAAATCAGAATTAATAAGTGGGATGGCATCAAACTAAAAACTTTCTGCTCGTCAAAAAAAAAAAAAAAAAAAAAAAAAAAAAAAAAAAAACCCAAGAGTTTAAAGAGAAAGCCTACAGAACGGGAGAAGATATTTATCAGCTATCCCTCTGACTGACAGAGGTTTAATATATAGAATATACAAAGAACTTTACACTAGAAAAACAAATAACCCAATCAAGAAATGGGTCAAATAACCCAATCAAGAAATGGGTAAGTGAATTGAATAGATCCTTCACAAAAGAAGAGATATATATGACTAAGAGATACATGAAAAAAAATTCAACATCATTACCAATCAAGTAAATAAAAATCAGAATTTCATTGAGATTTTATCTAATCCCAATCAGAATGGCAAGCACAAAGAAGTCAAATAACAAAAATTGTTGGTGAGGATGTGGGGAAATAGACACCCTTCGACACTGTTGGTGGGATTGCAAACTACTTGAGCCACTATGGTGATCAGTGTGGAGATTCCTTAGAAAACTGAGAATGGATCTGGCCATACCACTACTGGGTATCTTTTCAAAGGGGTTTAAACCAAAAAACTACAGTAATATATGCATATCCATGTTTATTTTTTTGGGGGGGATACTGGGGATGAAACCCAGGGCCATTACACCTCTGAGCTACACTCCAGCCCTATTTTTTTAGGCTCTTTTTTTTTTTGGTTTGTTTTTGTTTTTGTTTTGTTTTGTTTTGGGTACTAGGGGTGGAATCCAGGGGCTTTTCTACCTCTGGGCTATACTCTCAGACTTATTTTATACTTTATTTGGAAACAGGGTCTCACTAAGTAGCTGAGGCTGGCTACGAACCTGTGCAATTCTTCTGTCTCAGCCTCCCAAGTGCTGGGATCACAAGTGTGCCCCACAATACCCAGATAGTCTCTTTATTTTTGAAACAGCATCTGACTGAGTTGTGAAGGGCCTCGCTAAGTTTCTGAAGCTGTCTGCAAACTGCGATCCTCTGTTCTCCACCTTCAGAATGCTGAGATTTCAAGCCTGTGCCACCATGCCCAGCCCATATCCATGTTCATAGTAGCACAATTCACAATAGCCAAAATAAGGAACCAACCTATGTGTCCATCAACAAATGAATGGATTACAAAACTATGGGAAATACATACTATGGAACTCTACTTTAGAAATAAAAAAAGAACAAAATTACATCAATTGAAGAAAATGGCAGGACCTGGAGAACATTATGTTAAATTAGATCAATCACAGGGAGTCATATGTTTCCTTTAATACGTTCAGGATTGGAGTAATTGGGTTATAAGCGAGACTCCAGATAATAGAGAAGAAGCTTCAGTGAAGCCAGGGATGAGATATAAGGGTAGGAGAAGAGGAAGACTAAGGTTCATTAATAGAAATACTATCATAGACTATATGTATGCATGTGAATATCCACTGTCAAACTGGGTACTCTGTGTTGGGAGGGAGGAAAATGGGGAGGCGTGGACTGGCACAAAGTACCTTTGCATGTATGTCATTGTCAACATTATTTACATTATGATGTGATACTCTAATGCACTAAAATAAAGCACAAAAATGTTTTCAAAGCAACTATAAAGCCCTAATTATTTGTTCCTCTTATAAATTAATAATTACTTTTTTATCCACATGATAGAACATTTTATCCAAAGCACATTTAAATCAGATCCAAGAAATATTTTCAGAATAATTACATTTAAATGATGACTAAGAAATTGTCCAGTTATATGTTAGTCAATCTGTTATGAAATGAGAACAGTTGCTGGTATAAGAGCATCTCAGAGCGTCATCATTTGGGAGAGATCTGGACAACATTTATTCACAGCCACATCAAAATAAGAGCTGAGGTTTGTTTTAAAAATATAGATGTTTGATGTTTTTAAATAAACATATTTTGATATCTTTATCTTTACATTTTCATGTAAATGGTAAAGACTAAAATCATTCCACGTGTCAACTAAAGTAAAATAAACACGTGTACAGGACTGCAAATTTCAGAGCTGACAAAACTGTCAAGCTGGAATGATAATATAACAGATTGCATATTTTTCTGACTTCTCTCTAAGCATTCATAGAGAAGTTTATGACAAAAACACATAAAATAGGTATCTTTAAAAAGTACAAATGTTGTTTAAAATGCTAAAAGCATTTGTATGTATTGAAACACTTTGTGAGAAAAACAAACAATATTGGTTCTAATGTAAAGAATTCTAAAGTAATTTTGTAGCTAACATAATTTTGTCAATATGCCAAGATTTGATCAATACAATTCCTATGGCCACATTTATAATGTATAAAATACATTCTTTATTTAGAAATAAATATTTAGCATCAATTCTATGTAAAATACCATTTTATGCACTTGAAACGCATTGGTAAATACTCAAATCTTGCATTTATCACGTGCAACTGATAGAATAAAAGCAATAAATAAATCATGTAGCATATTATTAAATAAAAATTATGAAAAGTCATTCTTTTGCACTGAGTTCCTACACTAGGACCTAACAGATAAGACCAAACCAAAATGTGATCATTCATTCACACTAAATGCCACATAATCAAAATAAGAAAGCAGATATATTCCCAAACAGATCAGTTTTTCCTGTAAACAAGACACCTGAGTTACTTATTATACTGAGTATAATGAGAAAATTGCTGCTTTCTCTCTTATGACCAAAATAAACTGATATTAACTAATCATGTTTTGTTCATTTCTATAGATAGCACATTTACATAAATTGTGCAATTATAAAACTATGAATCATATTGTTCGCTGGGCGTGGTGTCCCATGCTTGTAATCTCTGCACTTGGGAGGCAGCGACAGGAGGATCACACAGGTTCAAAGCCAGCCTCACTGGCTTATGATACCCTGTTTCCAAATAAAATATTAAAAAAATAGTTCTGGCAGTGTATCCTGGAGGTAGAAAGGTTACATCCCCAGTACCACCAAAAAAAAAAAAAAAATCCTATTGTTCTGTTTTCCAAACCTTATAAAATCTATTATTCTATAGAACAGTGGGAGCTGTCATTCCATTTTGTGGAAAAGAGCTTCTTCAATTCATGGATCATAAATACAAACAGATTGGAACTAGTACTAAACTCATAATAGTGTCTTTTGATCAAAATATCCATCAAAAAATTGAGGTACCATCTACAATTTTAAAAAGAGTGGCATGATAGTCTCCATTAAAGTGATGAGACTAGAGAAACGAAAAAGTTGATAGAACAAGGTGAGATGAAATCTGGAATATAATTCTGGGCAGTTAACACAAATGCCTGAAGGCAAGAAGAACAGTTTATCTGGAGCAGCCTGAAATAGAGGAAGAAAAATAAGAAATAAGAATAGACAGAATGAGAAGAACAAATATCGCACTTTAGTTCTTGTTAAAGACTTTGCCTTTGAGTAAAATTGAGAGACAGTTTTGCATAAAAGAGTGGATTTAATACTTGGGGAAATATTACATGCTGGCTGTTTAAGAGGAAAAAAAAGAATTCAAAGGTACCTCCAAGTTTATTTTTCACCTAAATACTAAAGGATGAATGTCTGGGATGATTCTATACCCTAGTTTCCTCCATTCTGTTTTGTATCTATAGTTAATTATAGTACATGTTTTACCTTGAAAGTGTCTAGTATGAGTGATAAATTATATGGTTGTCCAATGGTCACCAAAATAAGAGATAGTGGAAGTGAGTAGAACTTTAAGGGAACGCAAGCTAAATTTTGAAAGTGTTTAGTGCAATTTGTTTATAGAAAATTCTGGTGGGAATTTAATGCCTTGAGTCTTCTGTCATCTTGTTTGGAACTCATTAGTGCATAGATAGATAGTATTTAAAGATCTGAGACCATATTAGAATGTCAAAATTAAATGCAGATGGAAATGGAATAGGATCAAGAACTGAGTTTAGGGACATAAGCATTAAAGAGTAAGAGAAATGGCAAAGAATCATCAAGAAACAGTAGAAAATTAGTTATCAGTGAGGATAGAGGAAACTCAAGAAAATATTGCTGTCCTAAAGTAATGTGAAGAAATTATTAGAACGAGGCAATGTGAACCAAACCACCTTCACATTCAGTGAGTTAAAGTAATAGTCCTTTTATTACATTTCAAAATTGTGTGAGCCAAGTACTCAGGTAGGAAGGACTCACCTGGCTGATTATTTTGCTCATAATACTAACCTAGGTCCTTTGTGATATTTACCTCATAGAAGACTCACCTGGAGAATCTAATACAGTTTCCCTCATATGTCTGTATTCCTAGCAGAAATTTCTGGAAGGCTGAAATCAACTGGGACTATCAGCTATGCAGTAAAAGATAAAGAATGGAATACTCAATTTTTGATATGTTAAACACATACCTTGTATATTCCTTCACATCCTTAGTAGACTATCTCAAACTAGAAATTAGAAAGTAAAAATTAAAATAATACCAAAATTGTCCTCTCTGATATGTAGTATCAGTATAGACAGACTTATTACACACTGGTTAAGACTTGGAAAAGAAATGTGTTAAGAAGTAGAAGATGTCTGTGTTTTAATGTTTGGTTCCGGAAAGAATATATGTGACCTCAATTATATACAGGAGGGAATATAGACCCCACCTCTTAAAAAGAATCCATGACCATGATTACTGAGTAAACATTGTTTGTGGCTGACAAATAAAATTACTGTGAATTGACAATTGGATTTCATAACATGAATATCCTGGTTTGCTTACTATAAGTGCCGATTCGGTGGCATGGTGTTAATGAGAGTTTGATTCTAATATAGTAGGTTTAAATCTGAATATGAGAGCGAGACACAATAGATCATTCCCTGTTAACCTAGTTGATAAGATTGAGCACTTCTGAAAAGAGTAATATAGCTTAAAACACTAGAAATCATTCTTAAGAAGAAAAATTGGGTCGTTCAAGTAGTAAACGCTGATCTTGAAATTCTCATGAAGTCTCTTTGACTATTTTATTCACTATTACTTACATCATTGAACAGGTAATGTCAGAACAATTATGCTACAATAATAAATATCAACGTTGAGGGTATAACAGTAGCACTGTTATACCATGAACTCCTACCATGAACAAGGCACTGTATTAAGTCTCCAGGACCAAATAAATAAGACATAAAAGGAAAGAAAAAGACAAAAGGAAAAAATGAAATAAAAACATTTTATAAATCAAATATAGACTTTGTATATTCTACATACTCACAAGAATCTTGCATATTCTACATCCTCAGAAGAATCTTGCTAAAATGAAAATCAGACAGTAATAATATAAAAGTACAATCATCCTTTTCCTACTAAAACATTAATGCTTTATATTTTAATTTATTGCAATTTGTATTAATTTTAATATATAGCTCTTGACATTTAATTTACAATTTTGAAATTAGTTGAAATAAGAAAAAACAACTATGTTCACAAATATAAAAGAAAAACAAATAACTGGGAACTGTGTAGAAAACCTGTGGTAAAAAATAAGTCAATTGAGCCAGGCCTAGTGGTACACGCTTGTAATCCCCACACTTGGGAGGTGGAGACAGGAGGATCGCACAGGTTCGAAGCCAGCCGCGCTGGCTTAAGAGACCCTGTTTTCACATAAAAATGTATAAAATAGGTCTGAGAGTGAAGCCCAAAGGTAGACGGGCTTCCAGGAACCCCAGTACCACCAAAACAAAACAAAAAAAAAAAAAAAAAAAAAACATTTATTGGTTTAGTCACTTGATCAATCAGGTTTTAAGTACAACTGGATAATTCATTTATTATTAAGTACTGAAATAAAGCATACAAAGTCATGTAACTGATTGGAAAGAGTGAGAAATATTTGTTTCAAAATGGAAGATATTTATGAGAGAAAATATGTGTAACTAAATAAAAAGTATTTCTGAGAATTATATTACTTCATAAAATGCATACACACACATACACACACACATTCAATTACTGTCCTTCCCCATAAGCAATAGAATTAAAAACTAAAATGTAAGATTCTTGCTTGAAAGATGCATGTGTTAAGTAATTAGAGATGAGGCATAGGTTGGGCCAGACCTGAAGCAGAGCTATCAGAAGGCTGGACCCTCTGCAGGGGTCTCCCTTAGACTCCCTCCCTGTGGGAAGGGGCAGAGACAAGGCAGAGTGTTAAGGTGTATTGTGTAAAAGAAAACTGAGCACCCCAAATAAAATATGTATTAGGAAGGAAGTGTCCAGGACAAATATAAGACCCAACATTTGGAAAAATCCATGCTGTTTCAGCTCCAGAAAGTAGCCTGTTCCAGGCACTTTTCTTGGAAATTTGAACCTCTCCCTTTTCATTTTTTATGCTGCCTTTTTTTCCAGTGTGCTATCACTTCTCTAAATAAACTGCTCATATTTTCCTATTCATGCTTTTTATGTGAATTCTTTCTATGCAAAGAAGCAAGGAATGAAGTGCTGCCCTGTAATATTTATACTGAGGAGAAACTATCACCATGTAACATTGACATTAACATTGATATTTACTGACAGTACTGACTTTGGCAATAAATTTTGGAATAAACCAAAGTTATTTCTATCTTCTTTTTGTTCCTCTCCTCATCTCACTTCAAATCTTTCAACCCTTTTCCTACCTTCAATATGCTACTGGTACTATTTATTTGATTAATTTTAAAATTTTAAGTCACTCTTTTAATCCTATAAATTTATTTAGAAAAAATGTGCATCACAATTGTATGTGAAAACAAGTGTCATTGATAAAGATTAATATTTATTAAAATAAAATATTAAAGCTGAGATTATTTGTCTATGTACTACCTAAAATATCATATGCACAAAGACATAGGATATGGAATTTCATATGATATGGTGATGTGAAGAAAACTGAAATTTTTTTTAGAAATTCTGTATAAACTGATTCTAGAAGGAAATTACTTGCCAGAGAAAATCTTCCATATGAATAAAAATTTCCTACCCTGTTAACACATTCTTCAAAGGACTTTCAATCTCAAGCAGGCCGAGTCAATGCCAGATTTTAAGCCTTTTAAAGACAGGGTATCCTTTTTGCTTGGGTGCAATATTTCAGAGAAACCCATGTGAGAACCCCATATACGTCCTTTCAGTAGATCAATACTGTGCCAGTGTACCACAGGAGCAGTTAGAAATCCTGCATGAGCCAGCTCCTTTTCCAAGATGCCCTCATTGATTGCTATGCTAGTGATATGGAGATGTGCTGCTTGAGAATAACATACCTCTCAGGGTTTTGCTTATTGTTCATATTGTCTTTTCACAACTTCCTTTTATTAGTGATCTTCATCCAAATATCAAAGTGATACTTCTCCCTCTAAACATCTCTTAAAGGCAACAAATGGATCAAGAAGTTATATCTGCTTTTATGGCCTGCTACTTGGTACCTTTGCTGCAACTAAGGAAGTCACTGTGAAGACTATGATGTAAGCATCTATGACTACATCAGGGTTTTTGATTGGACTTAGGGTGATGTCACTAGGGGTATATAAATGGGATCTAGAAGAAGATATGCAAAGCTTACTTGAAGCCGGGTGTGGTGGTACATGCTTATAATCCCAGCATTTCAGAGGTGAAGACCGTAGGATCTCAGTTCATGGACAGCCTCGGCTACTTAGCGAGGTTCTTCACAACTCAGTGAGAACCTGTTTCAAAATTAAAAGACTAAATAATAGGGCACTGGGCATAGGTCAGAAGTACAATGCCCTGGGTTCTATCCTTGGTACCACAAAAGTAAGTAAATAAATGCATAAATGCATAAATACATAAATACATAAAGCTTTCTTGACTTCCGATGATTTTCTAAGAAGGATTAAGTTGCAAAAATCAACAAAACTATAGTTGAGATGGCAAACAACTTTCATGGTTATGGATATGATGAGATTTAGGAGTCTCTGGGAACTGATTAATGTGAACTCACTAAAAATAGAACACAAATTTATTGATGAACAAGAGTTAATAAAAATAAGATACTATAAGAGAAGAAAAAGAACATGTGCCCTTTGATAACTCACATTAAAGGGTTTAGAAGAAACTATTGGATACCTCAACTAGCTCTTTAAAACTTTGAAAACATAGATGACCCCCCCAACCCTAGAGATTTTCAATATTAGAGAGGAATGTTCATGAAACATTATCTGCTAACCAATAAAACTGTGATGATTAAAAGAAATACACCAAGAATATGACTACATATACTTTTCTGAAGAGAGTTGTCTTCTCCAGAAGGGCCTAAGACAAGGCCTTCAGAAGAATTCCAGAAGGAGGCATTATTATCATAGAAAAATGAGCAATTCATATGTGTTAGCTGTCATTGCTCATGAAGACCTCCCAGTGAGACAATATACGAAGGTGGATGATAGTGATGATCATAATCCTGGCCCTCCATAGGTCTAGGGTGTGTGTGTGTCTTCATTTTTAATAATCACAAAGCCATATTCATTCTGTAAATGTTTAAACCAATATCTTGATATCTAAGCACAAGGGGATTTGTAATCCCAGTAGTTGGGAGGCTGAGACAGAAGAATCGCAGGTTTGCAGACAGTCTCAAAAACTTAGTGAGAGCCTGTTTCCAAATAAAATAATAAAATTACATCTGGCGGTATAGCTCAGAGGTAGAATGCCCCTGGGTTCCATTCTCAATACCGACAACAACAAAGAATTTTAAACTGCAATAAGGATGCTTGGGGATGTGATCTTTAAATTTTACTTCTCAAAACATTCCGATTGAATTTTTTATTGTACTAGTTTACTAGGTCTGCACTGGAGTTTGAATGTACCCTCCAAAACTCAGATGTTGGAAACTTAATCTTCAGTGCAAGAGTGTGAAAAGGTAGGACCTTTACATGTAAATGGATTAATGACATTATTACAAGAGTAGGTTCACTGTCACTATAGTGGGTTTACTGTAGAAACAAGCTTGGACCCTCATGCATACACTTGCTTCTTCTCTTCTCTTCTCTTCTCTTCTCTTCTCTTCTCTTCTCTTCTCTTCTCTTCTCTTCTCTTCTCTTCTCCTCTCCTCTCCTCTCCTCTCCTCTCCTCTCCTCTCCTCTCCTCTCCTCTCCTCTCCTCCTCCTCCTCCTCCTCCTCCTCCTCCTCCTCCTCCTCCTCCTCCTCCTCCTCCTCCTCCTCTTCTTCTTCTTCTTCTTCTTCTTCTTCTTCTTCTTCTTCTTCTTCTTCTTCTTCTCTCTCTCTCTCTCTCTCTCTCTCTCTCTCTCTCACACACACACACACACACACACACACAAATACATGCATATGTACACTCTGTTGTTCTTTCTCTTCAGCCATAGGTTTGACTCAACCAAAAGGCCCTCACCAAATGCAGCCCCTCACTCTTGGAATTCATAGCCTCCAAAGCCATGAGTCAAATAGATTATATAACAAATCAGACACACCCAGTTGCTTAAATAACAGAAATGTGTTGTCTCATAATTCTGAAAGAAGCCAACGATGAAGGATTTAAAGTCATGTTTTCTTCACAGAGTGAGGAAGAGTATATATATGTACACACACACACACACACACACACACACACACACACACACACACACACCGTGCCTCTCTCCTATATTCTAGTGGTTTTCTAGCAGTTATTGGTGTCTCTTGGCTTGTGGAAATATCACCCAGATCTTTCCACATGCCATTCCCCCTTTCTATGACCGTCTCTTCACGTGGCATTCTTTCATTAGGGCACCAGTCATCCTAGATTAGAGGGCCAACCTACTCCATTGTGACCTCATCTTAACTTAATGACATCTGCAATGACCCTATTTCCAAAAAAGGTCAAATTTTGAGGTACTTCTGGTTATAGCTTTACTATGTGAACTTTTGCAGGACAAAATTCATCATATAACGCTTTTTCTCTTTGAATACAAATATTTTCAGAGAAGAAAAGTGAATGTATAAATTTAACTTAATTACAAAATCATTTTAAATTTACATATACATATGTGTGTTCTCTAAAAGGCTCTTCTTTTCAACAATATTCATTTAACCTGATATTATTTTATTTAAAATGCTCTTGAGTACATTAGTGGTCATTTAGTTATTTCTTTTTAACATTTATAATTGCCTACATTTTATCTGTGTCTCAACTTGCTTTCGTTTTCTGCTTCCTCTTTCCCTCTTTCTGCTAGAATCTCTGCTTTATAAAAGGTCCATTTTGTCATTTAACTCAAGTTTTAATAAGAATTCATGTTTTTTTATTTTATATTGTTATCTTATAATTGCATTTTCCTAAATAAATTTATACATTATACTTTTTAAAGTTATGAGGTTTACGATTCATGGTGTTTCTTATAGTTTTAGACCCTTAGCTTAAATTTTAAAAGCAAATGGGCAAGAGAAGTATATGGGAACAACAGCACAAGCCCACCGTGTGCTGTGGGCATTATATTACAATCACTGTGAACTACGTTATGATGTGAGACTATAATGCACCAATAAAAAGTATTTTAAAATAAGCTAATTTCCACTCCTTTAAAAATCAGTTATCTTTTCTCCAAACCTGTATAAACATAAATCACATCACAAATTTATTAGTTTTACACGTCCTTTTTTACTGTTAGCGCAATTACAGCTAATAATATAGTGTCGCAAAGAATGCTGATTTGCATCTGAAACCCCCTCCAGAGATCAGTTCTTGCCATTATAAGTCAATCAAAAATCAAGTTAAGCCTCTTGACATAATTGGAAGTTTCAAAGTGATCTGAAGAGCACAATTTTCTGTTACATATGTCAGAGCTAGATGAGGAAAATACCATGGGAACAGAAAGGTCAAGGGCTAATCCACTCCAAAGTCATTAAAGATCATATTTAAATTGCTTCAGAAACTTCAAGGTTTTTAAAGCCATCATCAAATTCCCCACCAGAACAATGTGCCTCTGACATGACAGCTGCTCTCTATGGGAAAGGATGAATGTTTCTTCCTCTGACATGTTGAAATGGATCTTTGGCTTTCAAAGTTTATTTTGCCATACACATATTTGTTTTAAGCAAATGTTGTTTAATGCTTAGGCAGAGATTTATGATATGTCATAGTAAAAAGGGTTTTCTTAGCTGAAATTTACTTATTTGCATTGCACTTTATAACACTATATTTGTAAAATAAAATGTAGCAGTTTATGCAGTGTCATCATATTAAATATTGAAATAAAGACTTCCTCATTTACCTTGAGCAAATCACCACCATTGAAAATCTAGAACAACACAGTAATTATCCTGAGAATTCAAGCTATGATATCAGTATATTTATAAAAACTGTGCAGGTAGGATAATTGTGCTTTTTCTACTACATTTATGCAAACTGAAACTTGGTGGAAATTTATTTTATTATGGAGTATTAAAGTATAACATTTTAAACATGCTATGAGGCTGCTGTAATCAAGCAGTATTGGACAGACACATAAACATACATATCTATAATTCCACAAAAAAAGCTGGTGGAACAGAATGTAGTGCATAGAAAGTTCCAAATATGCACATACTTATGCTCATACTTACATATTTACTATGTAGTAAAGACTGCTGTTCAATTTGACAAGGAAACAGGTTTTATAATAAATGGTTTTAGCAGAGAAGAACAAGTGGATAATGAATCTATTATGCAAAACCCAACCCAGGGAAATAAAGATGCCAACAGGACCCAATATCATTTTTCACTCATTAGATAGATCATATTATTTATTTAAAGTAGTTGATAATACCACCAAGTGTTGGTGAGGTTTTAAAAGAAACTTATACTCTTATAATCTTTTCTTTCTTTCTTTTTTCTTTCTTTCTTTCTTTTTTTTTTTTTTTTTTTTTTTTTTTTTTTTTTTTTTTTTTTTTTTTTGGTGGTACTGGGGTTCCTGGAAACCCTTCTACCTCTGGGCTACACTCCCAGACCTATTTTATATTTTTTTATTTAGAAACAGGGTCTCTTAAACCAGTGAGGCTGGCTTCTAACTTGCTCAATCCTCTTGTCTCTGCCTCCCAAGTGAGAGGATTACAAGCGTGAGCCACCATGCTCGGCTGTTTTCTTTCTTTCTTTCTTTCTTTTTTTTTTTATTACAGTCCTAGAGTTTGAACCCAGGGGAATTCTACCACTAAGCTAAAAACCCAGCCCTATTTTACTTTTATTTTGAAACAGAGTCTCACTAAGTTGATGAGAGTCTCACTATTTGCTATGGCTATCTTCAAACCTGTGCTCCTCCTGCCTCTCAAGTGCTGAGATTACAAGTGCTCACTACCATGACTAGCTGAGACAGAGCATCTTAAAAACTACTGGTATGTGTAGACATTTTGCTTTTATAGATGTTTGGTGGCTCTGGTAAACTACTACATATGCATATAGTTTACTGAACACAGTAAGATATAGCAATTCTAATAGTATTTTGACTAGAGAAATAAAAGTGACAGTAAATATAATAATATTTTACAATAACATTTATTGCAAAATTATTTGGAGTGGCAAAAATTAGAAACAGTAATAATTACTGTTAGCCAGTTGTGGTGGCGCATGCTTGTAATCCCAAAACTTGGGAGGCTGAGACAGTATAATCATGGTTCGAAGACAGCCTCAGCTACTTACTGAGGCCTTCCCCAACTTAGTGAAATTACGTTTCAAAATAAAAAACAAAAAGTAGGGCTGGGGATGTAGCTTAGAGGTAGAATGCCCCTGAGTTCAATCCTAATACTGCAAAAAAAAAAAAAAAAAAAAAAGTTACTGTTACAGGGACTGAATACATTATGTAATAACTACTTTATGCCCCTACTACATTAAGAAATTAGTTAGGAGCCAAGCATGGTGTGTAATCCCAGTCCTTGGAAGGCTGAGACAGGAGGGTCCATGGCCAATCTCAGCTACTTAGTGAGGCACTCTGCAACTTACTGGGACACTGTTTCAAAATAAAGAATAAAAAATGAGGCTGGGGGTGTAGCTCGGTGGTAGAGTGCTCCTGGGTTCAATCCCCAGCACAACAATAAAAGAAAATTAAATTAAATTAAATATAAAAAGAAATAAGTTAGGCCTGTGAAATAAGCAGTTGCTTAGACAAGGAAAACAGATAAATTGCTGTTTAATGTGTACAGTTGTGATAATCTTTTATAAAAATACAAGGGTAGAGGCAATATATAATTGTGTATAAAGTGATGAATGAGGGCCAAAGTTATGCTACTTATATTTTAGTTTAAGCAAAATCAAATATAAAAAGATCTAAACATCTGGATTGGTTTAACACTTTGTGATGCCCCTATGCTGACATTTTATTTAAGTACTTAATGTTTTAGACAAGAGAAAGACAGAAGTAAGTTATTCATTTTGAGTACACTAATTTTTTAAAAAGAGCAATAAATATGTGTTAAAATAGTGATAGGTGATTGCAAGTGCTTCCTAAAATTTAGTTTTATTTTTCACTAATATTCTCTAACCAGAAGCTATGCAAATGAGTAAGAAAGAAAAGGCATAGCAGTCCAACTTATGCTACCAATTTTTACCTTCCTCTTTAATTTCTAATCTTAAAATTCATGTTGAAGTACTAACACCCAATGCAACTGTATTTAGAGAAAGCATGTTTAAGGAGGTAATTAAGTTTAGATGAGGTCATAGTATGGATCCCTAATACAATATTCCTAATGTCCTTATAAAAAGAGAGAGACACACAAGGGATGCATGAACACAGAGAAAGGTCATGTGAGGACACAAAGGCAAGGTGGCTTTCTTCAAGGCAAAGAGAGAGGCCTCCAGAGAAAACAAGCCAACTTGGCAACAAGTTGATCATAGATGTCTAGCTTTCAAAACTGTGAGAAAATAAATTCCTATTGTGTAGGGCACCAAATCTGCAACAATTTTCTATGGCAGCCCTAGGAGGTATATATCTCTTAGCACATAGTATTATATATTATATGGTATATTATAAGGTATATATATATATATATATATATATATATATATATTAGCATATAGTATTATGTTATGTAGAACTATATACTGTTATTATATTATTATATGTATATGTAGATATTATATATCTACATATACACTAATACATATACATGTATTTATTAATGTATAATACTAAGTAAAATATACTAAAACAATGTATAATATATATTTACATATACGTTTTACATAACTATGTATTTAAAGGATATTCCTTATATAAAACACTCAAAGATATGTAAGGTTAAACTCATCACATAGTATAAGTTTACTTAGTAAAATAAAGAGTAAATGGTGATTTTCAGGTAGAAATTTTACCTCAGTTTATGACACAAAAGAAGGACAAGGTACATTTACCTAGAATTTGGTCATTAAGTTGCAAAAGAGTTCACCATTATACAATTATTTTATTTATCTTTACTTCCTAACCTCTTTCCTATTCCCCCCACCCACATCTGGTGTGGATGCAGAGAACATTTGCTACAAATGATCACAGATTTATGGTCCTAGGAAAATTGAAATAGGTACCAGCAGGCCAAGTCATTTAACCAGCTGTTCCTGGATCATGTTTTATTACTAAGGATTAGACCATGATGATACAAAGCCATTTAACATGTCCCTGGACTGGCAAGGAAAGTAGAACCCTGCCTAAGTGTGCAGGAATCAGTCACTCTGATAAGGAATTAAACTGCCTTGGAAAGTCTACTGGGAAATCCTCATTGAATATAGTTATGAAAAAAATCACATTCAAATATAATTATTTGTGACAGGGATACATGACAGAGCATTTTGCCTAAAGAAATATTTATAGAAAGTTGTAAGTTTACCTTGAACAAGAGGACATGGTTAAGTCAAAAACCAAAACAAAACAATAGATAACTAGGCTAGAATGGACGCATATGGAAATTTTTATCTATAGATCTCATGTGCTCAAAGAAGCCAGTATCAGTCTCAAGGAAGAAAGGGGGCAAAATTTGTTCTTGGATGGAGTAAAAATAAAGACATATTACAATGGTTCATGTCCTATTAAAGGATCACAGTACATAAACAGTTATACAGTTTATCAGTGGTTAAAATTTTATGGGGTGAGGGGCAATTAGGAAAAATGTATGTACAAAGGTTTCTTAGGAAGATGAGTAAATGAAAAATTTGAGAACCACTGCTGTAGATGAACCATAATGTGAGTATATAAAAACCAAAAAACAGGTGAACATATCTGTTTCTAGTCTCTTAATACATAAGGAAATATGGCGAAAGCTCCCCACACTCACAGCCTGCCAAGTTTTCAACCTGGGAAATCTCCAGCACTCTCCCCAAACTTTCATTGAAAATATAGGAGGCTTACATTCTGCTGGCCTTTCCTGGTTTTCCACCCTTTCCGTCAGTCTTTATTCACCTCAATTGTAACCAAAAGCAGAATTTATTCACCTATTATGATTCCACACAAAAATATTAAAAATTTTATCACATGCATGTAAGCATGCATGATTCTAGAAGATTTTACTCCAAAGCTGAGCATAAAAGACAATGCCATAGTGTTCAATGGGCAGGAAACCACACAACAGTACAACTCAGACATTTATGTTCTTCCAAATTCCGTTGGCCAACTATATTTGAGACTCTTCTCTTGGCCCTTTTATCACACCGCACTCTTTTCTCTCCTTTTTTCACACATGATCCAACCCCTATGTTAACTCCCATCAAATGCAAAATTTTTTTTCATACGAATTATCAGATCTTTTTTTGTGGATCCTTAGAAAGGCATACCAGGTCATTTATATTATAAGACGAAACCTTACCAATGATTGCTCTTCCACCTAATCCCTGACCTACTTCTGCTTCCATTATGCCTTTTGCTTATTTTGTTTTACCCCACTCATCAATTTCTTTCCCTTCTATTTCTTCCACAATGCCTAGAACACATCTCTTCCACCTATGGATATTCATAATACTTTCTTCCTTCCTTCTTTCCCCACAAACTTTGCCTTCTCAGACAGATAGAAATATGTTTCGCCGGGCGTTGTGGCGCACGCTTGTAATCCCCGCGCTTGGGAGGTGGAGATAGGAGGATCGCGCAGGTTTGAAGCCAGCCGCGCTGGCTTTAAGAGACCCTGTTTCCAAATAATATAAAATAGGTCTGGGAGTGTAGCCCAAAGGTAGAAGGGCTTCCAGGAACCCCAGTACCACCAAAAAAAAAAAAAAAAGTAACAAAGAAATATGTTTCTATCTACATATTTTACCTGTTTATATCTCTACTATCAGGTATCATATATGAAAAAAGATAAAAGGATATTTTTGTTTCTTTTATTCTGTACTAGTATTCTCTTTGCCTAGAACCATGTAATTGTATATATGCATATTAAATTAATTAATTTGATTGATTGAATAAATAAATGAATAGTATGCTATGAATGATGATCATTTCCTCTTGTCCATTTCTCAAGAAATAGTTAACAAAGACTTGCTAATAATTATTCAGAAACAATGCACATTTTACATATATGTTTTTATATAACTGCATTTGAAGGGTATTCCTTATATAAAAAATTTAGATATATGTAAAGTTAAACTCATCACACTGTATGGGTTTATTTAGTAAAATAAAATATAAATGGTGATTTTAAGGTAGAAATTTTACCTCAATTTATGACACTGGCCTCAAATATGAGTTCTTCCTATATCAGCCTCTCAAGTATGTGCCACCACAACTAGCTTTATATTCAAAATCTAGCCTTTTTCTCTTTCTTACACACACACACACACACACACACACACACACACACACACACAATTTTAATTTTTCTAAGTTCATGTACAAATATGCCACAATGAAACTCACTGCAATGCCTTAGAAATAGAATGCTCCCCTAGCCCTTATGGAAACAGAGTGGCAATGATGAAAGCAGGTATTGGTTATAATCTCACCAGTGGATACATCCATTGTTATAGATTTATCTGGGAGGTAGCCCAGGCCAGTAGGGTATAGATGGGGAATGTGGGTCCCTGGGGCTGTGATCTGGAGATTATATATGTATCATTTGCCCCCTCACTTGCGCTCTTGCTTCTGCCCTCCATGGTGTGAGGATGCTCTCCATCTCTCTCCTCCCTGCTGCCATACCCTGTGATCCATCATCCCTGACTCACATGGACGGAAATCATGAATAAATAAACATTTCTAAAAATAAATAAATAATAAATAACATTTCTTCCTCTAAGTTGTACAGTACATTCTTTATATAGCTGTGAAAATGCTGACTAATATAGAACATGGTGCCAAAAGTGGGGTTGCAATTATATCTAAGTCTGGCCATGTGGAGTCTGAGTGTTTGAAACTATGCTGTGAGAGACAATTGGAAGGATCAGAATGTGGCTAGAAAGGTGAATGGCTGGCTGTGTTCAGGAGATTATGAAGGGCAAAGAGGACTCCATAGGAAAATAGAGTAGAGTCCATTTGTGTTACACTTTGGTCAAGAACTCATCAGCAATTTGCCTATTTCCTGAAACCTTGTGTGAGGCTGAATTTAAAAATGATGAGCTTACTTACCCATAAAATGCTAGAGGACATAGAAAAACTGCAAAATATCCAAACTGTTTTATAGATATTAATATTTGCATTAAGTAAATTGTACACAGAATTTTGAGAGCAGAAATCAAAGTAGAGAGACTTCATAGATTTGCAGTTTGGCCAGAAAGGCATGTGTAAATTTATTTAATAGAAAATGAGATGGCTGACATGAGGTCAAATGTTTTACACAGGGACAAAAAAAGGAACTTGCTTTGCTAGAGGCAGGTTCATCATGAGGCGAGGTCTGCTATTGCCATGATGGAAGTGGCAGGTGGATTTGGGGCCAGTGCCAGCCTTGATGGACATGGGCCCAGCTGTGGCCTAGATGGAGTGGGCCCAGCAGCTGTGATTGAAAAGGCCCCAGTGGCAATAATTAAAGAGAAGGTGACTACCTTTTCTGTTGGTGGTCCGTCTTGAAACTCATGTGATGCTGGATTTGGAAAGAAAGAAAGAAAGAAAGAAAGAAAGAGAGAGAGAGAGAGAGAGAGAGAGAGAGAGAGAGAGAGAGAGAGAGAGGAAGGAAGGAAGGAAGGAAGGAAGGAAGGAAGGAAGGTTAGGCAACTTGTGGCAGGTTCAGAATTCTTGTAAGCAGGCTCAAGTGGGGCAATTTGTGAAGCCATGAGGGTAAAGCCAAATTTGCAAGAAAAACTCCTGAGATTTAGAAATGCCAAAAAACATAAGACAGCTGTGAGGAAAGGCTGCAAGCTGTAAGCCACAGAATCAAGCTGAGAGAGTAAGAATGTTGCCCATTGCAATCAACCAGGTCACAGAAGGGGGGATGCAAAGGCCCCTGGTGATTGCTTCTTAACAATATGTATGCTATCTACAAAAACTGCACCTTAAATGTAAAGATACTAACAAACTAAAGGTAAAATTCTGGAGAAAGATAATCCATACTAATAAAACTTGAAGACAGAGTAGCAACTATGATATCATACAAATTAAACCTCAAGCCTATACTTATCAGAAGAGACAAAGCAGGTCAATTTTTTTTCATTTTTTTTTTACTGGTAAGAGGAAGAATAAAACAAGGTAAAATAATGATAGTCAACATTTTTGCCCCAACATAGGTGCAACCACTTTCATAAAACAAACTCTTCTTGATATTGCGTCACACATAAACCCCAATACAATAATATTTGGAGACATCAACACTACTCTCACAGGTCACTACATTGATCTTCTAGACAAAAGTTCAGTAAAGATGCCTCATACATAAGAAATACAATAAACCAAATGGACCTAATCGATGCATATAGAATATTTCACCCAACAAAAGCTGAATTCACATTCTTTTAAGCTGCTCACAGAATTGTTTTCAAGACAGATCTGGGCCACAAAGCAAGCACTAGAAAATTCAAAAAATGTGACATAACCCCTTTTCAAACCATAATAAAATTAAACTAGAAATCAATCATAAAAGGAAATCTCATAAAGACACGGTAAACAAAATAAGTGGGTCATAGAAGAAATAAGGAGAGAAATTAAGAAATTCCTAGAGCCGGGTGTGGTGGCGCACGCTTGTAATCCCCACGCTTGGGAGGCAGAGACAGGAGGATCGCGCAGATTCAAAGCCAGCCGCGCTGGTGTAAGAGACCCTGTTTCAAAAATATAAAAAAAATAGGTAAGGGAGTGTAGCCCGGAGGTAGAAGGGCTTCCAGGAACCCCAGTACCACCAAAAAAAAAAGAAAGAAAGAAATTCCTAGAAACAAGTGAAAATACAAACACCATATCAAAATCTTTAGGACACCTTTAAGTTAGTAATAAAAGGAAAATTCATAGCACTCAGTGTTCATTTAAGTAGAACAGAAAATCATAAAATAAATAACCTAATGACACACCTTGAAAGCCTTGAAAAACAGGAACAGTCTAATCCTAAAGCCAATACAAGACAGAAAATTATTAAAATCAAGAAGAAATCAAAGAAGTACAGAATTAAAAATATACAAAAAGCAACAAAAAACCAAAAGGCTTTTTTTTTTTTTTTTGGTGGTACTGGGAATGGAACCCTTCTACCCCCAGCTATACTCTGAGACCTATTTTATATTTTATTTGGAAGCACAGTCTCTCTCTTAATCCAGCGAGACTGGCTTTGAACTTGTGTGATCCTCCTGTCTCCGCCTCCCAAGCATGGGTCAAAGGCTGGTTTTTCAAGAAATTAAATAAATAAAATAGATAAACTACTAGGACAGTGTGACAAAAAAAAAGAAAGAGAGAATCAACCCAAATTACTAAAATAAGAGATGGAAAGTTGATATTACCATGAACATTATGGAAATACGAGGATTATCAGAAACTAATTTGAAAAAAACCGTACACCAACAAAATGAAAAACCTTGAAGAAACTGGCTCATTTCTAGACATATACAATCTTCCTAAATTGAATCAAGAAAAGCCCAGGAAATATCTTCACTCATGATATCCAACAAAACAATTAAATACTTAAGAAAAGCCTAACCAAGAAGGTAAAGATCTCTACAAAGAAAATTTTTTTAAAAAAATTTAAAAAGAACATTGAAGAAGATCTTAGAAGATATAAGAACCTCCCATGCTCTTGGATAGGCAGAATTAAATATCATCTAAGTGGTTATTCTTCCAAAAGTGATCTATAGATTCAATGCAATACCCATTAAATTAACAAGGTAATTATTCAGAGACATAGAAAAAAATTAGTCTTTATGTTCATTGGGAATAAAAACAGTAATAACAACCATGCAGGATATATCACAGTACCTGACTGATTTAAACTAAACTACAGAGCCATACTAATAAAAAACAGTCTCCACAAAAACAGATACATAGACCAACAAATCAGAATAGAAGACTCAGTAAAATATCCACATACTTACAGTGAATTGATTTTTGACAAAGGGGCCAAAAAACATACACTAAAAAGAGATAGCCTGTTTAACAAACAGTGTTAGTGAAACTGGCCATCAATATGCAGAAAAATAGAAATAAACCTCACTTTTTCAAGCTGCATAAGAGTCAATTCAAAATGAATCAAAGACCTGAAAATTAGACCAGAGACTTTGCAGTTACTTGAAGAGGGCATAGAACCAATACCCCAACACATAGGCACACATGAAAATTTTTTCAATATGACCCCAAAGGCACAAGAAATTAAAATGAGAATCAATATGTGGTGCTGCATTAAACTGGTGAGCTTCTGTGCAAAAAAAAAAAAAAAAAAAAAAAAAAAAAAAAAAAACGAACATCAACAGAGAGCCAACAGAATGAGATTTTTGCCAGCTAGTACTAATAGCTAGAATAGAGAACTCAAAAAATTTGCTACCAAAAAACCAAATAACCCAATCAAAAATGGGCAAGTGAACTAAATAAACACTTCACACACAAAAAGAAATACAAATAGCCAATAATTGTATAAAAATGTTTACCATGATTAGCAATCAGAGAGATACAAATCAAAACTACCCTGAGATTTCACTTAACCCCAATAAGAATGACAATCATTTAAAACACAAACAACAACAAATGCTGACAAGAATGTGGATAAGTAGAAATTCTAATACACTGTTGCTAGAATTGAAAATTAGTGCAACCTCTTTCAAAAATAGTATGGAAGCCGGGCATGGTGGCACACACTTGTAATTCCAGCACTTGGGAGGCTGAGACAGAAGGATCGCACAGGTTCAAAGCCAGCCTCAGCTTCTTAGTGAGGCTCTCAGAAACTTAGTGAGACCCTGTTTCCAAATAAAATATAAAATATGTTTGGGAGTATAGCCTGGAGGTAGAAAGCCTCTAGGTTCCATCCCCAATACCATAAAAAAAATAGTATGGAAGATCATCAGAAGAATGAGAATGAACCTACCATATGATCCAACAATGCCACTCCTGAGTATCTACCCAAAAGAATGGAAATCATACTACCAAACCAATGCATTTGTATTTATGTTTATTGGCACACAATTCACAATTGCCAAACTTTGAAACCAGCTGAGATGTCTATCAACAGATGAATGGAATATAAAACTATGTGCTATGTACACAATAGAATTTTAATCAGCCATACAGAAGAAAAAATTATGTCATTTGCAGAGAAATAGATGGAGCTGGAGAACATTATGCTAAGTGAGATTAGTCAGTCACAAAAAATGAAAAGTTGGATGTAATCCCTAATATCTAGAAGCTAGAGAGAAAATGGGACATAGGAGGAACTCCAGACAAAGGAAAAACCTTAAAAGAGTAAAGAAAGTGACTTAACTGAGAGATATGGGGGGAAACATCTCAATGGACATAATATACATATACAAACTCATCAATGTCAATCACTATGCTAAGCATGTGAAGGAGGAAAGGGGGAGGTAATAGAGTGGGCAGGGCTCAATGAGTGATGTGTGCATGTATGCCTATACCACTCTGAACCTCATGAAGACATATGACTACAATGCACCAATTAAAAAACAAAATAAAAATAAAAAATAAAAGACCACTTTCATAATTGAACTAGATATCTTCTGCCACTTACTGCCCCTTATATTCTACATTATAACATATAATTGCACTTTTAGGCTAAAAAAAGGAAATAATATGGCACTGATATCCAAATTGTTTAAATCTTTATAAAATGATATAAAAACCTGTGACTCTTAAGGTTTTGCAGGTCCAGGACCACAAGATAACTGAAGGAGAAATAAGATGCTTGATTTACAAAATTCTTTGCCAAATATGTAAAAACAAAAGACCGATAGTAGCAGATAATATTTATAATAAGCAAATCATTAGTATAATGAACAAGGTGATAGTAGTCAATATTCTAAATTATATGCTGTGTTGTTTGTTTTTAGAATGTAGAATGAATTATTTATATTATCATCACCAGATATTTGTCAACTATCTCAGAAATGTTTTAAAAATAGCTAAACAATTAGCTGCTACTAGCCAGATGACATGGGAAAATAGATTAGCTCTATACGATTAACAACTCTAGAAAATTTTAATTTTCTAAACTTCAGAAATAGATAATCCCTTCACTAGTCTAAAGGAACAATGACTCTAATGCACATGACGTACTTTAACAAACATATCAATGTCAATCACTAAATCAAATATGAGAAGGAGGGAGAATGTGGAGGGGGCGGGAATTAGGTAAGGGCTAATTGGGTGATGTGTGCATGTATGTCTCCACCATCTTGTACCCCATTAAGATGTATGACTATAATACATCAATAAAATTAAAAAATAAAGGAACAATGATTCAGTAAATGGAAGGAAATAATAATATCTGTCCTCACCTCCCTTATTATGGTTGTCAGAGTGATATTATGGTAGAATACTGTATAACCCCCTGCATATGATAATTAGTCCAAAGACTTATGAGACAATCACCAAACAATCTCTGCTTCTGGACAAAGATAACCTCTATTCTACTTACCGACTCAGATCATGAAAATCAGCTCATGTTAAAAAAAAAAAAAAAAACAATTGAAGAATCAAAGTATATAATAAATGGGGAGATTTTTTTTTTTTTTTTTTTTTTTTTTGGGTGGTACTGGGGTTCCTGGAAACCCTTCCACCTCCGGGCTACACTCCCAGTTCCCAGACCTATTTTATATTTTTTATTTGGAAACAGGGTCTCTTAAGCCAGCAAGGCTGGCTTCAAACCTGCGTGATCCTCCTGTCTCCGCCTCCCAAGCAGCAGGGATTACAAGCGTCCACCACCACGCCAAGCGGGGTGGGGGTGGAGTTAAAATTTTTTTTTCTACTGAAGTTACAAGATTACATAGATACTGGCTTGCTTCCATTTTGAACTCTAGCTTAGGTATACATTTTGTCTTTATGTTCCACTCCTTGATTTTATGTTTCTCTTTTTGTAAAATCTGCCTAGTGAAAACTAGCCGATCAGATTTGATTGCAAACTAAAACTTCAGACAATGGGGAATGGCATAGTGGCCTTCGTGTTGGGGGAGGGCAGAGGATGTGAGAATAAGAGATATTAATAAAAAGGCCATCAGCATCTCCTTCTGTGATGTGAGCAGAAATGAGCAGGGAGGTGAGAAACTTGTGAGCACCAGAAGGTATGTGCCCACCAGCCAACAAGAAAATAACTAAAATTAAGGACTGAAATTGGGCAAAAGACATTGGTTCTCCAAAATCCAATTCTGACCAATCATAAAGGAGCAAATCAGGAACCTCAGTAAATTTTTAAAGTCTACCTCCAAAGAGTTGAGGTGGTTACTTTCTTTACTTTCTTTGGGGAACACTCCTCATGTAGGGAGATGCTGTTTTTGTCTTCTATCTTTCCCTGACTTAAAATAAACTTTAATGTTTCTAAACTCTTCACTAGTCTTTGGCCTTCATTCATTGAAATCCACTGGACAAGAACCCTCTAAGAGGAGACATCTACATTTCAGTGATAGGGAATAAAATGTTGAGTGAACTGCCTGTTCAATGTGCTTGCACTCTTCTGCACATAAGTATATTGTCTTGCCAAGTTAATTTTTATTTCATAATTTTTTATTCACAGCTTCCCTAATATTCATTTCTAATTATATGATTTGCTTTTATTTTTATTTTTATTTTCTTTTTTTTTTCTTTTTTGGTGGTACTGGGGTTCCTGGAAACCCTTCTACCTCCAGGCTACACTCCCAGACCTATTTTATATTTTTATTTGGAAAAAGAGTATCTTAAGCCAGTGAGGCTGGCTTTGAACCTGTGCCTCCCAAGCACAGGGATTATAAGCATGCACCACCACACCTGGCTGATTTTCATTTTCTTTACAGGGGTTCACAAGAGTTCACCTTGAGTCTCAGAGGAAACCTTGGACTTTGGATTTTTGAGTAATGCTGGAATTTTTAAGACTTGTGGAATTTTAGAAGATGGACCAAATGCACTTTGGATTGGCAAGTATCCCTCAGGAAAACAGGGTGACAATGTTGGAAGCAGCAATTAGTTGTAATCTCACCAGTGGATGTATCTGGGTAGTGGCTGAAATACTGCACTCTCCCTCTCTCTGCTGCCCACTACTATACCCTGAGATTCATGGTCCCATCCTCACATGGACTAAAACCATGAGCAAATAAATCTTTCTTCCTCTAACTTGTATGGCTGATTTGTTTGATTATAGCTGTCAAAATTCTGACTAATACACCCACTATTCTGTATAGTTATTATGTACCAATTTAAAAATGAATATTTCCAGTTATCTAATCTAATGTTCCTTGATTATGGTTACCCTTCTCCACTTTCTTCTCTGACTTTGTGCCAGCTAAACACAGATGTGACCCATAATTGATCAAAATTTTAGATAACAGTCCAACATGAACCTTCCATGTGATAGAACCTAGAAAACGGGTTAAATAAATGTAAACCAGTTTAATCCCTGCAACAACTTTTGGAGGTATATGTGATATTTTAATTTTGGAAAGACAAAGAGGGCATATTTAATCTTCTTGTACTTTTGTTTGTAAGTGAAAGCTAAGTGAGACCTCAGGGCCCAAGATAATTCTCTCAGCAGCTAATTTTTTACCTGGTCTCCTTTTTTGTGACAAGGATTTCATTATTCCTAATCTCCATTTAAATATCAAGATTTTTCCCATTTCTTTAAACAGTAGTCTTTTTCTTACTTAGATCCTGACAATGACAATTGCAAAATTGTGGGTAGAAACATTAAACAATTCTTTAGAATAGAAATCATATGGTATAACATCATTTCTGCAGCTTGTACTAGAATGCTAAAGACAAGATATAAATCTTGGAATAGACTTAGACCAGGTCATTTTTCAAAATGTTAAACTCAAACCAAAGAAATCAAATAATATCTGCAAGTGGGTGGTGAGAAAGAAAACCAGAGGAAATTATGCAGACAGAACAACAATGGAAAACAGTAAATATCTCAAAGGTAATTCTCAAAATTACACTCACCCACCAAAGCAAGAGCTAAGTGAAAGTCACATCCAGTTCATACTCTGGCATGAGTATGCAAAAGTTAGAGAAAGGAGTAAACTGTGCTATTTTTCCTTCTATGATCTTAACACTTAATAATTCAAATAAAATAAGTAAAAAAATAACTACAGTTTGAGGCAAAGTAAGGACGGTTCTGTGGGAGGCACAATGAGGTGCTAAGGGAAAAGAAGGTCAATGACAAGCCAATGGCAGCTCAAAGAGGGACAAGAAAAAACAAAGAAAGAATTTTGTTAACCAAAAAGCAAATAATTTCTGCTGCCTAGGTTCGGGGGGTGGGGGGGCGCTGCTCATTGGTAGAGGAGCCTTCAAGAATAGTTAACACTAAACAGAAGCAAGGCCAATCTCAAGTAAATCTGATGGCTGAAATAGTGTTCTGCTTCTGGGCCTATAATTTAATGTCATTATTAGGCTTTTGAGGCTAATCCTACTAGACCAACTCCAGAGTATATCAGAAGAGGAAAGAGGAAGAGAAGGAGCAGAAGCAACTCCTGAAAAGCAAGTTCTGGAGCTAAGTATGTAGGTAATCTCTTGGGAACCAAATGCCAACAATCAGAGGTATTTTATGACTGTAATATATTAAATTTACTTATATGAGTGGCAACATAGGTGTCCTGAGCTATAAAATGTGAAACAAAAAACTCCTAATAATCAAAAGAATATGGAAGAATGTTTTGTCTTTTCTGTTAAGTGATGAAAATTCACCCAAGGTCTGGGACTCCTTAGAATATTGAGTGAGAATTAGATAACAACATCAACAAACTAGACTGTGTCATTTTAATTTATAAACAGGGTATATAGTCTATATTTTATTTTTATAAGTAGGACTTAAGTTTTGTGAATATATATTTTTTCTTTATATCACATGCTTCTTGTTTGGCAATGGACCTGACTTTCTAAAATAGATTTTATTTGACAAATTGTGCTACTTTATTATTTTTAATAAGACCATTTATAAAACAAAGTTTATGGGACAGAGGATCTTTTAGTTGTAAAATTTTAATAAAGTAGTCCTTTTAACTACTAATTATATTATGATTGATCTTTATTTTGTTTATCTAAGAAAAGATGAAAGCCTGGTTTGTCCAGGCCGTCGATGCTGTCGACAGACTTGTCAACACCCTTACTAATTTATAGCTATGCAGTGGGAACTGAAAAATATTCAGGTGGCTAATGGTAGACATCTCATTGTTTAACTCCTAGCATCTGCTATCTGATTCTATAGATTGCATTCAGCAGGCAGACTCTGATACAATGATATTCCCTCTGAGTTCCTTCTCCCAGGCAGGTCAGCATTGACACTGCCCTTCAGTAGGTATTGAAAGACCATTTCTCCCAAGAGAATAAATCAACTCTTTTGAATCATATTATATTAAGTCGGGTGGCTGATAAAAAAGGGGGCAAAAAAGAATGAATGATAAAAGGGGAAAATATTAAAAAAAAAACCTACAAGAATCTTGACCTTTAAAAATTATAGAATCTTACAGTGTACTTTTATTTAAGAAAGTAATCTTCCATAATAAGTATCTCTAATCATAGCTTTGAAGTTCTAATATTTATTTGTGAGATATGATGATAGGGAATTGACTGTAATTGCTTTATTATTATCTTCAGGGAGAGCAAGAAGTACATGTAAGGGCATGTTTATGAACTAAATATAGTGAACCAATCATAATGGAAGTATTATTAAAGAAAGAAACTAACCTCATATTTCCATTATAATAAGGATAAAAATTAATAAGCCATAGATTATAAATAAACATTATAGTTATTAATCTATAATAAAACAATTAGTTCCCAATATAAGTTAATTTAATAACAAAAACAATAAGAAGGTTGGTTTCTGGTGCTACATTATAATAAACTGTCTCTAAAAATTGTGTGTTCTTAGACATAAGCATATATAAGACACAGTGAATTTTTCAAAGACATAATTATGAAACTGAAAGCAAACTTAGAGCTGTTACAGAAAACAACAATGCTTAAAGCATTAGTGTATACCACAAATTTTAGTCAAAATGTAATTTCTTTTTGTTTTCTTTTTAACTGTTCTGTAACTCTAGGAGAGCATTTGCCGTCTTCAGATTTATTTCCTGGCACCTGACATATAGACATGTTAGGTCAATAAATACATTTAAGGGGTACGACAGACTGGCTCAATCAGGAATAATAAATCCAGCACTGAATATGGCCACTGAGGTGGACAAAGGTTCGGTTGTAGTTCTGCAGCCACTTATCTGCAGCGATTTTTTCCCTTTTATGAAATAAATTTCTTTAAGTTCCTGTTCACAGCGCTTAATGTGGAGATTCCTCTCTGGGGAAAAAATCTGAATTGATTGACATGGACAAAAGCCTCTTGTGTAATTGACCACTTTATTCTAGACACAAAATTTTTTATATTTCCCTATTTCCCCGTGATTCCCTAGTAGAAAAGTGCAAACACCCAAAATACAATAGTGAGATATACATGTAAATCACCAACCCTGAACAAGACAAAAGTAAGGCCTGTGACATCACAGGTCTTTGTGATTGAAATCAGTCCCATGACCCTGCAGGTGGGTCTTGTGCTTCAAGACAGCCCCTTTGGCCTTGCCTTGGCCTTGCAGCTGCAGAGGCTTTTAGTGGGCAAATTCCAGAAGAACAAAAGTCACACCCAAAATCACTTGAATTCAGTTTTTAAGAGTTTTCTTTAACCCTTTTGGAAACTTTTATTCCTAGGGCTTAGTCCAATGTCCTTCTCTATCTAGCAACCTCCTTTGAGCTGAATGGGGACGAAGTCGGAGATTCCAGCTTTCATACATGTAGTTGGCGTAGGGAAATCCGTGTACATTTATGAAGATTTAGAGGATTTCAATGAATATCTGCTGGATTTTGTCTGCAATACCATCTGCTATCTGAACGCTTCACCCTATTAAACACTTAAGATATATTTTAGTAGACAGGGCCCAAAAAACAACATGAAGTTTTTATTATGTCTTTTGTTCTGTCATAACTATTTTAACCAGGTGGTGTCATCCTGTCACCAGGCAGTGCTATCACTAGGTGCAAAGGTCAAGATTCCTCCTAACCCTTGGCTCTATTGTAATGATTAGAATGAAGGTCAAAGATAGGGAGGAATTCTGCATTTGTTCATTGCTGTAGCAGGAATGCTTCCACAGTATCTGAATTCTGACTAGATTTACATCTTTGAGCAAAAGCCGAGGGCATTTAGAGGCTTAGACAAATTACTAGAAGATTTATTTTCCACAGACTCAGTTTCTCCCACAGTCCTGATCTTACATCACCAGAGCAATTCGTGTGGAAAGTTAAAAGAATCATTATGAAAAGAATAGTAGTTATGAAAGAATAAGAGTGGGGGAGTACTTTGGCCAGAGGCAACACTCCCTCGGGGCTTCTCCTTGAGATGTCATGCATGGGGGCACACACAGACATCAAGGAAAGCTGGCCATGGCAAAGGGGGAAAAGGAGGCCTGAGAAACAGTTCAAATGTTATATCCATATACAAAGCTATCACTACCAATCTCACTGACATATATAGGGGGATCGTGGCGGGATCTGGAGAGAGACACACCAAGTGCTGTGTGTATGTATAATGTATCACTTTGAACCTCACTATGATGTATAATTACAATGTACCAATAAAAGTATATTAAAAGGTAAAAAAAATAAAGCCGGGCGTGGTGGCGCACACTTGTAATCCCTGTGCTTTAGAGGCGGAGACAGGAGGATTGCGCAGGTTCGAAGCTAGCTGCATCTGGTTTAAGAGACCCTGTTTCCAAATTTAAAAAAATAGGTCTGGGAGTGTAGCCCGGAGGTAGAAGGGCTCCAGGAACCCCAGTACCACCAAAAAAAAAAAAAAAAAAAAAAATAGTATAAAAAGAAAAAGAAAACAACAATGCTATGATTGTTTTTTAGTTTACAGCAAAGCACTGGCACAAAATTAAACTTCTGCTATGCAAATACAAAGAGCTCATCTATAAATATTCCATCTGTATTCTCATATACTTGACACTAAATACACTTGGGCTGAGAGGGAAGCACCTATTTTCATCATTGTGAACAGAGCAAAACATACAAGTTTTCTTCTTTTCCCAAAAGAAAACCCAGAATAGTGTAAAGTCAGGTTCACCAACTCTAAAACCCCTGTTGTTTTTTTCTGGGCCCACATTTTACTTGCTGAATAACATTGGACAAATTATTTTACCTTTCATCCTCAGTTCTCTCATTTGTATAATGAAAATAATGTATTAATTCACAGGTTTATTGAAACTAATGACTGTTGACTAAAATTACTAAAAAGAGGTGAAGTATTTGAATATGGCCTTGCACATAATTAATGCCATAAGCATTCACTATGAAATGGATATTTAGCACCACATATATACATAATGTCATCTTCCCCAAATATCACCTTATACACCTCTTCCTGAGTCACTCTGATAGCTCCTCTGAGTGTCCAACTTTTCTCCTTTTTCTCCATCTTCACCAGCCTACTTCTCTAGCCTTCTTGGCCCATAATCATCCCATGGCAATCACATCTACACACTGATCCATAAAACAAATTAGCTTCATTTTACCTTCTCCCAACCTGGAGAGTCTCATCTTCACTTCATACTGCCTTCACATAATTGAAAATATATTATTATGTTTACTTTGTTTTCCCACCATGAAGGAAACATCTATAAATCACTATCCAGTATTCCAGAAAAGCAAGGAATCATAAGTAACATTATTTTGTAATATAGACAATATTTACCACCATTACATGATATGGTATTTACCAATACCACATGATGAACTATTTAGTTTTATAGTCATCAACATAGAATAACTTGTTAATATTGAAAGAATATAAACTTATTAATATTTAGTATGTATTAATTTAGTGTAGGACATTGGAAATAGTTTTATTTATCTGTTCAGTCTGTGAAATGCATAAAAATAATAATTATAATCTTCAGTTAAGTTTTATGTCCAGGTACCTGAAGGTAAAATCATATGAACAAGTATTCTTTAATGAGGATTTTCAAAACATTAGGAGATCATTTGAAGATTTATAAATTTGATTAAATTTATTTAGAAAGTGGTATTTTACAGTGCTTTCATGTACATAGAGACATAGTTACTATAAACTCAATAAAATACCTGTGAAGTCATTTTTCTCATAAAGATTCAGGGCTTTTCTGAATTATTTATTTTAGATAATAATGAAGAATCAGAAAGTTGGCCACATGATTGTTAAGAAAAAAACCTTCAGTATAAATAGCATAAATCAGTACTTTTGTTGTTGTTATTTTTCTTATCCTTTGTCTTTTTTGTTGTCTAAATGTGCACTGAAATATGCAACTAACTACAGAAAAATTCTGTAACCCTCCACCCACACTCACAATCATTCTCAGTTCACATATTAATTTGTGAGTTTCCAGCATCTGGATTTCTATTGCTCTAATAACCTTTGCATTTACTTTTACAGATCTGAGCTTTTCTACTTTAAAGAAAAGCTATTAAGTCGGGCATGGTGGCGCACGCTTGTAATTCCCGCATTTGGGAGGCTGAGACAGGAGGATTGCACTCATTCGAAGCCAGCCTCAGCTACTTAGTGAGGCTCTCAACAACTTAGTGAGACACTGTTTCTAATAAAGTATAAAATAGGTCTGGGAGTATAGCCCGGAGGTAGAAAGCCCCTGTGTTACACCCCCTGTGCCACCAAAAAAAAAGAAAAAGAAAGAAAGAAAGAAAGAAAGAAAGAAAGAAAGAAAGAAAGAAAATCTATTACAAAATTACCTGTGCAAGTTAGGGTACTGGCTTGACAAAACTAACCATCACAGATACCAGACACCACAACATTCCCCAAACGAATGATCATAGGATTCACCAGAATTCACTTTACAAGGAAGAATAAGAGGACTTCCTTTGAAATTCTACTTATCCTACAGAAAGATTGCTCTCAGCAAAAAGCCATGGACATGAGCTGGTGTCATTCAGAGAATATTATCTGCTTTTCAGATTTTATCTGATTCGGGGAGTGTGCTTGCTGTTTTGTTGATGGAAGACTAAACATTGGTGAGCTCAGTCAGAAAAACCTAAAAGAGTATTTTTGCTCAACTAATTGGGTCAAACTCGGGGAATAAGATGGTGATTTAAAACTCTGGTGTTGGCCGGGCGTGGTGTTAAACTTGTAATCCCCGTGCTTGGAAGGCAGAGACAGGAGGATCACACAGGTTGGAAGCCAGCCTTGCTGGCTTAAGAGACCCTGTTTCCAAATAAAAATATAAAATAGGTCTGGGAGTGTAGCCCAGAGGTAGAAGGGTTTCCAGGAACCCCAGTACCACCAAAAATCAATCAATCAATCAATCAATCAATCAATCAATCAAACTCTGGTGTTCACAGCAGTGGAGGAATAGGGAGTCTGCAGTTCTGAGATCAGGTCTCACAGTCTCTGCATGGTTGATGAAGGAACTGCAGCCTCTAATCTGAAGACATTATCATCACAGGGAGCCAGGCTGGGGGAGTGGAAATTCACACATGCTACATTGTTCATGAGCATGAAACAAAAGGGGGACAAAAGAAAGAACCAGCAGAAATTGCTGAAAAAAAAAATCAAACAACAGTACAGCTTTAAAAGGAGAAGAGGCTCTCCTTCCTTTTAAAGGATTTTAGTTCCAATTTCTTTTGCTGTCTTTCCATCTGTGTAGGATGTTCCGCTGATAGTTAAATTTGAGGGTCACCAAATAAGGAAATAGAATGAAAAATAGTAAGAAAACTTTTGCTGGAGATTCAAAATGTTTCAGCCTAAATGTCATTTTTTCTCATCTTAAATTAGCTTGTTCTCCTGAATTCACTCACTATTTTAGAGATACTTCTTAAAAAGGGAAAAAAGCCATGAAATTGATTGAAAAACACTGTCTTATTTATTCTTTATTCTCTCTTTCTAGAAGTGAATTACTATATTTAGGAACATTTTCTTATAAGAGTCATGAATCACTTGGTCTTGTTATTGAAGGAGGCTTTAAAGACATTTTTGTGCCTTGCAATGATATTTAAATATTCATTTCCACAATTAAATATGAAATAATTTAGTACCATAAAATCTTTCAGTTGTATCCATGTTTGGTATATTTAACTGCTTGACTTGAGTATAATTTAAATATATAGTATTTAGTAAAAATAGAAATTAGGAAGTAGTAAGAATAAATAATAATAGCTTACATATAGTTCAATACAATTTGACACCTCCCCAAAACAGTTTCCAATAATTGCCATCAGTTGAATAGGTAAATGGAAAAATAAAACAATCTACTAAATGTCTTTACTTTGCTGGGGTAAAAAGAAAAAGAAAAGATATCTTTTAGGTGAAAAAAACAAGAGATTTTTCATAGGAATATTTTGCATCATTTCATTCTACAAAGTTTATTATATTTCTAATAATCATATAAAAACAAACTAAATTTTAAAAAGATGATGATTAGAAGGGTTTGTAGATGAGAATTGGTGTGGAGGGGAGGGAATGAGTAGGAAGTTGGGGAAGGGCTAAATGAGGGATATGTACATGTATGCTTCTACCATATTGTACCCCATTAAGATGTATGATTACTACAATACACCAACAAAAATAAATCAATAAAATTAAAAGGAAGGGCTTGCAATTCCTGGAAAGGGCAGAGAAGTATATCACTGTGAGGCTATACTCATGAATCCTGTGACACTCTCTTTCTAGTAATTCTTTGATTTTGTAATTAGCTGCTCTGGTAATTTTTACTCTAATTCAACTCCTAAATCTAAAACATTGGTCATTTCATTTCTATTCTAAGTATGTCACATATTCTTTCAATTATTAATTGGATAAGTAATAAATACTAGGAATTTATTGTGGGCAAGTCACTGGGGACACAACAGCTGTAGTCTTGTGACTTTACAACTTGACATTGAGAATATAGTCTTAAAATATATTATATCAAATATAATAAGTTGAGTCCCTTTGGTAGTGTTTAACCAAGCAACCTGACTTAATTTAATACATCAAAATTACTTTCTGAAACAATGACAATTATTCTGAGTCCTAATTGAGAATTACTCAGGATGAGGATGAAGAAGGATATTGTATCTAAAAGTTAGAAGGGGAAAATTTAGTGTACTTGATAAATTAAAAGAAACTCATAATGGTTGGAGCAAAAAGAGGAATAAAACCGATATTGTAAAATAATAGCAATATAAAGGCAGAAAACAGACGAATGGAGGATATTTTAAGCTTTTCTAAGAATCCACCTGGAAGACATCTGCAAGAAACCACTCCAAGGTTTTATGCAGGAGAATAATGTGATCAAACATACACATTTAAAAAACAATTCTGGACACAATGTGAGAACTGAATAAACTGGATAAGGCTGAAGAGGATTTAGAGAGACCAGGTAGGTGTCTAATATTAAAGTATAAGAAGATTTGTATGGCTTGGACAATAATAGTGGTAACAGAGATACAAGGAAGAAAATAGCTTTGTGGCACAATTAGGAACTGAATATATAGAAAAGAGTAAAGAATATTCACACACAATAATGCTGGGTTTGGTGTACCTTTGAACATCTAACTTAATATGTTGTTAGAGCATCAGAATTGATGGTCTTCAGTTCAGGAAAGAGATCTGGAGAGAGATATTAACTTGAGATAAGTGTATTCAGATGAGGTAATCAAAACCACTGTAGCAAAGAAAAACTTCTAGAATGAGAAAAAAAGAGCAGGAAGAAAAACCATGATGAGCTCTGCCATCTAAGGATTGATTATAAGAGGAAAATCCAAGACAGGAGATAAAAAATAAAGTAGAAACAAAGCAAAGCTTATCTGGGCGTGGCACATGCTTGTAATCCCCGCTCTTGAGAGGCAGAGACAGGAGGATCACGTGGGTTCGAAGCCAGCCTTACTGGCTTAAGAGACCCTGTTTACAAATAAAAATATAAAAAATAGGTGTCTGGGAGTGTAGCCCCAAAGGGTATCCAGGAACCCCAGTACCACCATTAAAAAAAAGAAGAAAAAAAAAGAAAGCAAAGCTTGTGTTGTCTTGTCATTGCAAGCCCAAGAAAGATGCAGTTTAGAAAAGAAAGTCATAGTAAGTAACAGGATAACATTGACAAACAATAGCTAACATTTAAAAATACTCCACACTCCAAGCAGCACTGCCCAAAGTTTTCAGGTTGTGGCACCCATTACAAATGATAATATTAGTGTTGCATATTTTAACCAAAGAAGTCAGACTGTAGGCAGAGTTGTCTCAGGGAAAGGGGCAGATAAATTTTTGTTTCCTTGCTTATTTTCCTCTTAATACTGCCTTCAAAATGTCCCAGAGGTTTTGATATGTTGTATCTCTATTTTCAGTTGTTTCTAGAAATTTCTTGATCTCACCCCTTACTTTTTCTATGACCCATTCTTTATTCAGCAGTGTGGTGTTCAGTCCCCACATGTTTATGTGGTTTCTCTGGTTTTTCTTACAGTTGATTTCTAGTTTCAATCCACTGTGATCTGAAAAGACACAGAGAAGTATGTCACATTTTTAAATTTTTTAGTGCTCACTTTGTGGTCCAGGATGTGATATATTTTTAGGGAAGATTCCATGAGTATCTGAGAAAAAATGTGAACACTGCTATTGTTGGGTGGAATATTCTATATGTCTCTAATATGTCCATTTGCTTGACGGTGTTCTTTAGGTCTGAGACATCTTTACTGACCTTTTGTCTGGACGATCAAATCTAATGGTGTAAGAGGAGTCTTGAAGTATCTCAGTATTATTATATTGGAATTTATGTGTGACTTAATGTCACAAGAGTTTGTTTTATGAAAGTAGCTGCATCTATGTTTTGGGCATAAATGTTGACTAACATTATTTCCTCTTGCTGGATTATTCCTTTTACTGGTAAAAAAAAAAAAAATGACCTGCTTTGGCTCTTCTAATAAGCATGGGCTTGAAGTCTAACTTATCTGATACCATAGTTACTAGTCCTGCTTGTCTTCAGTTTCCACTGGCATGGATTACCTTGCTCCAAACCTTTACCTTAAGTTTGTTGCAAGGTATGTTTATTGCAGATAGCAGATATATGGATTCTGTTTTTTAATCCATTTCACCACCTTATATCTTTTTATTGGGGAGTTGAGGATATTTACATTCAGTGTGATTATTAAGAGATGATTTTTAATTCCTAATATATTGAGATTTAACTTCTGTTTAAGGGAGTGTTTGTTCTTCTTTGCTTAGTTGCTTGCTGGATGGAAATTCTTATTTCTCTGGTTCTGGCATGTATTACTTATTTCTTCTTTGCAGTTAATCTCTTTGAGTATTTTCTCTAGTGCTGGTTTGGAAGACAGAAATTCTTTTAGCTTCTGTTTGTTGTGGAAGATTTTTATTTCCTTGTCTAATTTGAGAGATAGTTTTGCTGGGTAGGAAATTTTGGGCTGCAAGTTGTTTTATTTCAGAGTTTGGAATATGCTACTCCAGGTCCTTCTGACTTCCATGACTTACAAAGTAAGAAATGAAAAACAGAAATATTACTATTGACAGTGTAGAAATCCAAAGGATTATCAGAAACTACTTTGAAAACCTAAACTCCAACAAAATGGAAAATCAGAGAGAAATTGAAAACTTGCTAGATAAATACAGCCTGCTTAAACTGAGTCAAGAAAATATAGAAAATTTAAACCAACCAATAGCAATCAAAGGGATTGAAATAGCAATAAAGAGCCTACCATCAAAGAAAAGCCCAGGACCAGATGGTTTCTCAAGAGAATTTTATAAAACCTTTATAGAAGAGCTAATCCCAATTCTCCTCAATCTATTTCATGGAATAGAAAAAAATGGGACTCTCAAATACATTCTATGAAGCCAACATCACATAAATACCAAAACCAATAAAGACAGCTCAAGGAAAGTAACCATATCTTTGATGAACTTGGATGCAAAACTGATAAAATACTAGCAACACATATTCAAACCCACATCAAGAAAATCATACATCGTGACCAGGTAGGGTTCATCCCAGGGATGCAAAGCTGGTTCAACACAGGACAATTAATACATTGTTGGTGGGATTGTAAATTAGAGCAACCACTTTGAAAAACAGTATGGAGGATCCTCAGAAGAATAGAAACAAACTTACCATATGATCCAGCAATACCATGTCTGGGTATCTACTCAAAAGAAAGGAAAACCAAACTACCAAACTAATGCATACCTATCTATGTTCATAGCTGCACAATTCACCATTGCCAAACTATGGAACCAGCCAAGATGCCAATCAACAGATGAATGAATTACAAAACTATGGGATATGTATGCAATAGAATTTTACTCAGACATAAAGAGAAACACAATTATGTCATTTATAGGGAAATGGATAGAACTGGAGAACATTATTATAAGTGAGATTAGTCAGTCACAAAAAACAAGAAATCGATGTTCTTTCTAATATGCAGAAGCTAGAGAGAAAATGGGTCATAGGAAGAACTCTAGACAAAGAAGATTCTACAAATGAGCAAATAAGGTGACCTAACTAAGGGATGGGAGTAAAAGAATAGGGAAATTCTCTAATGCACATGATGTTCTTAAACATATCAATATCAATCACTAAACCAAACATGAGAACAAGGGAGGGGGAGTGAACTGGGTAAGGGCTAATTGGGTGATGTGTGCATGTATGTCTCTACCATCTTGCATCCCATTAAGATATATGAATACAAAGCACCAATAAAAATTTTAAAAATAAAATAAAGTACAAAAAAAAGGTTATAGCCAGGCATGGTGGCACACGCTTGTAATCCCAGCATTCGGGAGGGTGAGACTGGAGGATCATGGTTCGCGAACAGCCTCAACTACTTAGTGTGGCCCTCCTCAACTTAGTGAAACCCTATTTCAAAACAAAGAATAAAAAATAGAGCAGGAGGTGTGGCTCAGAGGTCAAATGCTCCTGAGTTCCATCCCCAGACCGCAAAAAAGGTTATGTACCATTGACTCATGCTCTAGGGAGGCAAACAACAGGATCTGCAGTAACATCAGACTTAAAAAAACCAAATTTGTTTTTTTGTTTTGTGGGGGAGGATTAATAATTGCAAACCTATTATCCCATGTATATTCTCTTAGAATCCTACTCTGCCTATAATTTTACATTGCACAAAACTAAATATATCATTATATATCAAAATGACCACTTTTTGAAATTTTTTTCTGTTGTCTTTAATTTTTTCTCTATTAACTTATTTTCAAGACTTGTGCCTAAGTGACTGTGTGGATGGCTGTATTACCTTCAAGGAGGGAAGAAAACTGAGTGCTGGGAAGTGTAGTATGTAAGGCAAGATGCAGATGTGAAGAGATTCAGTTTGGAACATAGACATATGTGAGACACCAAAGAAATGGCCTAAAGAGGGAATGTTTGCAAGTCATCAGTTCTGGGTGGCAGTGATCACATGAGAGCATACATGGGAAGAGAGCCTGAAGCCCTCAGAACATGAAAGTTGGTTCCCAAAGACTACAATACTGAAGAAAAAAAATGCAGGAATATTAACTTCAAAGATTTCCTAGGATCATCCGGAGTGACTCCCCCCGTCTCAGAAGTCAAGTGGCTTCTACCCATGAGTTCTTGCTATTTTTATATTTCATCTATGTCACTGTCTACAGTTTATGAGAATAATCTTGATATGTTATTTTTTGCTTTGCTGAATAAGTGTCAGAATATTTTTCCAACCTTCCCATGAGGCTCCTCTACTCTGGTTACACTATCAAAATCTCTCCAGCCTATCACCCAACTAATATCTCTATTTTGAAATAAATCTTTAGTGACAGTGAGGATAAGTCTACAATATTCATTTTAAAACGTTCACATATACTTAAAATCCTAAGATTGTATCTATCTCTCAAATATGCACGAAGATTTTTCTTTGGTAGTTTTTTTTCCAGACTTATGCTTTCTTGGTCTAACAGGGAAAGTGTAATTTTAATTATCAATTTAAAATCATGAGGGAAATATGTTCATTCTTAGAGTCTTGAAAACTGTGCTCTGCCAATTGGAATAACTTTCATTCCAATTTCATTCTTTACTTAACATTTGTGATATTTGCACAGAACACAATGTATTTCTAAGATCCAGTTTATAATAGCACTACAAGAATTCATTGATAGTCCCATATGACTCATAAGAGAAAGGAAACATGCAATAGTGTCACTGTGTGCTTTGCTTTGCTTTGAACATGTTAACTAAACATTATAAGAGCAGATTAGAAAAACAATCACTTTATTTAGTTGAGTAATTGCCCACTTGAATCCCTAAAGATCCATTATTGTAACATGAACTAGAAAATTTCAACTAAGTCTTCAATGAGTCAATAAAAGGCCATGTTTATATGCCTTAAAAATTTGAAAGAATAATATTAACAGTGATCCTGGGCTCTGCCCACACTTGCCCACTATAATGTATTTCCCTGGGGAATATGCTGCTTTCGACATCCACGTTCTAAACAGACAGCAGCTGTGACCATTGAAAATCACTTTCAATATATAATGATTTAATAATATTCCAGAGAAACCAGTGTCAAGTTAATGATATGGAATGAGCTCTTTTGTTGATAGTGGACTATTTTACTACCCTTGCTATTGATAGTGACTATTTACTTTATAAATTCAGAATGTCTCCAAAGTGTATTATTAGAGTGATACTGTTTCTTAGTTGTGTTGTTGTTGTTGTTGTTGTTGTTGTTGTTGTTCTAGTCTGACAAAGGATATATTAACAGGAAATGGAATTTTTCACTATTCTCAGTATATTCTTAGAAGGTAAATTTATGCATGCAGTTAAATTTACAAAATTGCCATGTACTTTGCTATTATAGAATAATAGTTTTATTGCTTATGGAATATTTTAGACCACAAAATATATTCTTTTTTAAAAAAGTTTTCCTACTAAAACCTTTTATTCTCTTTTTGTTGAGGATTAAGGAAAATAACTCCACCCATAATTCATTGCAACCTGAACTTAATGACACCACCTTATGCTTGAGCCAATTAGGAACAAGGCCAAACTGCATCCTTAGGTCTATTTAGTTGGTAAATGCACTTAATCAGTGACCTTTCTCATATAACCTTTAACAAGAACTCATAAGTGGCATTGATTATGCCCCAGGAGATGAGGGACTGATGGTAATTCAGGTGGGCACCTCTGAAAAGATTTGTCAGTTTCCTGTCCCGATCTAGCCAGATTGTTTTAAAAACCTTGGGAAAAGACTGGAATTCCCCACCAATCTGAGACTGTATTCGAGTTTTTACAACATTAATCAGAAAAAACAAGAATCCCAACATGGCACCCAGTAGACCTCCACAGATGAAGTCATTGACCAAGTGAGCACTGTGCGTAGTTGCAGTCGGCAGATGCTCCTTGATGGGGCCTCAAAGGCCAAAGAAAAGGATGTTGCTAAATCCATTACGGAAAAGAATGGGCACCAGGCCTCGGTAATACTCTCCAACTCCATGGCGTTTCAGTGCCTGGTAAGTGCTTGTGAATTTATCATGATGCCTGTGGTCTTGAAGCAAGGTCTGAACTCTTTCCAGTGGAGTGAAAATGGCTTCTGTTGTTCCTGCCAGCACCGCAGCCACAGCTCGGGTAGCAAACTCTGGGGCACTGACGTGTTTACGGAGAAGGCAAGATAAATCCTCATAGAGACCGAACATAAGCACCAGGGTGGTGGTTTTCTGCATTAATGGGGGAAGGATTCCACGGTACAAGTTTCGAAATCCATCCCTCCTCAACTGAAGGATTGCATCCCGGGTTTTGATTCCATACTGCTGCCGAAAGAGGATCTTCTGAACAGGAAATGTGATGGCTACGTTGTTGAAGGCCGCACAGCAGCCGCAAAAGTAATGCTTCATTTCACCAACGTTTGTAATGTGAGGTGATATATCTTGTTTTGAAGATGTTAGGATGGGTGTCCTTTTTTCATGAGCTTCTGAATCCATCATGTTGCTAAAGATCTTTCTTCTTCATGAAGGATTTTTTAACCTGTGACACCAGCTTTCAAGCGACTGCAACTGGAATCGTGGGCGATGACAGGTTTTTGGTGACTCTTCCACTTTTTTCCATTGTTACTGGCCTGTTAGGGTCTCTCTTCTGGAGTCAATTTTGAGAACTGGCTTTCCATACTAGAGAACAGATGGGTCAACTCCTCTCAGAAGCAAACAGCTTGCCTTTTCCCCTGAGATGTGCTATGGGGGCCTTCGGTCCCAAAGCGCCTAACCTGTGCCCTGGAATCACCATGGGACGCGAGGCGTCCTGGCACATCTCATTCTATGGGATCCTTTCAGAGCAAAGGCGAAGGAGACTCCAACCGCAAGGTCACTATTCTTGTATTTCAAGGGCTCCATGGCCACAGCCGCCCGCCTGCTCGCAGCCCGCGGCTAGCGCGCCCCAGCGGCCCCGCGCAGGGGCCCACAAAATATATTCTGATCTCTAATAGAACTTGGTTTAATTGTTTATGTAGTCTCAGAATACATTTCAGTTACCTATACTGTAAAAAGTGTAATCAATTATGTCACCTGAGTTAAGCATTATTAATGTCAGAAAAGAGTAAAATCCTCCATTTACAGAGAAATAAAAATCCTATAACTTAATTTTTGATAAAAATCGAATCATGTATCCAAAAACTCGATGTATCTACTGTAGTTCTCTTGAACTATATTAGTATGGCTTCCCATTTATTATATCTTTACATAAATGTTACTAATAAATTTTACTTATTTGGAATTATTTATTTTTCTTAATCATAATTTTAAAAAATTAATTACATATATCTTTGGCTTATAACTGTTATATTTTGAGTTATTTTCTAGAATCTAGGGACTAATATTTAATTATTATTTTAGATCTAAGCTAATAGTACATTTTTACTATGATTTTCAATCTGTTGAGAAAGTGTTTATATACAAACTCACACATACACACATATACAGTTAAAAATAATATTGTGACAGTAAAGTCAAAGATGCTAAATGGATGATTATGTTAACCAGAAATAAAAGTTTCAAAATTATGAGTCCAGAAATTTAAAACATCTAAAAATCCCTCTGTAAAACCAAACTGTAAATTATCTTTTGTACTAATCTCTAATACTTGCAATATATGTATTGTGCTAGTTCAAACTCCCTTGCCAGTGAAAACCTGATCCCCTGGGTACCTACCTGGGATCTTGCAAGTACACAGGCTATGGCACTGCATGTACAAATAATTCTAACAGAAAATTGAGAAATTCTTTGGAAATCCATGCCAAGGTCAAAAATCTAGAACCATAAATGCTGGCTATAATACCAGAAAGCTTGAACAGATTTAGAGTCAGAACAATCCACCATTCGTAGGAGCATCTCCAACATCCTGCACTACAGGTAATTTACAGAATTGCAAATAGGCGGATCCATGCTCTACAGGTGATTCTTGCTATATTATGGGATTGCAAGAATTCATATTTAATATTCATAATTCTGACTAATCGGTACCCTGTCATTTCCTAAAGTTCAGAGATTGGTGTTAGATAAACTCAACAATAATCCCTAAAGAATAATTTTGTACTTCTCAAACTCTAAAGCCTGAATGTTGTCCTGCACTTGCTTTGGTTTTGGCAAATTGATACAAACAGTGGTTATTGCTTTCCTAAAATTATTTATCCCTTATAATTAAAAAAAACGAGTGAAGCCAGGTGTGGTGGCACATGCTTGTGATCCCAGCACTTGGGAGGCTGAGACAGGAGGATCGCACAGGCTCAAAGCCAGCCTCGGCTACTTTGTGAGGCTCTCAGTAATTTAGTGAGACCCTGTTTCTAAATAAAGTATAAAATAGGTCTGGGAGTGTAGCCCAGAAGTAGAAAAGCCTCTGGGTTCCACCTCCAGTGCCACCAAAAAAAAAAAACAAAAAAAAAAACACATGAGTGAAGAGGTTAAGGAATCTGTTTTTTTAGATATGAGTGTTTTCTCAGAAATTTTTCTACTTGCAAACTCTAAAGTTTTACAGAAGAGTTTAAACTATTCTTTCCTTAAAATACAAGGGAATTAAACAATATAGCCAAATAAATACATGAAATTATATGTTTAAAGAGCAAAATACAAACAAATAAAAATTGATATTACTAGAAAAAATGAAAAAGACGATTTATTTCTTGGAAACTGGAAATTTTAATGGCAATGTGTGAGGGGTAAAGGGGACTAGTCTTTGAAATTAATTAGATTATGTGTAATAAGTATTTTCCACACTACAGGTTGAGATTCATCATCATTATTACTATTAATAAAATATAAGAGCAAGAGCTATGTCGTGTGTAATGGCTAGATGTTCATCAAATTCTTTTTCCTTTTCCTCATAACAGAGTGGGTTCACACTCTTGTATCTGGGTTGAGTTTATGTTTTCTGCTTCTGGGCAGTGGAAGTTGTTGAAAATAAATTTATAAAGTTTCTGGCCTGTATTCAGGACCCTCTTTTGATCCATTTTAGAAATCATGAGTTTCTTGAAAATAAATCGTTGTCTTAGTTTATGTTGCCCTAATGAGGTACCATATGCTGAGTTGCTTATAAAAAAATATTTATTTCAGCTGGGCATGGTGGCTCACACTTGTAATCCCAGCATTTGGGAAGCTGAGACAAGAGGATCATGGTTCACAGACAGCCTCAGCTACTTAGTGAGGCCTCTACAACTCATTGAGACCTGTTTCAAAATAAAGAATAAAAAAAATAGGACCAGGGGTATAGCTCAGAGTTAGAATGCCCCTGGGTTCCATCCCTAGTACCACAAAAATAAAGATATATTTTTAAAATAAAGAATTAAAAAATAGGGCTGAGGGTGTAGCTCAGAGGTAGAATGCCCCTGGGTTCAATCCCCAGTACATGACAAAAACAAAAAAAAAATTATTTCTCAAAATTCTGGATGCTGAAGGTGTAGCATGAGGAGACAAACATCATTGTGTATTGGTGAGAGCCACCCTCTGGGTTGCAGGCTACAGATATATTGTTTGTGTCCTCATATAGTAGAAAATAAGAAAACTAGACCTCTGACTTTTTCTAAGGACACTCTCATGATCCAGTTACTTTCCAAGGCCTTACCTTCAAATACCGCCACATCGTTAATATGCTCATGCATCAAAGATATGAATGCAGGAATAAATAAGCCATTTCTTAAGCAGACATAAAATGGAATAAAGAGCTCTGGAGTTCTGTTTTCTGGAGTTGTAAAAACTATAAGCAGTTGGTGATGAAATATTAAAAGTACTGAAAGATCCAGAAAAAAAAAATAAACACATCAGAAGAATATAACAAATCAAGGCTAAAATCAGTAAGGGCATATATAGTATTCCCACACATTTTCTAAATAGGTGAATATCATTAAATTAAGAGCAAAACAAGTTGGTGAAACGAAATAAAATAAAGAAATTTGAGAACTACATCTGGAGAGGACGTTGGGTATATGATCACTGGTACATGAAAAATTAGAATAAAACATATCAGCAGTCTGGTGACTTGAGAAAATTTTATTGCTAAAATTGTAGAAATTTGAAGCAAAGAAATCTTTGGCTATTTCAGATTTAAAGCAAATAATAAAAACCTCGAGAGATCAATTTTCCTCTAGCCTGAGGCAAATTCTTTTATTTGGTTATGACCAAGAAAAATGAAAAACAGAAATAAGTTTTCGAATGGAGAGATCAAGAAATAATGGAGAACAATGAAAAATAATTCTTCTGTGGAAATAAATTAGAGTTTGATACAGGTATATCCTACCTCCCATGCACATTGTTGGAGATGTTCACATCATTGGAGATTTCTAGTGTATTTCTGAATTACAGTGGCAGTAGCCCCTGTGTGCCTTCTTTTCTCTCCATTTCTGAGTAGAAACTTGTTATTTCTATGTTTCACCATTGTGGTGTGTGTTGTGTGTGTGTGTGTGTGTGTGTGTGTGTATGTGTGTGTGTGAATGTGTGTATGTGTGTTAAAAAAATAAATAGCAGTTACATCATCTTTCTCAGCTGGTACAACTCAAACATCTTTTAGGTATAAACTATTAGGAGAGGACCAAATTGTTAGTCTAAACTCCATTCAGAGTCAAATCGCATCATTAGTTTTATAAGGGATATTGGGCTCAAAGTTATAAACCCATGTGTCTATTTTTATCTTATTCTTACTGAAAATTGACTTCTAATTAGATTTTTTAAAGTTTTGAATTAAGCTGTAAAAATTAACTTCTACTTCCTTCTCATTAATGCAATGAGATAAAATCAAACATTTATAAACTTCTGCTTTGCCAGCAAGTACTGTCTTTAAGACTTATCAAGAAAGAAATTGAAAGCTAACACATTTGCTAACTTAGAACTGAATTTTATAATGAGGTGTCATTCTTCAGAAACCAGAAATGATTTTATGCTAAGAGTGTATTTACTTCTTTGGCAGTGTCAAAGAGATTTTCCTTGAGCATTTTATATGACTCAGTAGTCATAGCAGTTACAGTTGAAGTCAAAGTTTTCCTTCACATTTTCCCTAATTTATTTAAGTTCCAGAATATTTTGTCACCAAACACATTTAAAAGTTTCCTAGGATGAGTCAACAAATATAAACTGTTAACCTACAATATAAGGCCCTATGCTAAGACTCACTGGAAACAAATAGTTATTATTCAGCACTATTCACAAACCAGCTATCATTGTGGAATTTTTCAGTTTAACTGAAGATAGAAAAGCCAAAAAAGCCAACACGTCCCTATGTGCCAAATGAATGATAATAACAAAACACTGAGTTTGCAGCCTTAAAATAGTTTTGCTTTCATATATATTATATTAAGCTGGGCATGGTGGTGCATGCTTGTAATCCCAGTACCTGGGAGGCTGAGACAGGAGGATTGCAGGTTCATAGCTAGCCTCAGCAACTTACTGAGGTACGCAGCACCTTAGTGAAACCCTATTTCAAAAAAGAAATGATAAAAATTGGGTTGGGGGCATAGCTCAAAGGTAGAACACCCTTGGGTTTCATCCCATGCAACACATACACACACACACACAGAGAGAGAGAGAGAGAGAGAGAGAGAGAGAGAGAAAATATCTTCATTAGAACATTCTTTGTTCAGGAAGAAAACCCAGACTGACTTTATTTATTAGGATTTGAGTGAGGAGATTGGAGAGAGGCCTTCCTTTCTATACACTTTGAGGGGGTCCCAAGATTCACTTTCTGATTTTCTCAGAATTATGACTAAAATCATATAAGGATTGGTTACATGAAAGTAAAACTAGTAAACCTTGAGCAAAGTTAGAAAAACAAATCTTACGCTGAGGAGGCATCACTTGGGAAGAAGAGACACCAAGTAATGTGCCAGTTGCAGGTGACAGGCGGTGTTCTCTCAACACTGATGGGAAGGGCAGCATTACTGGCCTCAGCATAAGGGAGACACAGTGCTAGGGTTTGGGGGTTTGGGTATCATAACCCTCACAAGACTCCCTGCTGCTAGCCACAGACACATCCCCTCAAATGAACTCTTGATGCCTATTTTGTTTCAAATAGCTGGTTCTTTGTATCATTCAAGAACTCATCAACCACTAGCCTTATGCTTCATTCTCTGTCCACATACTTCTAACTCAGGTTTGTATCTCATATTTCCAATTCCATTCCTAAAAGCAGATTCAGCATCTACTACTGACTTACCATGTCCTGCTCTTTTAGCATCACTAGAGGGATAGTGCTCTATGTCTCTCTCACTTCACAAATTCCACATCACTACATTTCCTAGAACACACACTTGATGTTATTGCCTCACATATAGGACTTGATAGCATCGGATTCTCCCTGTCTGACAATCTTCATCTCTTACTGAAAGAGCTCTGCAATCATAGAAACACATAAAGCACTTTTTCGCATTCTCTCTATCCAAAATTATGCTTCAAACGTTTGTCTCTGCCTATGTTCTCCTTTTTCCTGTTTTCTGTAGGAAAATAATCAAATATATTCATAACTACAAAATTTGACTGTACTCTAAAGAAAGAGTAAGTGCCTCTCTCTTCCTGTGATAATCTCATTTAATTTTTTGTTTAATTTTTTGGGGGTCCATTGTATTTATACATCATAATGAAGCAAATAACTTGTGTAGACATAAATACATCCTAGCATTATCAAATTATATTATAATTTTTATTTATGAATATGCTGATCTAAATACATAAGATGTGTTTGTTCTTAAAAGATAGGGCAAGCAAAAATCAATATCCCACTATAAATACAATTTATTTTTCTACCTTTAGTGATTATGTTTAATCAGAAATGTTGTTCCTCTTAATACATACTCATCTCAAAATACTCTGGCTTATTTTCCATTAAATTTATAAATTTATGTTAAATTTACAATTATCCTAAGATATTTCAATGTCATTGCTATTATGAAACAATTGGTGAATGGTAGATGACACAAGCGAGATGTTTTTAATATATACAATTTGTTCTGCTTTGTTTCAGGAAGAAAATCAAATATACTACACTTCTATAACTGTATAAATTAACAATAAAGCAGAATATTATTATTTATCAAATAAAAGAAATATAGTGACTAAGAAGAGTAGCTCTGGAAACAGCATAAATTATGATCTGATAGTAATTTTGAACATGAAAGAATTATTAATTTGTTAAAATTATTTCATGGGTCAGGACATGGCGGCGCACACTTGTATTCCAGCATTCAGGAGGTTTACGTACAGTCTCAGCTGAGTGAGGCCCTTTGCAACTCAGTGAGACCCTTTTTCAAAATAAAGAATAAAAAAATAGGGCTGGGGCATAGTTCACAGGTAGAATGCCCCTCGGTTTCATCCAGTACGGAAAAATAAATGGTTTCATGGAAAAAAACAATTTCATATTAGTATTTCAATACAGATTTTTCTGTGCTGTACCTACTAATATACACAATGTTTATAAAGTACTAAGTGTTCAATGAATGTTATAATTACTAAATGATTTTCCCCTCATTTCAGTGCAAATATTAGGGAAAGATTTGTGTACTCCAGGTACCTTGTAATCCTGGTATTTCTAAGTTGCTCTCCTTACACAGACATGGCGACATGGAGGAGTGAGAGGGCACAACTACATCTGGAGTGAATATTGAAGTGATGATAGTAGTTGAAATGTGTTTTAGAACTTTACATATTTTTCACCTTTATGAATGAAAATTTTAATTTTCTGCACAAAGTGTCTCGTATGTACCTAAATTGGAAATTTGAACTTGGAAACTATTCCAGTTTTTCATTCAAAGCTAGATTACACACTCATTTCAAAGCTTCCAAAAAATGTTTTTTAAGTAACCACTTGGCTAATGATGAAAGAGTTTCATTTGACACTGTAAAATAATGACATAACCATGTAAGAATATAATAAAGAGTGAATGGAATGTGGGCTTTTGATCATGGAAAGCAGGATTTGAGGAAGCATGTTTGCTCTGTAGGGGTGGTAGTATTTGGAAACATTTCATGGTAATGCCTGAGTCATTAACATGGTCAAACAGACTGATATTTGGAAGCAATATCTAGGAAACTAACAATCTAATTATTTCCTCTTGACTGTTTAAAAATAACAGCATTTCCAACAACCAAAACTAAATACCATTATTTTAATAATTATAGAATTACAGAGAAAAAACTACATTTGCAAATAATAAGTGATCTCTACAATGTGGATTGAAAAAATGATTATTTGAAGAAATGTTTGAGTTATTTAATTTAAAATAAATATGAAAACCCCCTGGCCTTCTTAAGGGGATGTTTTATTTAAAAAATTATGTCATAGAATTCTCAAATTTATTCTTTTTTAAGGAAAAAGTAACAGAAGAAAACTGTACATGGCAGAAATAATGTAGGTTTCAATTTAACTTTTTTAGTCATCTAAAATTTATAATTTTTCAACTTAAATATCTGTTAAAATATGCCTTATATACATTTGATAATTTTTTTGGTTTTGATTTGGACCAGTTCATTAAATATCTTGGAGTTAAGCTGGGCCTGGTGGCGCACACTTGTAATCCCAGTATTCGGGAGGCTGAGACCGGAGGATCACAGTTCGCAGACAGCCTCAGCTACTTAGTGAGGCCCTCCGCAACTTAGTGAGACCTTGTTTCAAAAAATAAAAATAAAAATAGGGGCTGTAGCTTGGAGGTTGAATGCCCCCGTGTTCCATCCCCAGACTGGCAAAAACAAAAACAAAACAAAACAAAATATCTTGGAGTTAAACTTACCTAAATTTTATTATAAACTTTATGCAAAATGAACTGTTAAACAGCATTTCCATAATCTCATGATTTTATAAGTAAATACTTTTATTATATCTAATAAAGTAATTTATATATACCTTTCATTATGCTGAAAAAATTGGTGATTTGATTGGGGCTTACAATGTGGGTACCAAAAAATATGCATAGACTAAATTACATAATACATGTGTTTCATTAAAATGTGATTCCAGTATTTTGTGACCAGAACATGACTTATATTTCTTATATCACCTCATAAATTTATTCACTATAACATGTTATACTACCAGATGTTCTTTTGTCAAAATGAAGAAATTTACTAACAATATTCTTATACTAGTATAAATCCTTAAAATTTTGAAAGTATAAGCGACTAGTGAAATATGCACCTTTTTGAGATAAAAAAAAAAAATGGCCCAGGTGAGACCGGAGGATCACGGTTCGAGGACAGCCTCAGCTACTTAGTGAGGCCCTCCGCAACTTAGTGAGACCCTGTTTCAAAATAAAGAATAAAAAAATTGGACAGGAGGTGTAGTTCAGAGGTCAAATGCCTCTGAGTTCCATCCCCAGACCCACACGCACACAAAAAAGGCCCTTGTAAAATATATTTTTGAAAAAAATCTAAATAGTTAGAGATAAATATTCATTCTCCAAAGTGAACTCCAAATATCAACAATCAAAATTTTCTCCAAAGTAAACTCTAATACCAACAATCAAAATTTAAAGTATTCATATTCAAAATTAAGTAAAAGCCGGGAATGGTGGCGCATGCTTGTCATCCCCACTCTTGGGAGGCAGAGACAGGAGGATCGCCCAGGTTTGAAGCCAGTCACTCTGGCTTAAGAGATCCTGTTTCCAAATAAAAATATAAAAATAGGTCTGGGAGTGTAACTCGGAGGTAGAAGGGTTTCCAGGAATCCCAGTACCACACACACACACACACACACACACACACACACACACACACACAAATTAAGTAAAATAGTAGAATCTCCCCGTGGAAATGTAATACAGATCAACTAAGTATATATTATATTCCCAGTTAGTTTTCTCATCAGTTACTAGATTACTATACTTATATTTTTTATTACAAGCATAACATGAATATTCACATCTTCTAAAAATATAAACATTTTTTTAAATGGTCTTTTTAGTGAAAAATGTTACTTTTTTTTTTTTTTTTGGTGGTACTGGGGTTCCTAGAAGCCCCTCTACCTCCGGGCTACACTCCCAGACCTATGTTTACATTTTTATTTGGAAACAGGGTCTCCTAAGTCGAACCTGCGCGATCCTCCTGTCTCTGCCTCCCAAGCGCGGGGATTACAAGCGTGTGCCACCACACCGGGCAAAAATGTTACTATTTTGAGGAATATCTGGTTTTACAGTTAGATAAATTCGTGCCAGATTATTCTGTAGGAATATCACTAACTTAGTATCTTGGACTATAAGAGGGGCTTTATTTTCTATGTTCTGAACTGATTAGAACAGCATAAATTTTAAAATCTTTTCAGGCAAAGTAAAAAATATTTTAGTGTTTCATCACTACAATTACTTCATTATTGGTGCATATTATTTTTATCTACTTATACTTATTTTTTTCTTCTGTTCTTTGGTGTACCTTAAATTATATACTTTTAACAACCATTATGCAGTTTTTCTTTTTTTCTTTTTTTTTTTTTGGTGGTACTGGGGGTGGAACCAGGGGCTTTCTACCTCCAGGCTACACTCCCAGACCCATTTTGTACTTTATTTGGAAACAGGGTCTCAAGCGGAGCGCCTCACTAAATAGGTGAGGGTGGCTTCGAACTTGTGCGATCTTCCTGTCTCAGCCTCCCAAGTACTGGGATTACAAGTGTGTGCCACCATGCCCGGCTATGCAGTTTATTTTCTAGGGTATGCCAGGGATGTAGTAAGAAATAGAATACAGAGTACGCAACTCTAGGACAGGAAAAATTCCCTGGTAAAGCAGTAGGTAGAATCTCGGGTTCTGATGTAGCTCTTTCATCAAGCTAATAGTATAATGTTGGCACTGAACCCAAAATCAGAGTTCCTCTGACTGGCAGATTGCCATACATAAAGCATTGCATACAGGACTTCAAGCATGCCTGTACAAGAAACTAGGGAGGTGTTAGGTTGTTCATTCTTAAAGATTCTTTCCCCCATTTTGCTATAAATCAAAGTGAAGAAAATTCTAAGTTGTCATTCTCATCTATATTTATACTTAGTTAAGTCTTTTGTAATATGACCTAACTCTCACTTTTCTGGGATCAGAACCCTTTGAGGAATCAGATTTTGTGCTACATTAAGTACACTTAGCTTGGGTGAACTGATGTCACATAAACGGATTCTTGTAACCAAGGACTGATGAATCAGAGAACCCATCTCTCATTCCTGTGACTAGTTCAGGATAAGCACATGGCCCAAGCAGAGAAAACTAAAGCTTATCTTAGAATTTGCTGATGCGAAGCTCTGCTTCTTTTAAAATAACTGAGGAAGCAGGCTGCATCTTTGAAACTGCTAGCAGTTCTCTTACCAAAATGGAAAAAGGGGCTGACTGAAAATGAAGGCAACACAAGGTGAAACAAAACTAAAAAATAAAGAAAGAGTACAGATACTGTAGTTTAAACACTTGGATCCTAACTGAGAAACATAATATTTTCATAATATTACATGGCTTTCTATTCCAGAAATTTGTGTTGTTCACAATGTGTAATCATGTTGTCAGATTTATTGGCATGTTCATATCCTAAAGCATTTATAATTTCTCTGTGTTAGAAACCTTCAAAATCTCTCTACATAATTGTATTATAATGTATACAGTTAGTTGTCATCCACCATAGTGTTATAGAACATTAAAGTTATATGTCATATCCAACTGCATTTCTATACCTTTAACCATCCTTTCTCTACTCCCCTTCCTGACCATCCTCACCAGAATAGCATTATTTTGGTAATTTTTCTATTATGCTGTATTAGTGCATATTATGAATAGGTTAGAATTTGGTATTTTTTTTATAAATAATATGTTATCTCATACTTGATTAATAGTTATTCTACTAAGTCTTTTGAAACTTATTGGTAGAGAGTTGCTTTCTGTAAACCCTAAGAATTCCCCCCCTCCTTTCTAGTATTTATAAGTTGTGTATGTGTGCGTTATAAATTGTTTAGCATTTTCAAAAATATTACATAGTGATTTCTGGGAAGATGGCAATCAAAGGAAGAAGCACACACCAGTCCTGTTGACACCTGATCTCCATTGCCTTAAAAACAGTGTTCTAAAAAAGCCAAAAAATAACATAACTAGAAAAATAACATGATAAGTACAAGGGGGAAGGAAAAAAGGCTAGAAGACTGATCAGAGAGCAAATAAGAAACCTGCCCACCTAGCAGCCATGGGCACCACAGTGGTACCATCATGCCTCACTGAGTCTGACTCCAGAGACAAACATGAAAGCAACCAAAGACTTCAAGTAAGCAGCTGAAGATCATCGGAATTGTAACCCATCAATTTCTCCTGGGCAAAGATTGGCTACAACTTTCAGCAATGGTGGCCAAGCTCACCATGCCCTCCAGAGAACCAGACCAGTGCTCAACAACACCCTAAGTGAAGCTGCCATACCTGCAGGAGAACACCCAGCGTGGTGCCCCCAGAGACTCACGCGGTCATGGTAAACTCCCTGGGTCTGAGACTTTGCAGTTCAACCTGACAAAGGCAGGGGTAGAGTCTGTTGTGTCTCAGACAGACTCAGCTCTAGATCAGTGGAAAGTGTGGAGGAAGACCCACAATAACACTAAATCCAACTAGTAGGATCTCTGGGATCACCACAGACCACCCAATCATGGTGAATAGGGAAGAGTGAGACCAGACCAGACCTAGATGTGCAGAAAAGAGACTCTTACATTGAGTTTGGTCCCAAAGGCATCTGTTATCTATGGACACAGGTATAGACTGAGACTCTACATCTGTGGAAAGCATGGAGGGTGACCTGCACTTAACCCTAGATCCAGCCCCATTGGTACTGGCCATTTGCATAGACTGAAAAAGACTCAGAGAACCAGGCTTACAGCAGGAAAAGTACCAGTGGTGTTTGGTGTTTTCACAAAGAGAGATTGCAGAGACCCAGTCTGCTGAATATTCATATATTTGTAGGGTTGCATTATTTTGTTGTTGTTTTATTTTCTGTTTCTTGGTTCTTTGTGTGTATGTATGCTTGTTTGTTTGATCTATTCCCAACCATTTTTTTCAAGCTTCTCCCCTTATAGATACCTACTGTCTTCTCTCCATCCCTTTTCTTTTTTTCTCTCTTCTTTTCTCTTCTTTGTCTTATATTAAATCCACTTCATATCACTACACTAAAAACTCTATGTTGGTTACTAGAAAACATCTACATATTCACTATCTCCACTACCTTACCAAACTCATACTTTCATTCTATTTGATCTTATCAGTGGCTGTACCCTATTCTTGCATTTACTACTTCACTTCCCTCCTCATTCAATCATCACTGTTGAGTACAATACAACTCGCCCTTGGATATACCAGCTAACACCTAGAAACTGAGAGAAATCTATCAAAAACAACAGATACAACCTTTTGAAATCATGAGAAGGAGGAAGAACAAGGAAGTAATGAGCTCCCACAACACCACAATAACAGAGCCTGACAACAAAGAATCGCAGAGATCTCCAGAAGGTCAAATGCGGAATGTAACTGTAGAAATAATACAGGACTTTCAAAAATAATTTAGAGAAAGTCTGACAAAAATATAGAATGCAATATTTGAAATGAAGGCATCAATTCAAACTAAAAACAATCAATTAGACCACATGGAGAATCGTCTCTTGCTCCTAGAAGATAAAACCCCCAAAATAAATGCATAGTATATAACTTAGAAAAAAATAATTTGACAGTATGAATTGGAGATTGAAGAAATATGAGCCCATTTTAAAAGAGCTAACCTAAGACTAATTGGCATAGAAGAGGGAATAGAAGGTAAAACCAAAGGGATCAACAATATTTTCAAATAAGTAATATTAGAAAAATTTCTAAACATTGAACAAAAGGTCGATACACAGATACAGGAAACTTATAGAACCCTATTTATACAAGATCAGAGAAAAGGTTCACCAAACCACATAACAGTCAAACTGACCAATGTAGAAGCCAAAACGAGAATCTTAAAGACAACAAAAACAAAAGACCAACTGACATTCAGAGGCAAACCAATTAGAATCACTCCAGACTTCCCAATCCAAGTCATGAAAGCTAGGAGGGCCTGAAGTAGCGTATTTCAAACTCTGAAAGAAAGCAACTTGCAGCCAAAAATGTTCTACCCAGAAAAAAAAAAAAAAAACCTCTCAAATTAGACAGGGAAATAAAGATCCTCCATGACAAACAAAAGCTGAGAGAATTTATGTTTTCAAAACCAGCACTAGAGAAAATACTCAGAGATGAATTGCAATTAAGAAATAAGTAATACATGCCAGAACCCAAGAAACAAGAATTTTTATCCAGCAAAAAAACTAAGCAAAGAAGAACAAACACTACCTCAAACAGAAGTTAAATCTCAATATATTAGGAATTAAAAATCATCTCTCAATAATCATGCTGAACATAAATGGCCTCACGTCTCCCAAAAAAAGACATAAAGTGGCAAAATGGATTAAAAACCGGAATCCATGTATCTGCTGCCTACAGGAAACACATCTTACAAGTAAAGATAGTCACAATCAGAGATATAAGATATGCTAATCAAGACTACCCTGAAATTTCAAGTAACTCCAATTAGAATGGCAATCATTAAAGAAAAAAGATTCTTAAATATTGTTGGTGGGATTGCAAATTAGTGCAATCACTTTGGAACACTGTACAAAGAATACTCAGAAGAATGGGAATTAACATATGATCCAGCAGTACCACTTCTAGGTATCTACCTAAAAGAATGGAAACCAAACAAGCAAACTAATATATATGTATCTATGTTCATAGTTACACAAATCATAATTGCCAAACTATAGAACCAGCCAAGATATCCATCAACAGATGAATGGATTACAAAACTATGGGGTATGTACACAATGGGATTTTACTCAGAAATAAAGAAAAACACAATTATGTCATTTTCAGGGAAATAGATGGAACTGGAAAACATCATACTAAGTGAGATTAGTCAGTCACAAAAAAATAAGAAATCGAATGCTCTCCCTAATATGTGAAAGCTAGGGAGAAAATGGGTCATAGGAGAAATTTTAGATGAAGAAAATGGGTTATAGGAGAAATTTTAGATGAAGAAGGAGATACTATAGATAAGCAAATAAGGCTACCTAACTGAGGGGATGGAAGGGGAAGAAGAGGGAAATTCTCTAATGCACATGATGTACTTTAACATACATATCAAAGTCAATCACTAAGCCAAACATGAGAAGGGGGGAAGGGGAGGGCATTGGGTGGAAATTGGGACTTGGGTAATGTGTGCATGTATGCCTCCACCATCATGTACTCCGTTAAGATGATGAGTACAATGCACCAATAGAAAATTTTAAAAACTTACATAGCAATGGTGAACATTCTTGTTTTATTTCTAACATTAATAGAAAGGCTTCAAGAGTTCTAAGTATATTGTGAAGACAGTAAGTATACACATGAAATCACATGGTATAGAAAATGGACTGACAGAAAATGTCTTGGATGAACTCTGCAAACATGATTTTCTACAGAGTTCAGATACAATCAAAAGCTGATTGGATGCCTTGGTAAATCTGAGAATGCACTGTTAGCTTGAAGGGATGGCCTTTACTAATACTAACAACATCAGATATTCTTTTTTTTCTCTTCTTTTCTTTCTTTCTTTCTTTCTTCTTTTTTCTTCTTTTTTTTTTTCTTTTTCTTTCTTTCTTTTTTACTCTATGTCTCCCCATTTGAAATACAGACCAGGCACAGGGCCTGGGCTGAGGTGTATATGGGGCAGGTTTACTCTGCCTCCTCTTTCTGTACAGTCACCATAAGATTACTGCCTATGGTGAGCACCAGGAGGCCCAGATATTCTTACTAAGCAGAAATCAGTTCTTATGTTATATATATTGACAAATCTGTAAGAATAGGTGAGCTTATGTTGTAGTAACTAATGTGTTGGAAATGCAAATTGTTTACAGGAAAGAATTTATTTCCTGTCCATTCCGCATGATCATCACAGGTTGACTGCAGCTCTTAGGCACCGTAGGCCATAGCCACTCCAGCCTGACTGAAATTCAGAGGAAAAGAGATGTAACAAGTCACCCAGTGGTTCCTAAAGCCAAAACAACTCAGTGACCTTTCTTGGGTCCAAACAGTCATATGGACAAGTCCAGTGTATAGTTCTCTTTCAGATTGGGGGAGAACATTTCAACTAATTGAAACTATAGCAACTAATTCACTATGTATTAGAAAATAAAAAACTGACAACAGGCAGGTTTGGATTATAGACCACCATTGTGCAAACTTATTTCATGCTCTTTAATTCTAAAGCCTAACTTTAAAATTATATGATTAATGGTCTCCAAATCACTGAACCAAAAAATGCAATTTATTACAACTAAAAACCTTCCAAAATCCTTTGGAAAATAAAAGAAGCTTCACAACCGTCTTTAGTGGCCTTCTAGAAGATTCATTGAACCATAAATCTTGAGTGATCATTTAACAAAGCTAGCATTAAAATTATTCTTTCCTGAAAGTCACAATAAACAAACAATATTATTTTTACCTGTCATATTTTCTAAGTTTATCTAAAAAGTCAAGCCACAGATTTATATATCTAGTTCTAGCTGTTAGAAAGAATAGATACATTAATTTTAAAATCTGTTTCTCTAATCAAATTATGACTTTTAAAACTGGCAAGCACATTTCAATAAAATAAAACCCATTAATTTATCACCTGTCAACATTTCTCTTTAAAGATTTATCTCACCTTGTCAAGGCATGTGTCATTAACTGAAAGTGTTTCTTGAAGCATTGTGGATTTTTTAAAAGATTATATATGTCAACAAAATAAGCAAAGTTCCACTTATATATGTTTATCTTAATTGATTGATAAAATATAAAATTTATATATACAAGTGGAACACTATGTTATATTTTCATACAGATACACTTGTATAAATTTTAAATTAAATATACTTATCTCCTAAAACATTTATTATTTCTTTATGTTGAAAACTTTTAAAATTCCTTCTTCTAACTTTTTCAAATGCAAGATACATTCTTCTTATTTATAGTCACCCTACTTCTTCCTCCTATCTAACTGTAGCTTCATATCACTTGGGGAATATTTCCAAAGTCCTATCTCTGATTTTTCTCTATAGCCTCTTCTAACCCTGCTCTATTTTCAACTTCTATGAGATCTTTTTTAGATTCCATATATGACTCATTCTTCTGTGCCTGGATAATTTATTTTAATAGAATATCTTTTGTTCCATCTATGTTCCTGGAAATGAGAGAATTTTATTCTTTTTTTTATAGCTGAATTTGTACAACATTTTCTTTATCCTTTTGCCAGTTGATGGCCACTTAGACTGTTTCCATTTCTTGGCTATTGTGAATAGTGCTGCCATAAACATAGGAGTGCAGATATCTCTTCAACATACTGATGCTATTTCCTTTGGATATATACCCAGTACTGAAACCACTGGATCATGTCAATGGTAATTCTAAATATAGACTTGTTATTCTATTTTTAATTATTTGAGTAACTTCTACACTACTTTCTGAATGTTTGAACTAATTTGCCTACCCACCAAGGTGTGCAATGAGTCCCTTTTCTCCACATCCTCACCAGCACTTGTTATTATTAGTTCTTTTGATAATAGCCTTTCTTACTGGTGTGAGGTGGTATCTTGTTGTGGTTTAAATTAGCATTTCCTTGACAATTAGTAACTTTGAGCAATTTTCATGCACTTTTCAGAGAGGAGCTTAGAGTTACAGGGAGTGTTATCAATGGACAGTTTGCAGCCATTGGCTCCTTCAAGGTTGCCTTAGTTGCAGCAGAGGTAATTTCACTCAAAGTAATTTTCTTTCATAGCTACTTACCTTCAATGGCTAATTTATATGAAGGTGTATCAATCAACCTGGATGTGAGATGAAAAAATTACAATCTTGGCCCTGCTCAGAACAGCTGTGATGAGCTATGATTTTCTCCAGAGCTCCTGTAGAATTATCCTCGGTACAAAGGCAGCTCCCACTACTCATTTCAACTGCTATTCCCTTCTGTCCCTGCCTCAATTTTTGATCCCTAAAAAATCCTTTTAAAAAGCGTACTAATGGCTAATCTATTTCAGCATTGGCCATTAAAAAGTCCAATATAAAATAGTTTTTACCCATTTATTACTTTGTTATCATAAGGTAAGAAATAAACAGACATTTAGGATATCAGGAAATTAATATCCACAGGAAAATGTTTCAAATAAAATTTTAAAATTTTAACATAATTTCTATAGGAAAATGAGAAATAAAATACCTTTCATAAAAGAAATACTTTTTCATACTCTGATAAAAATTACTAAATTTTTATTATCACTTATTAATTAGATTGATTGCATTTCATTTCAATCCTAAACTGAATATGTTACAAAATTTACTTTTAGGAAAACCTGACATATTTTTACTATTTTACAAATATCCAGATTAAAATATAAAATATGAAAATACCATTCTACCTTATTTTCTTTCAATTTCCAAAAAATTGTTATTTTTATTTGTTCTTTTTTATAGTGATTGACATGATTTTTAGGTATTTTAAAATTAAAATTAATGACAATTGTCCAATTAATTGCACTGTTTTTATTAATATACTATTCTCCAAAAAATATACATAAGGACTTTAATGCCAAGAATGAAAAAGATATAAAGCTGTATGGTGATGATGCCAATTGGATATGAAATACATGGTTCAATAAAATTTTGCCAGACTGATTTAAAAGATGGAAAATTTTGTTTATAAATTACAAAATAAAAAATTAAAAGAAAAACATTATTGAATATTTTTATTCATCAGTCTTTTCTAATAAACCGCTCATTATAAAAAGTCAGAAATTTTCACTTTCCATAACTTTCATTTGGTTTCTAAAATAGTCAATATAGAAATATCTATGAGCACTTATTTCCAATTTTAAGTTCATGGGAATGGAAAGCAAAATTGGCTCCATTACATATTCATTTTTTACACTGCTGCAAAATTAATTTGTTGCTTCAAAATTTTATAATTGTGGTACACATTCTTCACACCTTAGGAATGTGTGTGTGCATGTGTGTGTATGTATGATAGTAAAACTGCATTCAAATTTTATATATATGCTTCCAAATCTATTAATTTTATTATCTTTTATCCATAATCTAATATTGTTTTAAAAATATTAATTTTTGTTTTTCACTTGTTATTAATACCAACATTACATCAAAATATTTTCTATAAAATCTTCAATAGCCAGACATATTTTAAATAATAAGATTTAATCATTTGTAAATTGAGAAAAATTCAAGTCAATTCATATAATAATTTCACAGCAAATTACTTTTAAGAAGCAGGAAGTTAATTTATCAGAAAATACTATTCATTCTAAGAAGGTTGTTGAATCCCATGATCCCTAAAACATGGAATGCAAAATAAGGGGGAAACAAAATATAGCATAGCAAGAACTGACTGACTGGCTATAAAACATCAGACAACTTTATATTTCTTAATGGCCATTCTTTTATGAGGCAAATAGAAAGTAATGGTCAAACCTATCCCAGTGATTTGTTATTAAGGCTAAATTTCCTAACACATGAATCCAGACATATTTGTCCTTAAAAATTATTGGTTTGTCTTCTTTTCTATTAAAAGATATGATATGGTTAAGAGTTTTGTGTTCAAATATTTGAATTTAAATGTTGGTCAGCCATTATGTAGCTAAAATAGCTGGTAACACATTATTAAATTCTCTGTGCTTTATGTTCCTCATCCATAAGCTAGAAATGATAACACCAGCATCATTTCATATAGTTTTCTGAGTGTTGAGTTAGTACACTAATAAGTAATACTTGATCCATAAGAGTCTTAAGATTTTATTTTTTATTTTTATTTTATTTTATTTTTTGAATCTGCAGTCAACTGTTCTCCACAGCTAACATTTATTGATTTTTGTCTTTGGATCTGTTAGGCTTTTTTTTTCTATTTTTTTTTTTTTTCGTTGATGCATTGTAATCATACATCACACTGGAATACAAGACTTGAGAGGATATACAAGCACACATCATCCAATTAGCCCTCATCTATTCCCATCCCATTCCCTCCCCCTCCCTCGATCCCATGCTTGATTGGTGATTATCTTTGATACATTTGTTTATGTACCTCCTGAGTTTTAAAGAGTTCCATCCTCCCCCAACCCATACCCTCTGATTGGTCACCTTAATAGCTTTGCTATATGGCCCTTTCTATAACTCGACCTCCTCCTGTTACCCCTTTCCTCCTAGTTATTGCTAATTAGGGGAAACATCAGGTTTTTATTTTCTTTGATATTTCTCTGTGCATTCCACATTGCAAGTTCCAATCCCCCTCTTGATGGCCCCAGTAGTGGCCTGGCTATCCGGAGGACTCTGATCCCAGCGTCGGAGGCCCCAGCACTGGCCTTGCCTCAAGGCAGGCTCCGATCCCAGCCTGGCTGGCCCCGACACCAGCCTAACCCCTCGACAGGCTCTGATCCTGGCCTCGGAGGCCTAAGTAGCTGCCTTGCCTCACAGCAGGCTCCGATCCTGGCCACTGGCCCCAGCACCGGCCTAACTCCTTGGCAGGCTCCGATCCTGGCCTTGGAGGCCCCAGCACTGGCCTTGCCTCACACCAGGCTCCGATCCTGGCCTGGCTGGCCCCGGCACCAGCCTGACCTTTCAGCAGGCTCCGATCCCAGCCTCTGAGGCCTCAGCATTGGCCTTGCCTCACGACAGGCTCTGATCCTGGCCTCGCTGACCCCAGCACTGGCCTAAACCCTCAGCAGGCTCCAATCCCGGCCTCGGAGGCCCCAGCACTGGCCTTGCCTCACAGAAGGCTCTGATCCTGGCCTGGCTGGCCCCGACACCAGCCTAACCCCTCAGCAAGCTCCAATCTGCTGCCATTGCCACTGCTTCCACCATTTCAAATCTTTCCCAAGCTCTTTTTCCACTCTGCATTTTGTCCAGTGTTCCTAAGCATGCGCAACAGTAGCATTTGACGTTTGGGGTAATTTCTCCAGAAGATAAGGTTGGTAGGATCAGATTTCTGCCTCTCCCGAATATATATCTCCACCGCCATCGCGACGACCACTTCCAACACCGCCTTCCTCCTAGGTCTCTGCTAAACTCTCTCCTTACAGGTGATATCCAGGATTCTTAAGGATATAGAGAAGAAGCAGTCCTTCTTTGTGGGGAATTTTTCCAAAAGTTCCAGTTCAGTTGGATAAGTTTTGTCTGCATCTCCAGTATCCTGGCAGCCACCATGGCCAGCTTGACCCCTCTCAGATATTTTTTTCTTTTTTCTTTTTATTTTCCTTTTTTTTTTTTTTAATAAGAGAAGACAGTATGTGTGGTTTAGGAGGTTGTGGGATCAGGTACTCGATAGCACTGCAGCCCAGGCCCCCATTCTTCCAGGGCGTCCGGCATGCCCCGCATAACCCCACCCAGGGCCCAGGGCCTTGCGACCTGAGCCCCAGTTTTTCTGGGGGTCCAGCATGCCCTGCATGACCCTGCCTGGGGCCCAGGGTCCTGTGACCCAGCCCCAGTTCTTCTTGGGGTCTGGCATGTCCAGCATGACTCCCACCCGGGGCCCAGGGCCTTGCGAACCAGGCCCCGGTTTTTCTGAGAGTCTGGCGTGCCCCGCACGACCTGTACCCCGGTTTTTTCAGGGGTCCTGCGTTCCCCACGCAACCCCGCCCAGGGCCCAGGGTCCTGCGACCCGGCCCTGGTTCTTCCAGGGGTCCGGTGTGCCCCGTTTGACCCTCACCTGGGGCCTAGGGTCCTGCGACCCGGGCCCCAATTCTTCTGGGGGTGCCCCGCGTGACCCCTGCCTGGAGCCCAGGACCTTGCGACCAGGCCCCAGTTCTTCCAGGGGTCCGGCCTGCCCCGCACGACCCCACCTGGGTCCCAGAGTCTTAAGATTTTAGATATTCTTAATACCTAGAAGCAGAGGTGTTATTAGCAGATAATAGTTATTAGTGAAAAAGTCTTTCTGTTCCTGTTGTAGGTTGAATCCCCCCACACCCTTCAGTCATGTCCATTAAGGACCTGAGAATGTGATCTTATATAAAAATTGAATTTCTGTTGTGGAATAAAACAAGTATGGAGATAAGATTATACGGGGTTATATCAGTTCCTACAGACAATGGAAGTGTCCTTCTTCAAGTCAAAAAATTTATCTCTAGGAAGCCAGAGAAAGAAACAAAGTGAACATGACGGCAGGGAATGAAATGATGGGCCTCCAAGCAAAGGACTGTTAAGGATGGCCATTAGAAGCTGAAACAAAGGGCAGAATTTTTCCCTCAAAGTCTTCAGAAGAAATTGACCTTGCCTACATATTCATTTTGGATTTCTAGGTTCCTGAATTATGAGAGAATATATACCCATTGTTCCAAGATACCTAGTTTATGGTAATTTGTTATGATCATCCTAGGAAATTATAACTAATATCTTACTATAATGCAAAACCCTATTTCATTTGCTATAGAGAACATACTTAAGAGATAGTTATTATTCCTGAGGTGTTTACATTTAATTAGAGGAGTTTGATGCATACAAATGTCAGATCTCGTCCTGGCACCTCTACGTGCTTATATTAAGCCCTGTGAATCTGAAGGCCAGTGTTAAAAAACAATCAGCTTCAATGCAAGAATCATCTTCCTGGGAACACTCAGGTTCTCACTAGTGAGGCGTGAATATTGTTGCTCAATGCCTTGGGTCAATGACTACTCCAACTAGGAGAGTCACTCTCCACAATCTTGGAATATACATATTTAGACAGAATGGGTCTAATAAAAAAAAATACACCATTTTTAACATTAAGTAGAGTATTTAAGCAAAGTATTTTCTTGAATTACATGTGATAACCCCCAATTAAGAAATGAATCAGGAGCTGGGGATGTAGCTCAGTAGTAGAACACTTCCTAGATAGGCCTGGGTTCAAGACCTAGTACTAGAAAAAAAATCAACACATTGTTTACTTATTACAATAATTTGCAGTGGAGATGAAAGCACCAAAGACATTTTATGTTTCTTTAGAAAGCAGAAAGATTTTCTTTTAAATTAACATTCAGGAACAGTCTGAGTATCCCATTTCATCTAATAAAAAATATGCAATTAGATTACAAAAGTAATTATAGATGACAAATCTAAATTCAAAGTTGAATATGCAATCTATTATTCATTTCAGTATTTTGCTTCTTTTTGCAAATATAAAAGTTGAAGAATTCACATTTTACAATTCACTTTTAACACCCATGATATTCTAATTATTACACAAGAGTTTCAATTTAAGAAAAGTCTGATATTCCATTCTGAAGTGGGTGGATTTAATTGGCTAGATTTCTGAGTGGTTGTTGCATTTAATGGGAAATTAGTGTGTAGAATTGGAAAATGTTAAAATTATGCCAATTAGTTTTCATCTTAATTACAGCATGCTAAGAGGAGGAATTTAAAATCATTTGGACATCTGTATTTTGATAATAGAGACTTGAAATTATTTCAGAGATCATTTGATGTCTTTTCATATGTTACATCTGCTCAGATTGCATTTAGTTGCTTATTTGATAAATAATTAACAAGTTGTTTGCACAACTGCAATATCCTTCAGTAATAATATGAAGACAATGATTCAAATTATGACAGTAACAACTAGCATCAGTAACTGGAATATGACTTTTAATAATCACTATTCTATTGCAGAAAACATGTTTATATACAGATCAATCCTAAATAGAGTCAACTAACAGTGTAATGAGCTATGTGAAAGACAGTATTCTGCTAATTAACCAAACAAATATGCCATAAATAAACCTTAAAACATAAAATACCCTATCAAAACTTTAAAAATGGAAAATAATTGTTCATAAAATATAATTTTTACCATAGAATTATAATTTGAATTGTTCACATACATGACTCAAAATCATATAGAAGGATCCCAATAAATAGATAAACTAGAATTTTATGGTTCATTTACCAAAGTAACACAGGTGAATAAAATGTCCTCTTAAACATTAAAGGGAGTAAGATTTAAGATGTCTCGGGTAGTTCTGACACACACACTCTCACACACACACACACACACACACACACACTATAAAAAATATAGACTTTATGAAAAAAACTTTATGCTAGAGTGAAAAATCATAACACTAATATGCTAATACAAATGATGATATAACATTAAAACAGTATGAGTATAGATTAATAAATTATGTAAGGCATTGGAGTCTAGTCTGGCATTACATTTTTATCATAAAATCTCTTTGACTAAGAAGATTCTTTAAGTTGTGAGTTCATATGTTGAATTTAACTGCAGTAACTAGTTGAAATCGATTTGATTTTTTTCCAGCAACAGCAACAAATGATTAGTTTAAGACTGCTGGATGATTAGTTTAAGACTAATGAGTTATGAAAGGTTAAATATGTATGTTAATATTTATTTCTGAGACAACTATGTCTAATGATTTCAGTTTAAATATGTGCATGTAGTTTCTCCCATCCAGTATTTAATATATTCTAGAACAATATATTATGAAAAACAAACCATGCATATGTACTTTAGGAAAGACATGTTCTTTTGCATCACATATAAAAATGTATTAGTTATAGTTTCCAAAGGAATTAGCTCCTATAACATTCCACACTTTAGCTTAATCTACTATTCAAAAAATTAAAGAAAATATTAAAAATAACATACTATTTATATGACCTTTGCAGTCAATATATAATATAGGCATGGAAATTAATTGGTATCTAAGGGTCTTCTAGAAGAATTAGCATCTGGGAAGATTTTAGGTGCTCTGATCTTATTATAATCTGGCATGTGAAGTCCCCAAGTAAAGACAGGATGTTGAACCCATTACAGGACCACTGGGAAATTCTCAGATGGGAAAATCACACATAAGCCTTCTACTCACATGAGGAAACACCTAACAGAATTTTATCAGCAAAGATAAGGTCTGTCTTCTGGTCCACCACAGCTTTTAGATTTTTGCTCTGTGTACTACCTCTTAGAAAAGAGGTTTAGATTTTCATTTCCCTTACATCCAATGTTCTTTCTTGTCCTTGTTCCAACCCACTTTCTGTTTATCTGAGCTCTTTCTCTAACCTTTTTTAGGCTGTGAAGACATTAAAGTATATTTTAGTTTTGCCCTATAATGATGGGACTTGTTAGTCTATTAGAAAAGGTAGTTGAATGCTACACTTAGCAACAACAAAATGGTTTGCCCTTAAAGATCAGGAATATCAACCACCAGAAAGAAAATGGTTAATCTCTCCTAACTAAAGAAGAGGGCTTCTTCTATTTCTTTCTAAAGAGTTATTTACTGTTGCCAGGCGTGGTGGTACATGCTTGTAATCCCTGCACTTGGGAGGCTGAGACAGGAGGATCGCACGGGTTCACAGCCAGCCTCTCTGGTTTAAGAGACCCTGTTTCCAAATAAAAAATATAAAATAGGTCTGGGAGTGTAGCCCAGAGGTAGAAGGGTTTCCAGGAACCCCAGTCCCCCCCCCATAAAAAAGAGGTATTTACTGTTTACTAAGTCATTTTTACAGACAAAGCAGCACTTCACCATTGCAAATATAGGCAAAAAGGATTCCTAGTCTAGCAGAAAATACATGTCCAGATTATATTTCTACTTTCTCAGGGGACCCCTCCACTATCTAAGAAATTCTCCCCTTTCTTACAGAAAGCTACTTACAACTATGAAACTGAGTTGAAGCTCTCATTCAATCTCTTTCCAACTGTTATCACTATTGCCTCTTTATCCATTACCCTCATCCACCCAGAAAAACTTCAAATCATAATCACAATGACTCAGCATTTCAGAAAATAATCCTACACGTGTGGAGTGATGTTACTAGAAGTCAATGGACTCCAACAGACTTGGGTCCTCAACATCTCTTGGTTTCTGGTGAGCTTTTTCTTCCAGAGTCCACAGTAACTATTCCAAACATTCATGTTTTTCCTAAAACTATGCACTCTATACTTCCATACTTCATCTTGTCAGCTGATTTCAACTGTTGGGTCACACAGTAAAGCTGAACTTTCTCTCTTCTTTAAACTACACCAGTTTAGCCAGGCATGGTGGTGCACACTTGTAATCCCAGCATTTGGGAGGCTGAGACCGGAGGATCATGGTTCGCGGACAGTCTCAGGTACTTAGTGAGGCCCTCCGCAACTCAGTGAGACCCAGTTTCAAAATAAAGAATAACAAATAAGGCAGGGGGTGTAACTTGGAGGTCAAATGCCCCTGGGTTCCATCCCCAGACCCACAATCAATCAATAAATCAATCAATAAATAAACTACACCAGCTTCACAGGCCTCCATTCAATTCCGCCACCAGAAGTCATATGCTCAGTTGTTATTTATTTTCTCAGAAAACCTAATCTTTGACATACTCTCTTTGAAACTGCAAGCACCCTTAGCCTTAATTCTCAATCCTCCTTCCTCACTTCTTTATTTCTCTGTAGTGCTCATGATCTAAAAATATATAATATACTTAATGATTTTTTAATAAAGATTTTTCTTATTTCTTTTCACTGTCCTCCCTACTTGAATGTAAGAATTATATAAAGGAGAATATAAAGATAAAAGAGGGAAATTTCACTCACACCAAAGAGCAAAACCTATTTTAAATAAATGTAGCAAATTATATTTATCAGTTATTTACACAACAAAGGAAGACAAAATGTTAGGTTTTTTATCTTTGTGAAAAATTAATGAGTATGAACATTTTGTCAAATGGTCTTCTGACTACACTTTTACAGTTAATATGGGGCAATAGCATTCAGTATTTCCTCCCCTGGAACGGAATCTGATAGTTGCGCACACAAATTGCTTTAGAAACGTAGCCTGTACTGTGTTGTTGCTATTTGTCAACTTTTCGACTTTATTTGGTTTTATTTTGTTATCTTCTAAAAAGCAATGAGGTTTGACATGATTCACCAGACTTCTGGATGATTTCAAAAAATGGGCCTGCCATTAGAATGAAAGCCTTACATCACTGACCAGGTCAAGTCCTACAATATAAGAGGTAGTTTAAGGAGATAAAACTTAATTATATATATGAGAACTTGGCCTTGGTGCTATAGTTAGAACTGTCTGCTGGAAAATCTGAGACTGCAGGATAAGAGTACAAAAAATGGGCAAAAGCAGAAGCTCCTATGTTTGATAGTTTATACTATCATGTCTCTGCTTCCAGCCTTTGGTTCTTTTACGTACCTTCTTATTTTATTTACATTTCAGTGATGGATGAGAACTTGTAGCAGACAACACATGTACTGATACTACATACCAATGTAATGTTATATGTATGTAAAATAGAGCTGCTTAAAGTTTAAAAATTTATATTGATTAAACGTTTTAGAATGAGACTTTTCTCACCAACAAAAGCTACCAGAGATTTAGGCATATGTTAATATATAGGAAGAACTACTTCTAAAAACAGAACTTTGTGGCATTTTAAGGAAAGGCAATGGTCTTATTTTAATGGAGTAATCTCTATAATGCATGCAATAAACTATATTTATATAAAATTCTTTAATAGTAAATAAATTTAAACAATATGCTAACTACTGCAATGCACAGAGACACATGAATTATGTAAATTAAGTTTTAAAATAAGGCAAACATTTGGCCAAAGTTAATATCTACTTTGCCAAGGCAAACTATTTAATTTGGCAAAGGACTTTCTTTACTGTATTAGATTTTACAGGTGAAAAAGAAAAAAAGTCCTTTTACAGCTGGTTGGATTAAAAGCTGAACCAGACTTTGTTAAAGTCTGATAGAAATCTGTCACACTACATATCCTTATGGAGAATATTTACTTTGTACATAAGGTTTTAGAAAGCGGGCCTTGAAACTAGGCCTACTATTTACTCCCTGAGAGTAGATAAGAATTCCCAAAATAATTCACAATACAAGAATTTGGGAAGTAAGATGTGATTTCTCTCCAGGTTCTCAAGCCACAAGAAATCATTTCAATTCTGTTTTTATATGGGAAGTCCTCCCCACTGTGTGAGGACTTCAATGTCAACACAAATTTAACTGAAAACCAAGTAAATCTCTAATACCCAAGTTAGCAGCCTTCTCTTAAACCCAGAGTATAGGGGGAAGAAAACAAAAGGCTATTTTTCAGTTCTCTTGCTATGCTTAATTTTAGATTATTTATTTCAACTAGTTTCTCATATTTAATTTTAAAGTCAGTACCCACAGTCAAATTTTACATAAGATATACGTGTACTGAAACATCATAAAGCATTTCTCTTTTTTTTTTTTTTTGTGGTGAAAATCCAATTTAGTGTTAAAATTGTCTTGCTGGACCCTATGGTGCATGCCTATAATCCCAGGACTTGGAAGGCTGAGACAAGAAGACTGGATGGTTTCTGGCTGATCTCAGCAACTTAGCAATATACTGTTTAAAAAAAAAATTAAATAAATAAAAACCACTGGGAGTACGCTGGGCATGGTAGCGCATACTTGTAATCCCTGCGCTTGGGAGGCGGAGACATGAGGATCTTAAGAGACTTTGTTTCCAAATAAAAAATATAAAAATAGGTCTGGGAGTATATCCCGGAGGTAAAAGGGTTCCAGGGTTTCATCCTCAGTACCATCAAAAAGGAAAAAAAAAGAAAAAACAAAACAAAACACTGGAAGTATAGCTTGGAGACAAAACAAAATGCATAGTCTTCCAAAGGGCTTGTTTTTCCCAAATTGAAACCATGAGGTCTGATGTTGAATCTCCATTTTTAGTTTCTTTAAGTGATCTGAAATTAATTTTATACACTTATTGTTAAGTTTTTGTCCTTTAAGAAATTCCTTATTATTCCTTTAAGTCATTCCTTTTTGGAATGACTTAAAAACAATATTAAAAACAGGAAAATTAATTAAACTTAAAAACAATATCTTTGATGTATTTTCTCTAAAAAAACATAGCTTTGTTGTGGGACTTCTCATTCCACTAAAACTTATAAAAATATAGTGATAAAATTAAGGCATACATATTTAACATTAAATACAAAATGTGTAATTTATTAAATAATGTAAAATGTGCTTTAAATGAAGACTTTTCTTGAGAAAATTTTCATTTCCCATATCTTAGTTCATTTTGTGCTTTTATAACAAAATATCTAAACTGAGGACTTACAAAGAACAGAAATTTATTTTTTATTTTATTTTATTTTATTTTTTGGTGATACTGGGGTTCCTGGAAGCCCTTCTACCTCCGGGCTACACTCCCAGACCTATTTTATACTTTTTTTTTGTTTTTTTTTTGGAAACAGGGTCTCTTAAGCCAGCACGGCTGGCTTCGAATCTGCGCGATTCTTCTGTCTCTGCCTCCCAAGCGCGAGGATTACAAGCGTGCGCCACCACTCCCGGCAGAACAGAAATTTATTTCTCACAGTTAGAGTTGCTGAGAAGTCTAAGATCAATATGCAGGTTTCAGTCTGTGCCCTCAAATGGCAGAAGAGGACAGACCCAGTCCCCAAAGCACTTTTGTAGTGGCATTAACTCCATCCAGAGGACACCCCTGGAATCCTCTGGTCTCAGCCTCCCAAGCACTGGGATTACAAGCATGTGCCACTACGCTCAGTGGGGAACATCTTTTAAACCTTAGGTTTGTATCTTGCTACCCTCATAAATATACCCTACTAGGAAATTTATTTTATTTACGTCTTGATAAATACACTACATGTAAATCTACTCTATGCTGTATTTTTCATGTAACATTAATCTATAAAGTTTTAGATTGAATAAGAAAACCAAAACACAGATATGACTTACAAACCACTGTCATTTTCTAAATAGGAAAGACAAGTTGTGCCACATGCTAAAAACAGAAAGGCAGGGTTTACTTGAAACAAATGACTCACTCCTCATGTCCTTTGTTCTGTTGAGTAGATTATTCTGCTGGAACTATGGAACCCAAAACATAAAATGATTATACTTGTTTATACATATTTACCTTCAACTCTGCAACTCAGTGAGACCCGGTTTAAAAATAAAGATTAAAAAATAGTGCAGGGGGTGTAGCTCAGAGGTCAAATACCCCTGGGTGCCATCCCTAGACCCAAAAATAAATAAATAAATAAATAAATAAATAAATAAATAAATAAATAAATAAATAAATTTAGGCTATCTACCTAGCATTTAACTGGATTTTGAATTAAAAACTCACTAAAGGTAAACAAAAAAAATCAAAGCAAAATAAAATACAGTTTAGACATTTCTGATTGTCAGCCCTAAAACTCAGAAAATTTAATACCAATCAATAGTTTTCTCAATCAAATTTTAAATAGCCATAGATGGAATTTTAAAAGCATGCTGAAAATTTGAAGATTGACTTGATTACATATTCTTGTTATAAAATTTCCTAAGTTATGTAACAAAGTTAACTGTTCATCAAATTTTAAAGGTTTACATGGGTATGTTATACAAATTAAAAAAAAACAGAAAAGGGTTAATAATAATTTAGATGTTTACTTTTAAATCTTCAAGGTTGGGAACCATTATACTATAAAATAGTATTTATTTCATAAACAAAGTTCTCACTGGTGACACCTTTTATAAGCTGGGCATGAAATAATTTGTAAGGCAGAAAGGAAATGTTACTGTAGATTGTGGCTTTGCTATCTAAAAGAAGAGTTTCCTATTCATTTTCTAGTTTTCTTCGAACAACTACAGGGAACTGTGGAAATCAATGAATTTCAAGATTTGAACATGGCTTCTAGGCAGTAGGACATAAATTGGTATAATAAAATCCAGATTATTTACATGCTACAAATTAATTTTAAAAATAATAATAGAAGCAAAGTTTAATTCTTTTTAAACTAAAGTACCCAAATAAATTATAAACAACCAAAACAGGGGCTTCTAAAGCTTTTATCATTAATAACAAAGGCAAAGATTGAACTATGCTTAAGTATATGCAAAAATAGAATAATTGTAAGTAAAATTATCTTTAACTGATATCCTGAAGAATTGTTTGTTTTTAAGACAGATAAGCATTAAAGAGAAACTATTCATTCTACTCAAGCTAACTTTTCCTTCACCCAAGAACATGCAGAATTGAATCCCTTCTGTGCACAAAATATCAAGCACATGGTAGTCATCCTTACTCAGAAAAAAATCAAATCTCTACTTCTAGACGGAGGATCACAGGTTCAAGGCCAGCCTCAGCAACTTAGCAGTATCTTGTTTAAAAATAAAAAATAAAATAGGGATGAGAGTATATCTAGGATGTAGAATGCCCTGTCAATCAATCCTCAGTGCCAAACAAAAAAAAAAAAATTTCTATTTTTCAGAGAAACACATAAAAAAGTTATTTCTAAATAAAATAAATATCAATTAATAGTGTCTGAAAATAATAATATATAAACTTTAACTGCTAGCTGCTATCATTCCCCTCTTTTTCTCTCCATTTCCTACTCAAAATACTATACTTTGAAACTCCAAAGATGATAGTATATTATCAATCTAACATGTATGAGGGAGAGGAGAAGGAAGTAGGGTGGGATAGGAGGGAAGTATACCACGTGATTCATATGTATTAATGAACCTCACCATGATGTATCATTACAACAAAAGTATAAAATTTCAAAATAAAAATTATAAAATTATACAATTTTAAAAGGTGAATAATTGATAAATGCCTCTTAATTGCACTCTGGGCCCAGCTAGAATGATCCATTTCTCAAAATCTGTTGTGTCCAACAGTGAATATATAACAGCTCTAGCAATGAGCTACAGGAAGTCTTATGAATGGGATTTCTAAGAGACATAGCCTACATAAATGTGTGATTAAGTGTAATTTAGTGTGTGATTAAGACAAAGTGCTTTATTTTGTTTAAATATTTTCCTTCCTTCCTTTCTTCCTAACTGTACCAGTATTGGGAAATGGGCTTCAAAATGTATTGGGAAATGGCTTCAAAATGTACTTGAAAATAGCTTTGGTATTAATGTGCCAAAATTAGAAAATGACTTTGGTATTAATGTATTGGAAAATGAATTAGGAAACAAAATTGGTATTAATGTATCAAGAATTGGTTTCAAAATGTAAAAAGTTTTAGTCAGGTCCTGGTTACTGCCAGGCACTCAGACAGCTGTTATAGCACATAGCTCCCTCCCTAAAAGTAATTAGCAAGTAGATAGAAGAGTTGGGATCTAGGGCTTTCATATTCTAAAAACAAGTTTGCATAGTAAATAACTTATAGCAGTAGGCTAGAATCCCCCAAGAATGTGGGAGGAGGGTAAGGGCCTCTGTCTAGAGGGGGCAGATATCATGTGACCCCTGACTTTTCCAGTCCTAACAAAGATCTAGGCTTATACCTGCATTGAGGCAGGAAGGCTTTTGGGTTGAGCAAGAAATCCCCTTGGACCACAAGGATGAAAGTCATTGAGAAGGATTGTACAGAAAGACTTGATGAGTTCAAGAGCAGCAGCAGCAGCTCTAGAAGTTCCACCTGTATGTGAGAAAACCCAATCTTTATTTTCCTAAGCCAGTTAGATATAATTCAGTTAAATGTAATCTCAGTCAATTGCACAGGGCAAGTTATGTGTACTTCAATTATCTTAAATACACTTCTTGTAATAAGGCTTTTATATCACAAACTGCCCTCATTTTCCTTTCAGAAGATTGGGGCATGATAGAAGAACACATTCAATTTCCTCCCTCAAATGCCAAGTTTAACTGCATTTAGTGTGATGGCATTTCCTTTCCTTTCTAGTAAAAAAGAAGAGATATCTTTCTTTCTCTCTCAGGCTCAATCCTCCTCCTGTGCTTTGGATTTTATTCCCTCCTGCCTCTCTAGAAATGCTCCTCCATTTTTTACTTCCTGCCTGTAATTTTTATCTATCCATAATGTCTCTTCTAAAGCCATTTATCAACTCTCTGCCTCTGATATGCTCATTAAACATTATATTTTTACGTTTCCTTTCACAATAGTTCTTGAAATACTTCCATTTTCATTACTTTTCCATCCACTGGTGTCAGAATTCCACTACAACACTGAAACTGTTGTTGCCAAATTACCAAGAGCTGCTTGGTAAGGGCATGGGAAATTTAAATGTGTGTCTTATTTCTAACATGATAAAGGTATAGACCAACTTCTTTTTGAAACATGCTAATTATCTCTGTTTTTGTATATTTTAGTCTCGTGGTTTTCTTCCTAAAGGAAAAAAAAACCTATTTTTTATCATCTAATAGGCTGATTATTGCCATCTTGGTCTTCACTTTTATTGATGTTTCTTGGAATTCTGTTCTGATGTTTATTCTTTTTCTACATTTCATACACTATTATGTACTCTAAGGTATATAAAATTTTATTTATATATGTGATAGGACATAAAATACAACTATAACACAATAACTCTCCTAAGCCTTAAATATAATATTCAATAGCCTACTAGAAATATTCACATGGTTATATTGTCTAAATTTAGGTGTGTCCAAAATAGAATGAGTTTTTCCTAGACTTATGTTTAAGTTTCTTCAGAAAGTAGTTTCAGTTATCTAAGAAAGAAATTAGGATGTTACTTTCAATACTTTCTATCCTTTATTCTCTATATCTTATCGTTCATAATATGCTAAATCAATTGTCTAACTGGATTTCACTATTCTCACAGAAGACACACTCAAAGCTTATTAAAGTTACTTTAAAAACCTAATATATGTTGCTATGAATCTAGTCTTCCTCCTTCCAATCCATTCTCCATAGGGAAACTAAAATGATATTTCTAAGTCATAAATGGATCTCAACATACACTTGCTTAAAACCTTTAAAATGCCATAAGAAAGTTCTGAAATCCTCAATATAATACACAAAGCAGTCTGTCATCTGAACTCTGTTTATCCCTCATATCTTTCATCTTAACTCTTTTATAATCATATCTTACTGCTATTTCTTCGTGAGAATATCAGGTCCTATCTGAATTATTCCTGGAACGTGGTTTTGTTTTGTGTTTCTCACTTGCTGCCCATCACTTTTGTTATTTTGCACTTTGTTTAAGCCTTTATAGGCAGCAGTCCCAGAGAAAAGTTTTTCATTCTCCAGAATTGAGTTGATGTTTAAGGTAGAGATCAAGACTGCCTCCCATCATCTATTCTGTCTATTCAGTTCTAATTCTTATTAATTAATCTCTACTTTTAGTTGGACACTTAAATGCCTAGTTAAAATAGTACACTTTTTAGACTGCCTTTTAACTACTTAGGACTAGAGATTTATTGGCTTAATAATCTCAGAAATCTCCTGAAAGAGGAAGTCATACATTTCTTCAATTCTTATATCCTACTTCTTAGAATTTGAATGAGTATCATTTCATAAATTAAGCAAATGGGATTTTAACTCCAAAAAGATAGAAGTGACACAATATTGTTGAGAAGAGTTTATTTTTATAAAACCCTTATAATATTGTCTTTCTGGATTGATTATAAATTTTTTATAATGTGTCATTTATGCATCTGGATTTATTAAAGATTTTTCATATGCATCCTTTGGGAATAATTGCACTAAGCTATATATAGTACATATATATATATATATATATATATATATATATATATATATATATATATATATGTACTAAGGAGAAGTTCTCTCCTTAGTACTTAACACTGTGCTCAATATATTTCCTGAATGATCAAATCATGCAAACACATTTTCATACTCAAAAAACAAACAGGAAAGAAAATATTATATTAAAGAAGAAAGAAAATATCATATTTTCCTTTAAATTGAGCCATGCCAAGTATTTAAAATGTTCTATGTTGGAAAATAAAATAACTTATCCCTTGGATCATTTGTAAAATCTTGTTACTCTTAGAAAAGTAAACCTATTATTCTTAGTAATCCCTGTCCACATCTAGCTACCACCCTTGATGGGAGGCAGAGTTCTTTAAGACCCTGTCCACAGATTCTCCTTCCACCACTTACAATAAAACCTTATGCCCTGCTTCTTCCTCTGTGGGCTTCAGTTTCCCCACTCTGAGGGACAAGGTTACACTAGATTATTTTATGGCTTTTTCCACTTCTGATCTCCCCTGATTATATATCCAACATAATCCTCTTAGGCTGTGGTTTAAGGCTCCTCTTTCCTTTTCTAACCTCAGAAAAGATAGAGATCACAGTCTATGTGTGTTTGAAAATCATTACCAAATTTATCCTTTCCTATTTTATGGCAGCCTCAATAACCTCATTTTGTTCTTTTTTGTCTCATAGTGTCTTAACTATAGAGCCTAAATTCAATCTAGTGATTCCAAGAAGCTATGGCACAAAGTGGAAAATGAGTAGGAGTGAATTCATATCTTGTGTATAGTGATGCTCTAATTGTGAAAAATATAGCTAGTTGAAAGAATTCATAGTCACTAACAAAAGTGGTTTTTTACATAGAAAAGAATTCTGAGAATTACTGTTAAAAGGAGTTTTGGGAGTTTGCTTTTATATTTGCCATTCAGCTTTGCAACATTGCACTGATGTAAGTTATATGGTATTTCTATTACTTATTTTGAAAATAGTGTGGGAAATACCACATGAGGATGACTTTAATGTTGTTCTGTAATCCTGATTTAGGAAAATAACTTATTCTAAAATCATCTGAAAATAAAATATGTGAACATTTTGACTAACTTAAAAAGACAGGAAGGAAAGAGAAAAAGGGACAAAGAGAGCAATCCAAAAGTAAAGTTCATCTTTCTGTTTTCCCATGGAATATTTTTTCATTTCTAGTGCAGTAATTGAAGAAACATTATTTATTTATTCATTCATGTTTAAGCTTATGAACAAAGGCTCTCAGAACTCAACAATAAGGTCTCAAAGTAGGAAGATAATTAATCTAGCCAAAACTCATTTAGAAATATCTGCTGCATCAGAGAACAATAGCAAATTAATTGGGGTAAAGAAATGCCCTGCAGTCGAACAGTTCTGGGCTTTGTCATATCTCAGATCTGTGGAGGCAAAACAAACATTTATATTAACAAATCCACAAGAGATCAAATATTCCTTAGAATACATCATCCTCTAGGATTGTTTTACTTGGTTGAGGGTGTGTGTTTTTCCTGTTTGCACAAACACAGTTACTGAAGTTGCTGGATTTCTACCTGGTGTCCCTTTTCCTCAGGCTCCCTAGCTAGATCAAAGGGCAGTGCCATGGTTTAAAAGGGAACTAAATTATTTTCAAAGCATAAGAAAAGGTAGTGCTACCATGCATCTTTAAAACTGATGCTAAAAATATTCTAAGTCATCTTCTAGTTTCTCCTGACATATTAAGTATTATCTTACACACAAAAAAGAACCCTGTACATTGCAATGTTAATAGCCACTATGGAAAATACTATGGAGATGCCTCAAAAAACTAAACACAAAACTGCCATATGATCCAGTTATACCAGTCCTGGGTACATAACCAGAGGAAATGAAGTCAGCATACAAAAGAGATGTCTGCATACCCATGTTTATTCTGACACAATTCACAATGGCTAAGATATGGAATCAGCCCAGGTGCCTATCAGCAAATAAATGGAATAGAGAATATGGGTATATATAAACAATGGCATATGGTTTGTCCATAAAGAAGAAGAATAAAACCATGTCATTCACAGATAAATATATGGAATGTTAACTGAAATAAGCCAGATACATAGAGACCTATGTGTCTTTCATATGTGGAAATTTAAAAAAAAACGAAAAATAACAAAAACCCACTGAAAGTAGAAAAGGGACTATTAGGGAATGGGAAGGGCACTGGTGGGAGGGAGTAAAGGGTGAGGTAAAAATCAGTGGATTGCATTAAACAGATAGTAACTTCCCCCCACCAAATGAAAAGTAAATAAATAAATATTTTTCACCAACCATTCTGACTTTGGTTTTTTGTTTTTTGTTTTTTGTTTTTTTTTTTTTTTTTTTTTGGTGGTACTGGGGGTGGAACCCAGAGGCTTCCCATCTTCGGGCTATACTCCCAGACCTATTTCATGTTTTTATTTGGAAACAGGGTCTCACTAAGTTGCTAAGAGCCTCACTAAGTAGCTGAGACTGGCCTCGAACCTGTGCAATCCTCCTGTCTCAGCCTCCCAAATGCGGGGACTACAAGCGTGTGCCACCACGCCCGGCTGACTTTATTTTCTTATCCCATTGCCCAAGAGCAAGATGGCTCTTTGTTTATATGTTTTAGCTCTTTGTCTACATGTTTTGTTATCCCCAGCTTGTGTGTGTGTGTGTGTGTGTGTGTGTGTGTGTGTGTGTGTGTAAGCATAGCAAGACAGAATGGAAGGTATTCTAAAACCATTAAAGTTCCATTTTCACATTTGTCAGACAGGAATAACATTCTATTATAGGATGATATTCTAGTAATACAGGAATAAGATTCTATTTGTTAAGTGACCACAGTACGTTACATACATTCTTGTTAAATAAAACGTAGTAAGCACTCAATAAATATTACCTAATAATGTCATCCTCATGCTGCCCTTCATTTTGTTCCTTATGTTGACATCTTTTACTTTTAAGGAATATTTGTCTAGAATACAAACCCAGACCATTTTTAAACAATACCATAACACAATGAATTGGGATATGTCCCGAGTGTTATGGAAGTCCCACACAGGTACACTTATAATTTTGGCTTGTGCCAGATTTATTTTTAAAACAAGAAATCAGTGAAGAGTCTGTGTTTTAACCAGGCATTGCCATCTCTTGCATCTTTCTGCCCTAAAATCACAAACTGGTAAAACATTCAGAGTTATACAAGAGGAGCACACTATCACCCATGACCTAAATAAACCCGAAGGTGCAATGATAGTGGAACTGTCGAGAGATTACAAGCAGGAGGGACACAACATGTTGGTAATAAAAGTTCATGCAGGTGTACTGCCTCAGGCAAAGGAGGGAGGTACATTTACCCTCTTTATGAAAGAAAGGCACATCTGGAACATGGCAAACATTTTTTTTTTTTCTGAGAACTACTGTTGTAATTTTTTTCCCCCAATGGCTGGGAAGATACCAGGGCCCAGAATCAACAAAAGTGTATAGTTTAACATGATACCAGCAAATAGAAAACAATAGTATGAACACTTGATATAGGGCAGGGCCTCTGGGAAACATTTGCCATTTTCCCTAGTTTCTAGCATAGGCAGATCAGACCCAAATGAAGCCAGGAAATGCTGGAATAAAAATGACAATCTGCATTTTTCCCAAAGTCATAATGAATTAAGCCTGATATGATCTAGAAATCTAACAAGTTCTCAGAGGTCAGTTTTGGTGCTTTGCCAAATATACTCCTGGTGCCAGACTCATACGTGGTAGTTACTGCCTCTCTTAAAAAGTTTAAAAAATATATAAAGGACAGACAGAAGTGACTAGAACTCATTAAACTAAAATTGTAAAGATAAAAAATATTCATCAAGCCGGGCGTGGTGGCGCACGCTTGTAAACCCCGCGCTTGGGAGGCAGAGACAGGAGGACCACGCAGGTTCGAAGCCAGCCACGCTGGCTTGAGACTCTATTTCCAAATAAAAATATAAAAATATAGGTCTGGGAGTGTAGCCTGGAGGTAGAAGGGTTTCCAGGAACCCCAGTACCACCGAAAAAAAAAATTTTATCAAAGTGTTGCTTTAAAGGATTACTTTGTAACCCCAATGAAAATGTTTCCAAAAAATATGAATCAATAGGTGTATAGATTCTATTCAAATTTATGAGCAGATTTTCAGGCATGAAAATAAATCAAGAAAGTAAAAATACACATGACTTCTTGGTAACATATTAGTGCACAGTTCTGCGCATCCATTTAACACTGAAAGAGCATTAAGCAATGTCAGACGTAAAAGAACCTCTTTGGGCTGCATGTCACTTAATGGGTTTTGATGGAAGGCTGTGGAGCAATTCTCATTCATATTTAATCCCCAGAGGACACAGAGAGCCCAGAGAGCAATTTAGCTAAATGGAAGTAACCCTAAAATTCTTCTAGCATTTGAAACTAATATGATACTGAAATTTGAATCTCAGTTTAGAAAAACCTGTAAATTGCTTATCAAATATTTATTTGCTATTAGTTTTCTAAACATCAAATACTAGTTTAACTTTAAAGGCCAGTATAAATTTCTAAATATATACACATATATATTTGTGTAAATATATGCCAGTATAAGTACATATAGAGTATCTTATACTTCAAAATGCTTCTGAACAAATTATCATGATGCCATTAAATTGATAAAATTCAAGTTTGTTAACATTTCATATCAAGTATTAGGCAGTAGGTACAATTTGCAAGTGTCTATAATATTCAATATTATAAGTGAGTTCTGATTCTATTATCCAAAATATATATAATTTAAAGAAATGACCACATAGTTTTATACTTTCCTTGAGTTAATTTTTGACAGTTTTGTCAATAAAATGTGTTTAAGTTTGGCTTCAGAAAGCAGTACTAATTCTCTCTTCAATTCAATCCTGTGAAAATGCTCTTATTAATGTCACTTATAATCTAAACTACCAGTTTTCTAAGTGTGGTTTAGACCAGCAGCTACATTTCAAGGAACTTTTTAGAAATGCATGTTCTCAGGCTCTTTTGACACTCCCTCAGAAGCTCTGGGGTTTAGCAATCTGTGTTTTTAGTGTGTCTTATTGGTCTTTCTAATGCACAATGAAGGTTGAAAACACAGCAATATTACATTTTCATCTTACTCTACTTTCAGTAAAACTTTGCTACTTCCAAATTTTAAAAAAAAATTATTTTAATTATGAGATATTCTAAAGTTTAAAAGTACACAGAATAATATGAAACACCCACTTCTTTCATCCCCCAACTTAACACACATTAACAGATTTGCCATATTCAATTCAAATAATTGTTCAAAAATAAATGCTTTACATTCAGTTCGAAATCTTCTCATACAATTCCTTTTCTTTTGTAAGAAAATCACTATTCCAAATATATGCATATCGTATAAATTTATTTTTATATCTTCAATGCATATATATGTTCATAAATGCATTTGAACCTATTTAAAAATTTTATATATAAACAAATCCCTATGGCTTTCTTTGTTCACTCAAAATTATGTTTTTGAAATCTGCCTATGAATAGGTATTGAGATTTAGCTCATTCTTTTCAAATGTCATATATTATTTTATATTGAGAATTTATTCTTTTACTGATAAAGTTTACATTTTTCTAATAAAAATGTTGCATTGAAATTTGTTTTTTATGCATGCATTATATTTTCTAAGTACTATTTATATATGTATAATTTTCATACTTTTTCATTTGAGGTGCTGCAAGGGGCACAATTTACTTTTTTTTTTTTTTTTTTTGGTACTGGGTACTGGGGATTGGACCCAGTGGATTCTTCATATGAGATCTAGATCCAACTTTTTTTAGCTTTTATTTCAAAACAAAGTCTCACTAAGTTGCTGAGACTGGCCTAAAACCTGTGATCCTCCTGTCTCAGCCTCCTGGAATTACAGGCACCGACCACCATACCACACTGGTGGCTACAATTTATATTTTAATCTGTGTAAACACTGCTTCTTATATCTGTTTATTACATAGTCTATGATGCTATGGCAACTAACTTCAGGACACATTGCTAAATATGCACAACAGTGGTTGTTGCTGACAGTATCAATTTATTCTTATGCTCACCATCACTGATGGTGAACAACTCTAATTTTTACCTCAAAGTTATGAGCATGTAATGGAACTACTTTATAATTTTGTGTTATCCTAATAATTACTGAAGATAAACATCTTTCCACAGATATACTGGCCACTGAATAATTTGTAAGGAGTAAATTTTGGATTTTAGTTTTTATTTCTTGTAGTTCTTTGAAGTGTTGTTGTTGTTGTTTGTGGTACTGGGGATATAACTCAGGGACATTCTACTTCGGAGCTATATCTCCAATCCTATTTTTTATTATTTATTTTGAAACAAGGTGTCACTAAGTTGCGAAGGGTTTCACTAAGTAGCTGAGGCTATCCTGTCCAAGAACCCAGTATCCTCCTGTCTCAGCCTCCCAAGTACTGAGATTACAAGTGTACACCACCACACCCAGCTTTTAAGTGGTTTTTAAGCTTTTATTAATGGTATGTGTTAAATATAGCTTTTTGAGGAGTGGGTCTTTCCTTTGAACTTTTATAAATTTTCTTTTGTTAACAATGATATTTTTAAACTTTTAGATAAAACCCATGTAAAGAAAAAAATATATATTTTAAGTGTAAATAAATTAGATGATCACATCTATATGACAATCAATTCAAGAGATAAAAACTATATTAATTGAAACATTTTATACATCTAGTGCAAAAATTTTTATTACTTTTATTATTTAACAAACCCTTCCCTAACTCACTATGAGAAAATTTTTTTATATATTTTTTCTGAAAGTTACAGTTTTACTTTCATATTTAATTTTACATCTTTTAACGTACCTGGGATTTGTGTATAGTATGAACTAAGGATCTGGATTTTTCCCCTTCTGAATAGTCAATTGTTTTAACACTAATCCATGCTTTTCTGTTGATTTGAAATCCTTTTTGGGCCATATTCAATTTCCTATTTCATGGGTTTGTTTCTAAATCCCCTGTTCTTTTTCATTTATCCCTAGCATTTTAATTATTATAGCACTATATGCATATATTAGAAAACTTCTTATCTGTGTAGTATTCTTTCTTCATTAGTTATGTGTCAAAAGACATCTTGGGTAGTTTTAGTGTCTTACTATTCCATACATACTTAGTGATTGCCAATTCCTGTAAAGAATAACATTAAAATATGAATTGTAATTCCATCCTATGGTTATAGATCAATATATGGAGTATTAACATGTTTATTATATTGAATACTCCATCTAGAATATAACCCTATCTCTTCATGTATTTAGATCTTTATGCTTTTAATATAGGTCGCCCTTTCCCTTAGCCTGCATTTCATTGATTGGATGCTGTGGTAGGGCTGCCTGTATGTGTGCATATGCATGTCTGTAGGTGGCAGAAAAAGCTTTTTGCAAAAACTGATGTTTAAGCCAAGAAAGTCAGACAAATCGACTGTCCTTTTGAGTTTTAATTAAAGATGCACAATAACTTGGTTGGTGTTTGTCTCCTTTGTAACCCCTGACTCAATTTCAATGTTACACCTAGTAGATACCACCTAACTGCCTCTCTTAGATTCTTCAGGAAAGGAAGGGCTGAGAGACACAAACAGGTTCTAGGTCTAAGGCCAGCTACTTGTCTCACATAAATATTGTAGGGAGCTTTGAGCCCTGATTGTCAGACTACACCAACACCACAAACCAGTGGGCAAGAGGAGAAAAATCAGGTCTGCACAACCGCCTGAACTTCCGATGAATGAATCTGCAACATGTAGCGCCGAGCGGATATGGAGGGCATAACTACTCTCCTTGCCCCCGCTAGCCCAATTTGGTAATGTTGAGCCTTATTGGCTCAAATAATGCTTCCATACTCGTGAACCCTTCGTGCACTGGATAATGACTGGCTGCAAGTTATGTACTTTACACATGCAAGAGTGACCTTTAGCTTGATAGGTTAGAATAGTTTCCTGTTGGAAATCCCCCTTGCGGTTTTCTGCTTTAAATTGGGTTGCCTGAAGAAAAATAAACGAGATCCTGCTTGACACATCTCCCGGCTCGTGTGGTTCTGTTTGGGCTGTTGGCACTCAACCTTCCTGTTGGCACTCAACCTTCCTGCTTAGCCCCACAGCTGACGGGCTGGACCCGTCACATGACCCCTGAGAAGAGTAGCCCTGGCTGATGTATGAAGGCCTAGAGACCAGCACATCTTCCTCAACTTCTTTTGTTTAATCATGAGCAGAGAGACTATGGGATGAAAACGTAATACCATGAAGAGGAAAAAAAGTTTAGCACTTAAAGCAATTGGTCCAGGGTAAGGAAACTCATCTTTAAAAGGTGACCAAGGTAGCTTTAATGTTCCTCTTACCTTATCCAAACTTCAAATAGGATTCTTTTTGACTCTAGGTCCAGACCTCCCATTCCTTAGAGTCTTAGAGAACTTGTCCTTGTAAATTATTTCTCTGCTTCTTTGACATGTAAATTTGTTTTTTGTGTGTGGGTCTGGGGATGAAACTCAGGAGCATTTGACTTCCAAGCTATACCCCCAGCCCTATTTCGTATTTTTATTTTGAAACAGGGGCTCACTAAGCTGCACAGGGCCTCACTAAGTAGCTGAGGCTGTCTGCAAACCGTGATCCTCCAGTCTCAGTCTCCAAAATGCTGGGATTACAAGCGTGCACCACCACATCTGGCTCGACATGTAAATCTGTTTAAAAGCCTCTTCCCAATTTTATAACCTAGGAGGCCTTGTCTAAGGATCTGGAAGCCAAGCCTTTGAAATGGAATCACCAGGCCTGGAGGAGAGCCCAGGTCTCCTGAAGATTGGGGTCACTGCAGCAGCTGCCTTGTTCCAAGTTGCAGAAGAATCTCCTATCTTGAAGAAAAGAGTATTTGGATTGGGAGTGAAAAAAGAGAATACAATTAGCCTGCTTGCCTTCTCTTCTTCCTTCCTTCCTGCCTTCCTTCCTATTTCCCTTCTACTCGGGCATTTTTATTTGTTTGGGTTAAAACAGTAATCCTTTAACTTATTGAGTACCTACTCTATTCCAGGTACAGCTCTAGGAAATGAACTTCAAGGTAAGTTGAACCAACATGGCTCTTACACTTGTGATGTTTATAATCTTACTTTAATCAACTTACACAAATGCATACAATTTACGGAAAATGCCAGGATGAAAAATATAGAATGCCACTTGATGATAGCATGTGGAACTTCTTAGAATTAAATTTTAGGATTCAGTATTAGAGTTTACTGAGGGAGGCAAACCCAAACAGGAGATCCAGAATATAGGATGAAGGTCATAAGTCAGGATAGTTCTGGTGGATGAACATAGACCCAGACTAAACATAACTCCCTGAAGCCAAGATACCTGTGAGGATCCTTAAATCTTCATGTGTCCCTTACTTAAGGATTTATAATTTATTTAATTGTCTTTATTATTGTCTGCAAAACAATATTAGCATCTACTTACCTGTCTATTCATCCAAGTATTTCTAAAATCCCTAAAATATTAAATTTGTATTAAGTGCTTTTCTCAGCTAAATTCTTTATATACACACAATTTTTCTCTTATTAAAAATACATTACTCATATATTAATAGTCAAGCATTCATACAGTCTAGACAGGCTAGAGAATCTATAAAAAAAAAAAAAACTCCTCACCACTTTTCTCTCCCCGCCACAACTCCAGTTATGAACACAAATGCAGGATTTACATTAAGGAAAGCTGGGATAAATATTTGCTTGTCAGTTAATTTTAGTTGTTAGTATATGTGTGGATATAATAAGATAGAAAAATATTTGTTATTATTTCCCTAACATAATCTTCTAGAATCTGACTGACCCAAATATAAGCTTAAGATAAAATAAAAAACAGCATCATATTTAGGTCAAATTTTATCCCATATATATATATATATATATATATATATATATATATATATATATATATATATATATAAATATATATATAATATATTATATATTATATATATATTACTTAATTTTAAAGAAAATCAACACCAATGAAAGATGATAAACGTGTATGTAATACACCAAAGAAATATTTCAAAAAAGTTTTGAAATCACTGATCTAAAAGCTTAAAAATTGCCAGGCATGGTGGCGCACTCTTGTAATCCCCGCACTTGGGAGGCAGAGACAGGAGGATCTTGTAGGTTCGAAGCCAGCCGTGCGCACTGGCTTAGGAGACCCTGTTTCGAAATAAAAATGTAAAAATAGGTCTGGGAGTGTAGCAGCTCAGTGGTAGAGACCTTTGGCTTCAACCCCAAGTATCACAAAAAAATAAAAATAAGAAAACAGAATTCTTTGGTAGTCATTTCATAGGGAGGTAGAGCTTCTGTTTGCACCTTTGGAATGATGTCTTAAAGACAGATACCAAGTGCGGGCTCTGTGGGCCTTCCTCACTTAGGAGTGAAGAGCAGCACATGGAATGGATGATCCCAGCCACTGTCTGATGAAATCCAGTGAGAAATCCAGTGAGAGACCCTGAGCAAGATCTGCCCAGTTAAGACTCAAATTTGTGAGCAATTAAATGGTCATTAAGCTTTTCAGCCATTATTTGGGGATGCTTTGTTACACAGCAATCAAAAGAATAGTATATAAAATATCATCTTGCGTACTATATGAAAATAAAGCAATAAGACTTTTTTAGGACTGTTTAGCAGAATCACCATTATAGCCTCATTTATATAAGATGCTAGCCTAATAAGTAAAATGTATAGTAGGTATATATTTTACTATAATAAAATAGTGACATAATCTATTTTACAATGACAAAAAAATATATTTGTCTTCCTTACTATTTCTTCCTTACTATTCTTCCTTACTATTTCCATCGGTAATTGTTATGATTTCAAGTTTGCTATTTATTTTTGTGACATTTTATTAAAATGTCAAGACTAGTTGAGATCAGAAAACAAATACATGGTTTCTTCTTCTTTCTAAAAAGAAGCTACTTCTTAATCTGTCAAAATTCTTCCCTAAGAAAATTGTATGCATCCTTGTTAAAATTTCCACTAATTTATTATATGTAATATATTTATTCATTAGATTACTGCTTTAAGATGTCTCCATCTTTCAGTAATAGCTGCTGGCATCTTTGATCATAGTTCTGTTTTTCCAAATTGGGTACAATGTGAAAATAAGATTTTATTTGTTTTATTTCTATAAACATTCACTGTCATCCTTCTTTAGTTTTATACACATAAAGCTTATTTCTAATTTTACTAAAATGTAAACTAAAAATGCATATTCCATTATTTTTGTTATACTTTGCTTTGCTTTTAAGTCTTATTTTAATTGAAAATGAAAATATTAAGTACATTATTAATAACTATACTCACTATTGTTCTTATTTAACTGAAACTGTTCAATTTAAGCTATTATGAGAGTTTTCCTTGCTTCTAGGAATTAATTTGCTTGGATATTGACTTTCAATATCCAAAATAAACCATATGAATTTAAGAATTGTTACAGTTGCTTTTACCATTTAAAAACAAAACAAATGTAAACAAAACCAAAAAAAAATTCCGCAAATCAATGATTTTAAACAACCATTTATTTATCTCATAATTCTGCATCTTGGCAATTTGGTTTCCTTAAGCTGGGCAGTTCTTCAGTCTGGACTATTTTCTTAAACATACATACCAGTAGAATTTCATGTTTTCTACAAAATGATTTTTCATGATATACTTGATTTCCATTTAATGGCTTTTAATTTTCAATCAGTTGCTGGGAAAAGGTAAAAAATGCTAACAATTTATGTCTTGAAACAATCCTCTCAATAGACAGAATAACCCATTCAAAGACACTATGGTTGCAAAGAAGGGAGGGATACTCATTGAAGCATTATCTATTCTAAAATTCCTTCATGTGCTGCCAATAAAAAAATAAAAACATTAAATAAAAAGACAGAAAAGTAAATTGTTGCTTTAAGAATCATTAGGTGAATAAATTTTGAAGAGTGAACTGTTTCTCTTGAATGCTTTCCACCATCCTCTAAAACTTTTCTGCCAAACACCTCCTCTGTAAGACTTACTTACTGCTCTTTTCTGTTTTACAGAAATATTTCACTGTGATTTGGCTATGGAGAGAGATTTTCTCATTAGTTCAGATTTATTCCGCCCTAAAGGATTTGCTTTCATACTGTGTCCCAAGTTTCTGAGGCAAGATAATTCATGCAAAGGGATCTGTTGTATAAAGTTTAACAAATCTAAACAATGTCCCTCTTTAGAAAATTGACATTCTCCTTCTTCAGGACTTCACTGCCATGAAGGGGAAGATAAAACACAGCAGAGTCCTTTCTCTGTTACAGGTAGACTACATCTAAAAGTAGAAACCCATTCTGCCAAATCTCACTTATTCATTTAGTTTGCATATGAGAATCAGCTCTACTAGCAATTAATATTTTTCTACAAATTTGACTCACTTCTTAAAATTAAATCCTATTTTGTTATCTTACAAAATGTTTATGAAATAAAAATGATGTTTGTTATTGTTTTCTAATATACATAGCAGGCATTCTGTATCTTGATAAACACAAATTGAAATGTTCTCAATTGTAGGTATTTTTCTTTCATGCCTATTGCATTCAGTATGAAAAATTGTGATGACGGCAGGTCTGGATGACTGTTCATAGCAATGTATGTGATCTGAAGTAATGAGTTCATCTTATTTTGATACTTGGGATTGAACCCAGGGGCATTCTACCACAGAGCCACACTCCCAGGCCATTAAAATGATTTTTCTTAAAACAGTCTCATTAAGTTATTGAGGAACTTGCTAAATTGCTGAAGCTAGAAACCTGAGATCTGCCTGTTTCATTCTTCCAAGTTCTGGAATTACAAATGTGTGCCACTGAAACTGGCTAGGCACTCTACTTTTAAAGCATCATAAATAAAGTATGTTCTATTTGAAATAAGAAAATTTAGACAAGATCAGGAGTCACATACTGAAAGGACTCATGCAAAAGTAAAATGAATACTTGACAAAGGGGTGTGCAAGGAATTCAGATACCAGTAGGTAAGTTTAATTACTCCTTGTGAAATTTATATTCTAAAATTTTACTGTGCCTTTGGGCCACTGTTAAACACCAATAATTTTTAATGCAGAAGCTATTAAAATAAATTATTTGATATATTTCATAGGAAATAATTTTTAGGAATTGATTATGACCCCTTAAAATTGTTCTAATAATAAGTTTCTAAATAATAGTTATTACAATTAAATGCTTGTTTTTCATATTTCTAAGTATAAATTTTTGAGTAAACTGCTTTAAATCAACACACTTTATATGTACTTTTTCAGTTAATCCAGTCTTGCTAATAGGCTAGCTGAAAAATAATAGGTTTATAGAATCTAGTTTTGACAGTTCAGTAGTAGAATTTTATGCATCATTTAATGAATCATTTGACATTTATATAAACATATGATAAATATCTGATACATTATATGAGTGATATACTGAAAGTCAATTCAAATCCGAAAAATTTGTTTTAAAACTCACACCAATTTTGAAGTATTCTAATGTGCCCATCTCAACTAAAGAACAATTTTATTTCTGTCTTCCCCCAAATCTATTATAATTTTTACTTGTCAATGAGTTAAATTTGGTCTAAGCTAAGTATAATTTTCATACTTGTACTGCAGAGTAAACTTACATACAAAGAACTCAAACAACTTCCTTTTTACATGAGATCAAGTGGAAAACCAACTATATCAATTGAAATGCAGTGAGAGTGTGCCTGAAACTTATGCTTAAAACTAATGAAACTGGCCGGGCGTGGTGGTGCACGCTTGTAATCCCCGCGCTTGGGAGGCAGAGACAGGAGGATCGCGCAGGTTCGAAGCCAGCCACGCGCGCTGGCTTAGGAGAAACTGTTTCCAAATAAAAAAATGTAAAAATAGGTCTGGGAGTGTAGCCCGTAGGTAGAAGGGCTTCCAGGAACCCCAGTACCACCAAAAAAAAAAAAAAAAAAAAAAAAAAAAAAACTAATGAAACTGAAAGTTTCAGATATTTTAAAGCACATCAATTAATTTAATTATGTCAAAATATCATAACAAAGAAAACTTTAAGTGGATAACATGATATGATAAAATATTTAATGAATTAATAACATTTTGATTATTATGTAAGTGGTGCTCTTAGATATAAAGTGAAATTAATATCTGTGTATTTTGTAATACATAATCTATTTTATTCTAAAACTAAGCACAAATGTAGGCCGGTAAAATATTTATTGCAATTAAATTTTTGTTACCTTAATTGATTCAATTTATATTAGGTAAGTCTTCAAATGTTACTAAAGCTGGAAAAATATTTTTAAGACAATCTGTTTAGCTAGCATAAATATAAAGAGAATAAATTTCTAGTTGTTCTTTATTCCTCTCTTTTAAAAATACCTAGTGATTGATAATAGAGCTATTATGTGACTCAAATGTATCATTTATATTGAAAATTAAACTTTAAATACTTCTGCATACTAATGTCTTCCAAAAGTATATCTTTCAGATGTCCTAAAATTGCATTGAAGTGATGGTTGTACAACTCTGTGTGTATGCTTTGAATTGTACCCTTCCAATATGTGAATTATAGGGCATGTGAATTGGATTCTGGTAACTTGTTTAACATTTTTCTTACATCTGATATGCCAAACTGTCTTTAGCACCCTTGCTATTCCTCATCTCTTTGTCTTTTATTTGTTATCTCCCATTTTAATTCCTCTTACTTTGCACATATCTTTATTAAAAATGGCTATATGGACCTTTTATAATTAACCTTTTATAATTATAATAGATAATTTAAAAATCTCTATTTTCATTCAAAAGTTTATGTAAGAATTTCACAATAGAACTTATGGTTTATTATTAATTTCTTAGTGTTTATAGCATGGTGATTCATACCTATTAAAATGTTATTTGAGCAGTTTAATTAATTCTAATAATAGGGAAACAAAACCAGAAAAGATCAATTTTTATTTAAAAGTTCCAGAAGTGGAAATACAAATTTATTAACTGTTCAAGTTTAAACTGAGGAAGTCCCTGTAGATTCTCATGTAAGGAGATACAACTTTAAACAAATAAAAAAAATCTAACTTGGAATTTGCCTTTGTAAGAAATAGGTGTGTCTCTGATAATGATTTGCATTAGAGCTTCAGCCAATCACAGGCAGCCAACTATGCAAATCACAAATAAGACAAATACCTAGCTACAATAATTCCAGCTATCTTTCTGCCTCACTTTTTTTTTTTTTTTTTTTTTTGTGGTACTGGGGATGGAACCCAGAGGCATTCTACCTTTGAGCTACACCCTCAGCTCTATTTTTTATTCTTTTTATTTTTTATTTTGAAACAGTCTCTCACTGAGACTCAAAGGGCCTCACTAAGTAGTTGAGGCTGGCTGTGAACCAAGATCTTTCTGTCTCAGCCTCCCAAATGCTGGAATTATAAGCATGCACCACCATGCCAAGCTTGCCTCACTTTTGATTTTGTTTTTTGCTTTTTTTTTTATTGGTGCATTGATGGGGTGTGTCCATACAGCGCCTAAGGAGATATAGCCTCCCTCGGCCTGAGCAGCCTGCAGCCTAAGGCAAAACTTTAAGTAAAGTGATTCAGCAGAAAAGGGACTAAGATGGAGTCTGGAGGAAGCTATGGAGGCGTGGTTTCCCCATTCATTATGGTGGGGAGACTGAGCGGTTTTTCCCTTTTTACCTTTAAAGGAGTTTCCGCACACATGAATGGCTCATGTACTGACCTGGGATTGGCTGTGAACTACATGCTAGTGATCTTTATCCCGGATAGGCTAGACTATTTCCCATGGGAATTCCCCTCATGGTTTTGTGCTATATATATGATTGCTTGGAGAGGAATAAATGAGATCTTGCTTGACATATCTCCCGACTCCATGTGGTGATCGGGCTGTCGGTACTCATCATCTCGTCAAGCCCCGCCGCTGTCGGGCTGGATCCTGACAGTGCATTGTGGTCATACATCTCAAGGGGGTACCAGATGGTAGAGGCATACATGCGCACATTACTAATTTATCTCTTCCTCACTTCTCACCTCATTCCCTCCCCCTACGCTCCTTCTCACATTTTGCTTACTTATTGATTTTGATGTGCTTATGAATGTATATCACATAGATATATTAACTTATATTACTTTCTTTTTGGTGATTATAAATATGACCTCCACATGTGATAGGGGAGGGACAGCATTTGGAGCCATATTTGGTGTGGACTGCTACACAATTTAAAATTAAAAATAAAAGTCAATTAATATCTTTAAAAATAGATTTATTGTAATTTTGTCTTAAAGAAAAGATAGAAGCCAAATACTGAATATATAGACATACTTCAAGTTATATGGACCTAAACTGAAACAGTGTGTCTCTTTTAGGTAGAAGCCCTATGTAATTGCATTCCATAACGAAACCTGGATATGTAAAGAATTTCAACTGCTGTAGTCTGCTTCTGTAATCTGCTTTCCTGCTGCATAGTATGAGGAAGCTGTCTTAGCTATAAGATAGCATCTGAGTAAAATAAGTTGTCTGTTCTGAATAAATACCAGTCATTCATTAAATGATTTTATAACCATAAAAACCTGACTTTTCTGTACTACCAACTCTGTAACCAAGGGGTATAAAAGGTGCCTGAAACTAATGGTTGGCGCAACAGTATAGGGGATACTGTTTGCCCCTGCTGGACAGTAAATAAAATGACTTTGTTCTCATTTTGGAGTCTGACATGTCTCTGTAGGTTACCTCTCAAGGAAACAGCATTCCACAGTCTAGTGGGACAAAGTTTGAATTCACTGCTTACTGCAAGTGGACCAAAATATGTGCTGGGTCAATTTTCTGTGTCATGTCTTCTCTTGCTACAACAAAAATCTGGAAAAATAATTGCAGTAAATTACACTCTAATGATATTAACTTTCTTTTGATTTCCTTCATGTGAAACCCTTCATTTTTATATTGATAGTTCTATATTTCACTCAAGGTTGGAAAGAATTATATAGAAACAAGCACCTGAAAGCCCAAATCAAAGAAAATAATTTGTGAGGCTATAAAGCAATGTAATTGGGCAAAATTTTATGTTAAAAGAGTAATAATGAAGTAAATATTACTTTTCTTAAAATGTGTTATATTACATATTTAGTATATAAACCATAGGATATATGATATGCTTTTGAGTTTATAATATTATACTGTACCAAAACATACCAAAGTAATTGATAAAGTTACTTTGAAAGAAAATATATTTAATTTTAAAGTTAGTTATCTTTTATTGATCAGTACTTTGGACTACAGTATCAGAAATTTCCAAAATTTGTTAATTCCATATGCAGTCTCTTTATAAATATCACCTAGGTACTAGACTCTTATCCAATTGAAAGCCATATATCATTTATTTATTTATTTATTTATTTATTTATTTATTTATTTTTGGTGGTACTAGAGTACCTGGAAACCCTTCTACCTCTGGGCTACACTCCCAGACCTATTTTTCTTTATACATTTTTATTTGGAAACAGGGTCTCTTAAGCCAGCGAGGCTGGCTTCTAACCTGCTGGATCCTCCTGTCTCCACCTCCCAAGCGCGGGGATTACAAGTATGCGCCACCACGCCCAGCATCATATATCTCTTAAATAAGAAATGGAAACTGAAACTTGGTCCAAAATGGTTGTCAAATAATGGAACCTAAACCAGGCGTGGTGGCACACACTTGTAATTCCCGCACTTGGGAGGCAGAGCCCGGAGGATTGTGCAGGTTTGAAGCCAGCCTTGCTGGCTTAAGAGACCCTGTTTCTGAATAAAAAAGTATAAAATAGGTCTGGGAGTGTAGCCCAGAGGTAGAAGGGTTTCCAGGAAACCCAGTACCACCAAAAAAAAAAAAAAAAAAAAAAAAATGGAACCTAGTTTTCAAACAGATTTAATTAGTTTGTAGCTCAAAATATGAAAAACACATTTATATAAATAAAACCTACTCTTAAATGATTATGACTTTCTATTACAAAACACTTATAAACTCTACTAAAGAATTACATATCCTGCCATCTATAGTTTATGATCATAACAAGGATCTCAGATCCCACCAAAAAAAGCTTCTATCTAAATATGTGAAAAACTTATTTTTTAAGAGAACAATTGCAAAATTTTTAAAAAAGGTTTCTAGGAAGCCAGGCATGGTGGCGCACGCTTGTAATCCATCATTTGGGAGGTTGAGACCCAAGAATCACGGTTCATGGACAACCTCAGCTACTTAGTAAGGCCCTCTGCAACTCAGTGAGACCCGGTTTCAGAATAAAGAATAAAAAATAGGGCAGGGGGTGTAGCTCAGCGGTCAAATGCCCCTGGGTTCTATCCCCAGACCCGCAGCAAAATAAATCTCTAGGAAAAATAATCTACATTGCACACATTCCCACACTGCACATTTTCCCTTGCAATATTAATTGTTTAACATTGACATGGTAATCAAAAACATTTAAACACATTGTTGTAACATTTGCATAACACCAGCACAGAAAGTCAATGCATTCTATGAATTTTTGTGTTTAAAAAAAAACCAGGTCTGTAAAATTTTTAACATCTTAATTTATCAGTATTTTCAAAATTTGATAAGATACTTTTTGACTATCTGTATATACATACATACGTACATATTCCATATTAAACATTATTACTAAAAATGACACATTGGATTATTTTCAATAAAAACATAGTCCTGAGTTTATATAACCTCTTTTCATTTTATCAGCAAGAAGAAAACTCTCAGCAAAGGCTTTGCTTGGCAGGGGCCTTCTGACTGTGAATAACTAGTAGGTGCTAATTGGAGAAAGAGAAAGGAGTTTGCATTAAACACCTTTCTCCATATAGAAAGTGTTGGGCTGTACAAACCAAGTTCTTAGAACTTTTATTGGCTGCTCAACAAATAGATTTTTATAGAAAAAAATCTAACCTTTCTGTCATTAAACATATTATTTGTAACTCTGAGTATGTGCTTTCACTGACTTTAATGATTAGTTTTATTACTCATACAAAAAATTAATCTAAACAGTTCAATATTTTAAGCAGTTAAAGTTTTGTTTAGACAATTACTATTCTCACTGAAGGGCAATAGGACCCAAGGTATAGGTCCAGTTTTACATTTATTATAAAGTGAAAAAGTTCACCATGAGTAGAATTACAAGGCTCTAATTTCACTGAAAGTTTCTGTGATGTAATAAACCAAGAGGTTGAAAATAAATCCTTAAAACACTTATATGAAAAAAAATAAAGGTTTGTATTACCTCAATATGCAGGTAGTTTAATCTGTGTATTGTTTTTCTTAAAAGATCCAGTTTCTAGTCTTATGTCAAAATTTGTTAATTATAAGATATTCAGCAAGTTTAATATTTCATTTAACAATTTTTAATAGCTAACTTAAAAACATATCCTAATAGAAAATTGACTATCTTATTACACTGAAATTGAGACAAAATCAATCATATTAAAATTAATGATAGTGAAAACATTTATTAAAAAGTACCTGAAATTTAGAACAATTTAATTAGTATTTACCTTTGGCAAAATTTTAGGCAATCATTACAGCAATAAATCCCCAAATCCCTTCAATGCAATAAGAATTTCTCTACCTAGAGCTATACACTCTACCTAGCTTGGGGTATTTTACAAGCAATAGCTTTTGATAAACAAATTTTGCCTATGGAAGTTGGCTCAATGAGTTTAATTTCTACCACAGACAAAGAACCTTTGGTGAGAAGCCTTCATCTATGATAACAGTAATCAGGAAGCAATAGAAATTCTAATATACCATAAAATTCACACCAAGCTTCCCACATGGAAGCTGTTGTTCCACGTGTTTTAAGTATAGAAGAGCTAGTAACAAAAGCTTCCAGAATTATTTTCAAAGTCAGTATGAGATACTGGAAGTTTAACACAATGGCAGAGACAGTCAGGACCTCCTAGCTGTGATGAAGAATACAGTGTGGCTTTGGTACATAATACCACAACATGGCATTAGGAAAACACACACTGTGGTGTTATCCTCAGCCTGTTGCTTTCCCATCTTCATTATCATACAGGCTGAAACAGGAGAACAGTGGCAGAACTTGGAGCAACTAAACCCAAAGCAATAAGAGGCTGGTGCTGCAGAGTAACAGCAAATAGAGACATCAATCCCTTATCCACAGTCAGTACAGAGCAGGGTGCGGGGGGCACAGTTGACAGAGTTCAACTTTACATATACATGGATAAAATATTTCATGGGGACATGAGAACAAAACCAGATGAGCTCATGAGGGATTCACATGACCTTAGAAGTGGACAGGGTTGATGACTGGAGAAAACGTATTTATTACTAATGATAAAATATCATTTTTACAGTAAGCTGTTTTTCTTATTTATTTCAAAATGTCTTATGCTTGTGCATGTTTATATAAGTTCTTTTTAATATGTATATATAAAGTGATTATTTAGGACCATACTATAGGATCAATATTCCCCAGGATTTATAAGGATTCCTGATACTCCAATATTTCACAATCTTGAATGCATAATCCATTTATCTGGGTGGTATTTTTTGTTTGTTTGTTTTTTGGTGGTACTGGGATTCCTGAAAACACTTCGAACTCCGGGCTACACTCCCAGACCTATTTTTTATACTTTTTATTTGGAAACAGGGTCTCTTAAGCCAGCGCGGCTGGCTTCGAACCTGTCTCCACCTCCACCTCCCAAGCGGGAGGGGGAGGATTACAAGCGTGCACCATCAAGCCCGTCTTGAACAATTTTTGTGTAAATCAACCTATCCAAATGTTCTCAAATCATCTAATAATTAAAATGGGGAAAGCCCTAATTTTACCCTTTCAACATTTAGGAGAAAAAAGGAAAAGAAAAGCACCATTCAAAAACCAATTAAAAAAAAAAAACTACCTTTAGCAATTGGTTCAGAAAAGAGTTCTTAGGATAAAACAGAAGAAAAGAAACATGTGGAGTTTTATCACTTAAAAGAATAGAAATAATTTTTAAAATATCAAACACAGATTCACTCAAAGAAACAGATGGATAGTACAATGTCTGTTGTATAGACATAAACTGGAAACTCACATTTCTCAGAATAGCAGAAGCTAATACTCATTGACAGTGTAAATGGTAAAAACAGCTGTAGAAACTGGGATCCCAAATCCTATGCAGAAGACATGTAAACTTGCCCTACAGATGGTAAGGATGCAGAATTAGGCCCCTTACATAAGCTGAGAGGGCAAACTATATTGCTGACCCAAGAATAAAAGCTACAGAAGCTCTCCCTCCTTGGTCATGGTTGACCTAGAAACAAGTTTTTTGCAGGTAGAAAATTAGAAAAAAGCATTCACCTAACTAAAAATCTGGCTACCATATTTTTGTTGGGGGATAGGAGCACAATTTTGCTTCAAGCATCATTTGACAGGTTATATAATAAAAACAGGGAAAGAAGTATGTACTTTACTGCCTTTTGAACCATGGAATAAATAACGATAGTCTTATTCTCAAATATGACTAGATAAAAGAAAATTTCAAAGAAAAGGAAATACAAACCTATTTTTATAGTCTCATTTTTCATTTCATTTTTATGTGGATCATATTACAAATGGCATACATTCACACAGTGCTTGGTGTCCCCCTTCCCCTTTACCCCTCCCAAAAATGAGTGTCCAGGTTGACATGTTACATTCACACTTATGCACATATTAGAATGTAGCTCCTCCATTAACTTCAGCCTTCTTCATCCCCTTCCTTTCTAGCTTTGCTGAGGTTTCCCCTCCATGATCTGGAGTTCCTTTGGTATCCCTAATATTCCCTAGTTCGAGCATATTAAAGAAAACATATGTCCCTTCTCTTTCTGTGTTTGGCTGATCTCACTTAATGTTCTCCAGGTCTTTCCATATTTTGAAAATGACATGATTTTGTTCTTCTTTAAGGCTGAGTAGAATTCCATTGTGTGTATTTCCCATAATTTTGTAATCCATTCATCTGTTGATGGAAGCCTAGGTTGATTCCATATTTTGGCTATTGCGCATTGTATTGCTATGAACATGGGTATGCATATATTACTGTAGTTCTCTGATTTTAACCCCTTTAGAAAGATACCCAGGAGTGGTATATTTCCATAGTGACTGAACTTGTTTGCACTCCCACCAACAGTGTAAAATAGTTCCTCTTTTCCCACATTCTTGCCAGCATTTGTTTTATTTGACTTCTTTATGCTTGCCACTCTGGTTGGGATTAGATGGAATCTCAGCGTAGTTTTGATTTGCATTTCCCTGGTGGCTAATGATGTGGAACATTTCTTCATGTATCTATTGGCCATTTGTATCTCTCCTTTTGTAAAGTGTCTATTCAATTCAGTTGCCCATTTCTTGATTGAGTTATTTGTTTTCCTATACAAACTTATTAAAGACAAAAAAAATGAGAAAAGGGGAAAATGTATACCCAAGAAAATAGATAAATTATTTAGAAAATTACTTAAAAATACAGCTGAAATTTTCTGCTTTTTTCATAAAAATAATCACTATAATTATTCTAGCATCTTTGTAAAATTCTGAATTTATATTTTAATACCAAATTGTCTTTTTAATACTAAAATAATTACTGGTATGTATTTGTACATGTCAGTGCATGTATCAGCTGACCAGCAAATTTTCAGGGCTATCTTATTAAAGTGAAAGAATCAATTAGTTTGATCAGAAAACAATACAAAATATCAAAAATCAGACTTATTTGTATGTAACTTATAACAACAGTATGGAAAATAACTCTAAAGATATATTTTTATTAATTTATGAAAATAATTTAACTTGCCTATTAAGTGAATAGAATATATTAAATTTATGGTGCTTACTTGGGATTTAGGCTATTTGATAATAAACACAATTTTAAAGAATAAATTTTTAAAATCAGAAATCTATGTATAAAATGACAATTATCCGAAGTTTTAGTAATATTAGAGACTCAAGAAAGGTAGTCAGATTAATACGAATTCCCTAATTATCACAAAGAATTATACTTCATTTTTACCTTTATAATGAAATTTTTAAAAAATATTTTCTTAGCCGGGCATGGTGGCGCACGCTTGTAATCCCCATGCTTGGGAGGCTGAGACAGGAGGATTGCACAGGTTCGAAGCCAGCCTCAGCTACTTAGTGAGGCTCTCAGCAACTTAGTGAAATCCTGTTTCCAAATAAAATATAAAATGGGTCTGGGAGTATATCCCAGAGGTAGAAAGCCTCTGGGTTCTGCCCCCAATACCACCAAATATATATATTCTTAAAATATAAACTTTAGCTGGGCGTGGTGGCACACGCTTGTAATCCCAGCATTCAGGAGGCTGAGACCAGAGGATCGCAGTTCGCGGACAGCCTCAGCTACTTAGTGAGGCCCTCAGCAACTCAGTGAGGCCCTGTTTCAAAATAAAGAATAAAAACTAGGACAGGGAGTATAGCTTGGAGGTCGAATGCCCCTGGGTTCCATCCCCAGACCTGCAATAAATAAATAAATAAATAAATAATATATAAACATTACCAAGCAAAATCAATAATTTAATATGAAAGTGTGAACCACTAAATCAAAATAATTTGTTATATATTTGCATTAGCTAATAAAAATAATGTATACTCCTGGTATCAGTTTTAATTTCCTCATTGAAAGAATTCAGATCTGGGTGCTATGGTGTACACCTATAACCCCAGTACTTGAAAGAGTGAGACAGGAGAATTGCAGTTTTGAGGCCAGCCTTAACAACTTAAATCCTCAGCAACTTAGCAAGATGCTGTTTTGAAATAAAAAATAAAATGGGGTGGGGGTGTAGCTTAGAGATAGAATGTCCCTGGATACTCACCCAACACACAAATACAGAGAAAGAGAGACAGAGACAGAGACAGAGAGAGAACTCAGTAATTCTCCAATGAACATACTTTCACATTTTCGAAGTATAGAAGTGTAACTTAAGTAGCTTTCTCCCATGCTTAAGTTCCCATAAAATAAAGAACTTTCAACCATGAATTGCAGAACTGAAATTCTAAACGTGAGAAAATTAGGCTTTGAATTATACACGTCAAATTGTAATATCTTAGTATTAGTCACCTTAATTTAAAATAAGTTAATTGAGAAACTTACTCAGTGTGCAGAAAAATGGAATACATTTGTATTAGTTTCAATCCCAGCACCACTTAAAATAAACTCCAAAGATGAAGTGTTAAATGAAAAATTAAAACATATTTGCCACACTATTTTGTTGCTTTTTAAAACTTCTGCATTATTTTCCTTGTTATGTATAACCTGAAAAAATTGCCAAATCTGCCATTTGCTTGCAATTTCCTTAAAGTTTCTAAAGGTAGTAAATTCTCTATTTTTTACATTTAAAAAGAAATCTTTGTGGTGCTTAAAAATAAAAAGCATGCAGCTGTAGAGTCTGAGTAATATGATACTACTGATGAGAAATTTTTAAAGGGAATGTACACTGAGAAACTTGTAAGACTGGAATGGTTTTGGAAAATAAGATATTGGCACAGACTTTTCCTAGGGAGGGAGAATTGAAGGGCTGGGGATCAGAAATGGAAGGAGACTTATTTAGTAATTAGACTATTACTTTTTCATTTTATTTTTTAAAAATCAAGTATGTGTAACTTGGTTTTTCACATTGTGATTTTTATATTATTTTGGTTTGAAAATTTATAGAATTAAATTGCTCCATCCTTGTAGAAGGAAAAAGCAAAAATATAAATAAATACAAATAAATCAAGTATATGTATTATTTCGTCAAAAATAACTTCCAAATAATTAAAATTTGCCACTGTGATTTATATATATATATTTATCAATTTTATAGCTATTTTAAGCTTAAAAATGTTAGTACAAAATAATATAATGGCTATATCATTGGATAACTGGTCAGTTTACAATTAACATCACTGAATAGTCAGGGGATGTGAGTACTATGTCAGAGTGAGTATTTAAAAAATAGACACTTCTAATTTCTCCACATTTTTTCTAACCCTTATTATTACTGATAATTTTAATTATAGCAATTCTAGTGGATGTGAGGTGTTATCTCATTGTGGTGTTTATGTGCATTTCTCTAATGAATAATAATGTTAAGCATTCTGTGCGTTCTTGGCAATTTATACATCTTCTTTGGACAAGTGTCTATTCAGACCCTTCTATAAAATGGGACAGCACTTTGAAAACAGTCTGGCATTTCTTCAAAAATTAAGCCTAGTCCAGTAATTTTACTTTTAGCCTTCTAGGTATGTACCCAAAATAAATGAAAATAAGAAAAGCTTATATATGAATGTTCATGGCAACATTATTTATAATAACCTAAAGATGGAAGTGATTGAAATATCTATCAAATGATGGGTGGAAAATAAAATATGGTGCATTAAAACATAAAGGAATGAATCACTGATACATGCTTCAAATAAAAGGAAACCTTGAGAACATTATGCTACATAAAAGAATCCAGCCACAAAAGCCCATATAGTATATGATTCCATTTACAAGAAAGTTCAAGAATAGACAAATCCATAAAGAATGAAAGTGATTGTCTAGAACTGGGAGAGTAATGAAAAATAGAGAATGGCTGCTAATGGATACAAGGTCTCTTTTGAGGATTGATGAGATGTTCTGAAACTATGTGATATTTGTTCAATGCTATGACTATACTAACAACCATTATATTTTGGATGGATTAGATGGTATAAAAATTGTATCTTAATAAAGCTGTTTTTACAAAAGAAATAAAATAATGTCCATTGTGTTTTAAAATTTGAAACTCTAGGCAAGTATAGTGGTACATGCTTATAGTACCAGCTACTCAAGAGGCTTAAGGAGAAAAATGGCCTAAATCCAGGAGTTCAAGGCCACCCAGAGCAACATAGCAAGACTCTGTCTCCTAAAGATAAATAAAATTGAGATTCTATATATTTATAAGCATCACTTATTTTTTATCATAAGACTACTATGGGTACTAAGCAAAGAAGCAAGTACCATGGTCAACTCTGAATCTAAATGTTCCTTCAGGCATTGATCTATTTACTCAACAACCTTTTTCTAGGTTCTTACCATAGAATGATGAATATAAAGCAGGACTAGAGATAACGTAGAAAGATAAAGTGTTTTGTGTAATGAATGAGAGACAATATGAGTTCGGGTTAGTGGTACTAAATTTTATTTGTTTATTCATTCCCAGATGTGGATAGTGGTGGGGATAAAGGGATTCAACCAGAAAAGATGACACCCAAATTAGGCCTTGATAGTTTCATAGGAAGCTAGCCAAGTAAAAGGGTATAGTATTCTTTGGAGACTTGCCCTTCCCTTTCCACACCCTCCACCAGGGATTTGCCCTTGACAGGCATATTGTTATTATTATATCCTCTCTGCCGGCCACCATAGGCTGGAACATAAATAAATCCCTGATGCAAACTGCTCCAGATGTTCTCTCCTAGGAATTAAAAATTTAGACTTACTCAGTCTAGATGGGTGTAACTTGAACTATTGGATGTAAATTCAAGAATTATGGGTCTGCCATCATTTGTCATCTTTACATAGAGGGCAAGAAAGACAGTCTGGGGAGATGGATAAAAGAAACTAGTACCCAGAGAAAAGAGACAAGAGATAAAAAGTGGGTACTACTGAGTTACCAATGGCTTTCTCATTCCTGCGACCATGTCTAGCAGATCCTGGATTTTGTTAGATGCTCCAGTATCCTTCCAATACAAAATTTCTTTTAGTTTACGTTGATAAAGAGAAAATAAAACAAAAGGACAAAAACATTTTATGGGGAGGAGGAATATATTGGCCAGTTAGAGGAGTTGACATGGGTAAGGGCACGCTGTTTATATTATGCTAATTATTTGCTATATTATTGGAATCCTTTAATTCTGTGTGTGTGTGTGTGTGTGTGTATTCATTATCATATATTTACTATCATCACTATCCAACAATATATTCTCATTAAAGGAAATCTTACTAAGTCACTTAATTCCTAAAAAATTATAAAAATTATTTCCCATAAGCAATTTCCAAAAATCAATGGTGTGATGAGAAATTAGTGTATAGAAACACTGTATAGTTGCACTGGCAATTTTTATTTCTACCTGCTTCTAAAAATCCAAGCTATTTAATTAGATAAAAATAGTGGTAGATATTGTCCATTTTTCTTCTGGAATAACTATGTCATAATACATATACTTGTAATTACAAGTAAATAAATAATAATAGCAGAACTGAATTCTCTGGATTAAATATGTAAACAAATACACATTGATTGATTGATTGATTGATTGTACTGAGAGTGGAACCCAGGGGCTTTCTACTCCCAGGCTATACTCCCAGACCTATTTTATATTTTATTTGGAAACAGGGTCTCACTAAGTTGCTGAGAGCCTCACTAAGTAGCTAAGGTTGGCTTTGAGACTTGTATTGGTCCTCCACCCCAAATTCCAGAGCAAAAAAGAAAATTACTTAATATTTAAGTCATATACATATTAGAAATTCAAATATAAAGAGCCTCAAAAATGAGAACTGCTACAGTCCAATTAAATATTAAATTGAACAAAGATTAGGATATATTTACATGAGATGGTTGGGAAGTTATAAAGGTTTTTAGCTTCAGGATTAAGTAAGGTGAATGCAAAGAAACAGAAAAAGCATAAACTTTCTTTGATTTTCTTCACCATTTTCTGTAGACTTATCAAAGAATGAAAATCTTTGTTTATATTTCTGACAATTTGTCTAACACTTCTCTGCCTATATTAATCCATATGCATTTCAGTATTCAATAATCTCTTCCTACTATCATTCAAAATAATTCAGTAAAAGACATGACTATTATCAGTACCAGTTTTAGTTCCCCAAAGCTTTTGCTGTAAGGTAACTTTTTTTTTTTACTTGAGACTCTAGCCAGAGCAATAAGGCAAGAAAAGGAAATCAAAGGAGTACAAATAGGAAAAAAAGAACTCAAACTTTCATTGTTTGCAGATGACATGATACTATATTTAGAAAACCCAAAAAACTCAACCAAAAGGCTTATAGAACTGATCAACAATTCAGCAAAGTGTCTGGATACAAAATCAATCTTAAAAAATCAGAAGCTTTTCTGTACACTAACCATAAATCCACTGAAAAAGAAATTCAGAAAACACTTCCACTCAGGATCTTCCACAAAAACATAAAATACTTAGGAATAAAATTAACCAAGGAGTTAAAAGAGCTCTACAAAGAAAATTATAAAACATTGAAAAAAGAAATCAAAGATCTTAGAAGATGGAAAGATCTTCCATGTTCATGGATAGACAGAATAAATATCTTTAAAATGGCCATCCTTCTAAAAATGATCTACAGATTCAATGCAATGCCTATTAAACTACTAAGATCACTCCTCACAGACATAGAAAAATTAGTCCTTGAATTTATTTGGAACAACAAAAAGCCCAGAATAGCCAAAGTAGTTGGCTAAAAACCATGCAGGCAAAGTAGCCAAAAACCATGCAGGAGGAATCACAATACCTGACTTTAAACTATACTACAAATCCATAGTAATAAAAACAGCATGGTACTGGCACAAAAACAGATACATAGACCAATGGAGCAAAATAGAAGACCCAGAAACAAGTTCACACACTTAAAGCCAATCGATTTTTGACAAAGGGGCCAAAAACATACACTGGAAAAAAAGATAGCCTTTTCAACAAATGGTGTTGGCAAAACTGGTTAACCATATGCAAAAATTGGAAATCAATCCCACTTTCTCACCCTGCACAAAATTCAATTCGAGATGGATCAAAGACTTGGAAATTAGACCAGAGACTTTGAGGTTCCTAGAAGAGGGCATAGGTCCAACACTGCAACACATAGGCAGAGATAAAAACTTTCTCAACAAGACCCCAAAGGCACAACAAACTAAAAGGCAAATCAAAAAGTGGGACTGCATGAAATTGAAGAGCTTCTGTACAGCAAAGGAAACTGTCAAGAACCTCAATCAAGAGCCAACAGAATGGGAGAAGATTTTTGCCACCTGTTCCTCTGATAGTGGACTAATATCTAGAGTATACAGAGAACTCAAGAAACTCAACACTAAAAAAACAAATAATTCAATAAAAAATGGGCAAGTGAACTAAATAGACACTTCATAAAAGAAGAAATTAAAATGGCCAATAAATGCATGACAAAATGCTCAACATCACTGGCAATCAGAGAGATGCAAATCAAAACTACCCTGAGATTTCACCTTACCCCAACTAAAATGGCAATCATTCAAAACACAAAGAACAACAAATGCTGGTGAGGATGTGGAGAAGTGGGAACTCAAAAACACTGTTGGTGAGATTGCAAATTAGTGCAACCACTTTTGAAAACAGTATGGAGAATCCTCAGAAGAATGGGAACAAATCTACCATTCGATCCAGCAATACTACTTCTGGGTATCTACCCAAAAGAAAGGAAACCAAACTACCAAACTACCAAACTAATGCATGTGTATCTATGTTCATAGCTACACAATTCACCATTCCAAACTATAGAACCAGCCAAGATATCCATCAACAGATGAAGAAATTACAAAACTGTGGGATGTGTACACAATGGAATTTTACTCAGCCATAAAAAAACCACAATTGCATCACTTAAAGAGAAATGGATGGAACTGGAAGGCAACATTTCTAAATTGTTTGTTTGTTTGTTTGTTTTTAAGGTACTAGAAATTGAACCCAGAGCATTCTACCTCCAAGGTAGAACCCAGCTCTATTTTTTATTCTTTATTTTGAAACAGAGTCTCACTAAGTTACAGAAGAGGACCTCACTAAGTAGCTAAGGTTGGCCACGAACCTGTGATTATCCTGTCTCAGCCTCCAATTACTGGAAGTACAGGTGTGTGCTTCTTTTTCTCTTTTTTAATATGTTTGTTGGTTCATTTCAGTATTGCATCATAATGTAGTTCATAGTCATAACATTATGACAGTAAGTAAAAATGCCATAATAGCTAGTGTAGTTTCCACACACAGCATACTACAGGGGTCAGAGAGGATGGCATTTAAATGCTTCAGACAAGTCACTTTACTTTCAAGTAATATGTTAGAAGGATTATATATATCAACCACATTATGTTTCCAAATAGGAACATTTCATATATTTGAAGATGGCTTATAGCTATTAGTAGTTTAGCCCTTATTTTTACTTCAAATAGTTGAGTTTTATCAATATAGATTTTATGAAAATTATACTAATGCCACTTTTTCTTCCAAAAGTAACTCTATTAAATATTATTTATGTATTAACATGTTATATTTACATGATTTTATATATTAAACATGATTACAAAACATGAAAATATCAATGTTTTAAAACAGCCATTTAAATGTTACTAATATTTTAAAATAGCCATCTTGAAAATATGGCTAAGGAACTACTCAGTATATGAACAATATTTCAAACTGAGCATCACTTTGGAAAGCATTATAAATTTAAAGTATTAATGAAAAACATTGGATAAAAATTAGAGTCACATCACATATGGTAAACCAATTTCCTCAAATTCTTTTACTTTATACCTTATATACTCTCTACCCTATATGCTTTGACTCTTCTCCACTGTCCTCCAAGCTCTTTAGTTAGTTGCTATGCCTTCTTCATCATTTCATCTCCAGAGTCTGTCATTTATGAATGTTTATTCAGCTCATCAATTTAATAAAATAATATTCATTAAGTCTTACCTATTGTCAGACTCCTCTCCAGTAATTGATTAGAACAGTATACAAAATAAATTTTAAAACTCTCCACTCTCATGAAGGTTGTGTTTTAGAATGGTGAAGTTTATAATAAAAACTAAAAAGAGATGATATGATATAGCAGATGTTAGTAAATTCTGTGGTAAAAAATAGATCTCTGAAGAGAATAGTAAGCAAGAGAGGAAACAGAGTTACAAATTTTCATAGATGTGGTTATGTGCATTGAGCAAAGACCTGAAAAAGCAAAACAGCCAGAAGTATGGATATGGAGGAGGAGCATTCTAGGCAGAGGGAGGGATAAATGCAAAAACTGTGAAGTGGAAGGCTGCCCAATGAGTTCAGAAAACTATAAAGGCTGCAAAGGGAGATCAGCAGGAGATGAATCAGACAGTTAGCAGGGAGGCAATCCCATGTGTGCCCTTAGACCATTCTGAAGACTTGAGATTTCAAAAAAAAAGTGATTTGGAAAAACATGGAAAGGTTAAAGAAGAGGCATGACATAATCTGATTTGTGCTTTTTGAAAGGTCATTCTGGTCCTTGCATTGAGACTCAGAGGAAAATGGGCGAAAGCGGGGAGATCAGAGTCTTGTGAAGGAAGAGAGGCACCTGCACTGCCAGCAACCAAGGGTGCAAACAGAAAGTAGATTTGGGGACAGGGAAAAGCTACCTGCAAACAACTGGCAGGGGGTGAGAGATCTGCTGAGCTTTAGTGTGTGTCTCAGAGAGGAAGGAACCACATGCACAGCTGTGTTTATTTGGACTCCCACAGATAGATGGTGGTAAAAGGTGGGTGGCAAAAAGATAACAGTGGATATTCCCTTTTGTCACTGCACTCCTCAGCAAATCACAGTCGTGTTTGAGGCCAGCCTTGGCAAATTAGTGTGATGCTGTTTCAAAAGAAAATACAAAAAAGGCTAGCAGTGGTAGAGCACCCCTGGTTCAATCCTCAGTAGCACAAGCACACATGCAAAAAGTAGACATTTAAAGCTAGTTGCAATAGAAAATCTGAAAACAAAAAGATAAAGATTTTGTAATTTGTTACATTCAAGTCCAATGGTCTCTATTGCACATTGAGTTTTTAACCTATACAGGTTTTATAACATCATTACTGGGTCATTTGGAAAATATTTAAATTGTTCAAATATATGAGTTATGCAAATATTCCAAATGTTTAAATACTTTATTTAGGATATTTCTAAAAATTACTCACATTTTTTATCACTCCAAATTTTATTAGGAAAAACTTTTTAGATTTGTGGCAAGTAAAAGTTGCCTACAATTCTACTTATCATTTGAAAGCTTAAAATTTATTACTAACAACAAATGATGTCAGTTGTTTTTCTTGAAATGAAAGATTTTCTCTTTCTTCAGTTATGAGAAAATGTCTGCCAAATACCCAGTTATGAATAACAATAATTTTTCTGTCAGTTGTCCTTTTTAAAATAAAAATGGCTTTCCACAAAAACAAAACAAGTATTTTCCTAAAGACAACTACAATACATTGCAGCAGAAATGCTTCCTGTGCCTCACAGAATATAAAAAAAACACACACTCAAGGGTTGGAACTTAATAATATTTTTGTTGCTTCCTAAAGGAAGCCTCTCTCTCTCTCTCTCTCTCTCTCTCTCTCTCTCTCTCTCTCTCTCTCTCTCTCTCTCTCTCTCTCTGTCTCTCTCTCTCTCCCCCTCTCTTCTCTCTCTCTCCTTCCTTCTTTCCTCGTCTTTCTTTCTTTCTTTTCTTTCTTTCTTTCTTTCTTTCTTTCTTTCTTTCTTTCTTTCTTTCTTTTTTTCCTTCTTTCTTTCTTTCTTGTTTAACTGAAAGTGCTTGTTGATGACTTCCACAATTTGATGCCACTGTCTTAATCGTGCTAAGACGCACAACAATGTTTTCCGCCATTGCTTTTGTACATTTGGAGCAATATAGAGAGATGGCAATTTAGGGATACAGTGAGAACACTGATCTCTAAAGGAAAATATTTCCCTGTGGTGCCACCACAAACTGAGGATTACACCGCAATCCAGCTGAGGATTACAAGCTGGGAGGCTAAGACTGGAGGATTGTGCAGGTTCGAAGTCAGCCTCAGCTACTTAGTGAGACCCTGTTTCCAGGTAAATTATTAAATAGATGTTGGAGTGTAGCCCAGGGGTAAAAATCCCTTGGGTTCCCTCCCTAGTACCTCAAAAAAATATGGAACAAGCAAATCATAAGCCACATAAAGGAACACAGGGGGAATAAAAGGGTCAGAATGTAGGGGTTCACTGAACAGCCCATAGAGTACTTTTTAATTTCCCACTCCCTTATAAATTTTTTGGAATGTAACTAAACAAGAACAAGACCTTAATAGAAAGAGACCATTACCCTCCTGAAGTTAGGAGCTGACATCTGATTAGACCATGTTCCTTTGGTATAATCACATCACTGATCACCAGACTGGCAGAGATGCTGATATAACCAGAGACCAGCCATTTAAATGGAGAAACAGGATCTTGCTCAGTATTTCCCAGACAGGACAGAATCCTAGCATCCTTAGATTACATATATCCCACCTAATTGTGTACCCTACTAAAAATCTGACCTTAAGCTTTGCTGGCACATCTCGCTCTTGAGATTGTCCACACTCTGCTCTGAGAATAGGTACTTTCACCTTTCCCTTTCTGATAAAGCTCTTCTCCCTATTGCTGAGATCTGACTTGTTCTTAAATTCTTTTCTACAATGGAGTTTAAGACATGAAAGTTCCAGCACTGGTCTTTTTTTCCCCCAATTTTTTAATTTTTTTATTGGTGCATTATAGTCATACATCTTAATGTGATAAAAGACAGTGGAGACATACATGCACACATCACACAATTAGCCCTTCCTCAGTTCCTGCCCCATTCCCTCCCCATTGCTCCTTCCCATGCCTCATTAGATTTTCTCAAACTCCTTCCTACATGCTGACAAAAGCTGTATGACTGTTAGACATGACTGCCGCCATCTTGAGTCCTAACTGATATGATTCCTCCAGAATAAATCTAACTATTAATAGATCTGTGGTGTTTCCTGCATAGTCTCCCAGCAAACTGAAAATAGACAAAACCATTAGGGTGATATGTGGAGCTTTACAATTGGACCCTAAATCCAGGGATGTTCCTGACACTTTCATATTCGCTTAAGATAAATCAGATATATTCTAGGTACTATGAAATCACTTTCGTCCTAACTTTTATATATATCCTCCTTGTGACTAATATCATGGCGATACAATTGGTCTTGATACCTCCCACTACCAGGCTTCCATCAGTAAGTTCTCCAAAACATTGTTCTCTGTGCAATACTAGACCTGTCTGCTTTACTTTCTTTGATCTCAGAGCACTGAGTGCTGATCCTCATACACTAGGACTGGGCTTTTCAGAACAATGAAATATGTAAACAATATGTAGGTATAGATATAGAAATAGTTTTGATCCCAAAGACCCTATGCAAAGGTCATAGAGACTCACAACAAGGTGAAAGGGAAATTCTAAAGTTTATCTCTGCACAATTTTTTATTTATTTTAATTCTCTCACTTTGTTTAAATTCTCACTATCTATACATCGCTAGGTACTAACCTGGCTACGTACTAACATCCTAACTATTGGCTTTAACTTCAGTTCACCATGTTTCATTCTGTCCTGTACATTTGTTCTCTCACACTTGAAAAGATGATAATTATTATTTGTTGATTCTTATTTCAAAAGAAATTTAATTGCTTTGGCCTGACATTCAAAATCTTCCCTCTAAACTGTATAAAGACCCCGAGAGCTCTAACTCCCATTTTAAGATACAACATATTCCCAGTTCTACGGATTTCCCCCCTTAGCTTCCCATTTTAAAATAGTCTTCTTCCATCCAAGTACTAACCAGGATCAACCCTCTCTTCCTGCTGAGATGAGAAAAGATTTGGCACATTTATGATGGTATGGCCTGTAATTCCACAATTTGGGAGCTAAGACAGGAAGATTTCAGATATGAGGCCAGTGTCAAGAATTTAGCTAGTATCTGTTTAAAAATAAAAAAAATAAAAAGGGTGGTAGTGTAGCTCAGAGGTAGAATTCCCAGGGTTAAATCCCCAATAATAATAAATAAATAAATAAATAAATAAATTGTTCTTTTTCTTCTATGATTTTCAAAGTTCCTTCTGAGGATTTTGGCTTTGACAGGTAGTTTTCTGGATGTTTTGTGATTTAAATTTTGAATAATTATAACAGAAAATAAATTGGGGGATCTTTACTATGGGTGGGCTGGGAATTTGCTTTTGTAAGGTAATGAGGCAGTAAGGTTTTCTAAGAGAGCATTCAAAATCTCAGCATGAGGGAAAACCCACTACTTTGATTCAAATGGGATACTCCTTTCTATGGAAGACTGTCTAATTGCCCTGCTAAAACCATTTGACTATTGTTTGGAAGAAGAGGTTAAATGTTTGTCATAACCATGTGATTAACATGTCTATGGTAAGACTGAAAGAACTGCTATGGCAGTACATTTTCCAAAGGCAGAGCAGCACAGCTTGACTAGTAAAAATAGGTGGGCCAGATTTGTGTATGAATGACTTAGTCTCCATCTTAGTCCTCTGTATAACCCCGTGAACTCTCTGAATTCCTGCCATCACTGAAGCGAATAAGGGGTAAGAGAGAATGATCACCCCGCTGCTGCTCCATAAACAAGGCTGAATGCAGTCTGGGTAGTTGAAAGTGATAATGTGTGCATATGCTCCTCAATCGTAGTAAAAAAAAAAAAAAAAAAAAAAAGTCTTACTGACTGGGATTACATGTTCTACTGTTGATCAAGGGAATCTTTCCTCCTATCACCATCTCTACCATCTCAACAGCCAAGAGCTCAGCACAAGAGTCTTCCCATGCATATATTTTATTGTGGTGGATAAGGCAGAGTTTTCTTAGCAATTGTGTTCTGACTTACTGGTATTTTAAAAAGAATAGTGTAGGCCCAATCCAATGCTTATCTTTAGACAACTAAACACTCTGAGTGGGTTAAGCATTTCTTTACTCATCATCGCAAATAATATCTGATGACAATCTGCCCTTATGAGGGAAAGAATATACATTTTGTTTCTCATCCAGCTAAGAACACATACATTAGAAGAAAATAGTCTTAAATTCCACCATTGGTGCATTTATTTCTCAGGAAGCCATGATTTCTTCCTCTCCTTGGTTTGTAAGAAGGACATTTTTGAGACCTAATACCTTAAGAGGCAACCAAGTAAATGTGGAAGAAGACAACAGGATTAGATCATAAATAGGAAGTGTCTCTAGATAATTTTTTTTAATTGGAGCCATGTCATGGAAATTCTCAGAATAAGAAAATAATGTGGGTACTAGGGCAAGATTCAGTAACCTATACATAGCCCTCTATTTTATCTATGAATTATTCTGTCATATCCACTGTCTCTTCTATGGTTTTGACAGTACATAAGTGGAAAGCTGTGATACTTTCTCTTAGTCATAACATAAGTTATAGCAATATTTCTATATCAAAAGACAAATGAAAAAAGAAGAGCATAAAATTTTTACTTAATACCAGATATGTGGGGTTTTTTGTTGTTGTCTTTTGTTATTTTGTTTGTTTTTGTTGTTGTTGTTTGTTTTGGGTGGTACTGGGGTTCCTGGAAACCCTTCTACCTCTGGGCTACACTCCCAGACCTATTTTATATTTTTGGGGAAACAGGGTCTCTTAAGCCTGCGATGCTGGCTTGGAACCTGCGCGATCCTCCTGTCTCCGCCTCCCAAGCGCAGGGATCACAAGTGTGTGCCACCACGCCCAGCTTAATGTCAGTTTTAAATAATAGAAGAAACTGTAGAAATGAAGAGCTGACATCTCAGGGAAAACTGTGGATTTTCATGCTTAAAATCAATGAAGAATGCATAGTCAGGTTGGACAGAAGTGGATATAATCTAACTAATAGATTGAGGCATGAAGATATACAAGGTACAAGGTCTATCTGTTCAGATTCTTCTTGGCTGTTTAGTAGCATTTTCAGATGTGAGGCAGGATTCCTCTGGAATGTTTTTGAAGGAGAAAAGAGAAAGGACAGGGAGACCTTTCTTGGTTTTGTCACTTTCTTTGGGAAAGAGAGGTTCTACTTTTTATAATATGCCTTGGAAAAGAAAAACTGTGTTTTTATGATGCTCTTTGGTGGAAAAACAAGGACAAGAGACTAGGCAGGAAGAGAGAGCTTTCTTTTGAGATTATCTAGTTTCCTTTAGTTTTCAAAGTAAGTCATGCACTGTATAACAAAGCTTCAGCTAATAATTGAACACTGTATTTTATTTATTGTCATATTCAATTCAAAAACAATATGATGGTGGTCCCAGAAGATTATAGGGCCTAGTGATTTGATAATCCTCTTAGTCTGTATAAATATATTCTATGTATAAATATATTCTATATGAGTAAATATATTCTATATACACAATGACAAAATTGCCTAATAATGCATTTCTCAGAATGCACCCCTATCATCAAAAGACATATGACTACACTTATGCCAAATACCATACATTTGAACTTTTTTGAGCCCCAATACTAACCAATAGGGTTCATTTCAATAGGTTTCTTTTCAGTTTAGAATTTTAAGAGTAGTCAAGGTAGACTGGAAGCCAGAGGGAATGGGGAAAAGGTTTAGCTTGAAATAATTAAGAAGAAAAAAATGGGTGGAGAAAGCTTGCTACATATAATGACTAAATCCATTAATCATGACAACTTCTGGATTTTTTTCACATGATAGTCTAAAATATACTAGGTCATAAAAACCTGCTTTCATTGGGTTTAAGATATTACAGTTATATGTGTAGTTTATATGACAAAAAAGTAAAGATGTAAACAAAAGCAAAAGAAAATAACTTCCTTTGCCATACACCAAATACACCATCACTATAAACTCTATAGCCATGGTTCCCAAGCTTTGAAATGAGGTGCCAGGGGGAACTGTAACTAACTCTCAGTGGTGGTGCTGGATGTGGGAATACTCCAGAAAAATACATTGATATTTTTTACATACCAAGTGAATTACTACTCTAATTTGTTTGGACTAAAATTACTAAAAATGGACCTTTTCTGTACTTTTCTTTGCCTATGTGGCGCATGCTTGTATCCCAGTGCTTGGGAGGCTGAGAAAGGAGGATCATGTAGGTTCGAAGCCAGCCTCAGTTACTTAGTGAGGCTCTCAGCAACTTAGTGAAACCCTGTTTCCAAATAAAATATAAAAATCAGGTCTGAGAGTATAGCCCGGAGGTAGAAAGCCCCTGGGTTCCACCCCCAGTACCACCAAAAAAAAAAAAAAAAAAAAAAAAAAAACCCACAAAAAACAAAACTAATGATAGAATCAAATTGACTTTTTTAAGAATGACATAATTCAAGGTATAATCTTCAAAGAAAGAAATTAGATCTAAAATACATTTATAATACTTTGAGATTAATGTTAAGGTAATTATAGAATCATTTTATTAACATTTATTTGCTGAGTAAAAAAAATCTCAGCTTTAAGAATTTTTTATATATTTCTAAATTAATGGGGTCAGAAGTATGACAACAAATATGTGGTTTCCATATTTATTTGAAAAGATATATAGTCATAAAACATGTGATATGAAATCTAGTAGCCACTTGGAAATTGGTAATTTTGTGCTACAAGCTAGAAACTATGCATTTTGTTTTTTTGTTTGTTTGTTTGGATGGTACTGGGGTTCCTGGAATCCCTTCTACCTCCAGGCTACACTCCCAGACCTATTTTATATTTTTTTATTTGGAAACAGGGTCTCTTAAGCCAGCGAGGCTAGCTTTGAACCTGAGCAATCCTCCTGTCTCCGTCTCCCAAGAGCGGGGATTACAAGCGTGTGCCACCACAATAGGCCTAGAAACTATGCTTTTAATGCCAGTTATGACTTTTTTTTGCCACGTGTGATTTTAGCCTATAGTCAATGAAGTTATAAAGTTTTGTAAAATAATGGAGTTATTCATTTCATTCTATCTACTATTAAGTTTTTACAGTAATCGTATGTTTGTCTTTGTTTCCTTTGGAAAACAGTATATTAAATGTTGCTTTGATAAGTAATAACATTAAATTAATCCTTTCATTTGACTTTCATAAAGTTGAACACTGATTTTCAACATAATGTATTATGACCCAAATTATATATTTATATATTTTTCATTTAATATTATATGTACTGTATATACCGTGGGCCAGTTTTTTAAAGCAGCTCACATTTTTATATTAAAATTGAGCCTAGGCCAGGCGTGGTGGCGCACGCCTGTAATCCCCGCGCTTGGGAGGCGGAGACAGGAGGATCGCGCAGGTTCGAAGCCAGCCACGCTGGCTTAAGAGACCCTGTTTCCAAATAAAAAAGAAGTATAAAATAGGTCTGGGAGCATAGTCCGGAGGTAGAAGGGCTTCCAGGAACACCAGTACCACCAAAAAAAAAAAAAAAAAAAAAAAATTGAGCCTCAAGTAACCAAATCTAATCATAGGATCTATTTTAGTTAGTTCTTTCCATCTCTGTGACCAAGATTCCTGACAAAAACAACTTAGAGGAGAAAAGTCTTATTTGTCTCATAGTTTCAAAGATTCATTTCATGGTTTACTAGCCTCAAGGCAGAGTGATAGAGGAAAGCTGCTCAGGGCAGTTGGGAGCAAAGAGAAAGAAAGAAACATATAGTCTCCAAGGCCAGGCCCCCAGTAACCTACCTTCTCCAGCCATGCCCTATCTGCATAGTTTCTACCCAGCAAAGCCATTCAAAATATTAATCCATTAATGGATTTACCCACTAGTGGAGTCAAAGCCCTGATTCAATTATTCACCTATGAAAATTTCTGCATTGCCAACACATGAGATTTTCCAAGAGACATTCCAAATCCAAATTCTAATAGGCTCTGAAAATACTGATATAAAATTGAACACACAACTAAATTATAGCACACACATGTGCAATTGTAATGAATTCCTGTGATTCTTTGTTTCTTTGGCATATATTTTAAATATAAGTTGGACTTTTTCACACAGAAGTAGAGTTTAGTCACTTATTTTTTATGGTAATGGGTATTGAATCCAGAACTGTTTTAGTTATGACATATATTTCCATCCCTTATTTTGTTTGTTTGTTTTCCTTTCTTTTCTTTTTTGAAATTGGGCCTCACTAAATAGCTGAGGGTATCCTGGAACCTGCAATGCTCCTGTCTAAGCCTCTCAAGTACTGGTATTACAGGTATGTGCTACCATGCCCAATAAGAGTTCAGTTACTTTTGACACAGTGTCCAGTTCTCTACTTCCTCCCAGTTTCTAAGTATGATCAATCCACATATCTGAATTATATAACCTTCTCCTCCTGTCCACCTTACTATGTGACAGCTACATACATCCTCCATGGACTGCACAGATATAATATATCTGTTTGGATAATGCCTGAGATTCCTGTAAGATGTTGGGGTCCCCTTCCTTCCTCTTGCTCCCACACATTCGTAAAATGTGCATATCCTGGATGACTCCTACTTTTCCATGGCCCTTTGAAATGTGTTGCCTTTTTCTCTCTGAGATCTGCAAATAATAAAATATTTCTGTTACTTCATGTGTTCATTGTGTTGCCTTCTTTGTATATCACATGACCAACATTTCTTTTCCATTCAGTGTTCTCCTACAGAGAGGTTATCTTAGAAGGAATAAACTGGACGCAGATAATATCCAGAGGAATATCTGCCAATACAAATAAGTTTCCTAGGAAAGAGACAATTCATCACAGGTCTAACATTTAGGATTTAGGATGTCTGTCAAGATAAAGAAATATCCCTTGAAAGTATGCTAAAAACATCCATGACAAAATTTTCAAGAATCCCATCAGGGCAGGGATAGAGTTTATAGCCACTTTCATAAGAGAGATCACAAAACCAAATGAGAAAGAAACACAAACACACACACACACACACACACACACACACACACACACATGCATGCATGCAAATGTATTTTATGTACTTTACACATTTTTTGCATTTTTATGTATTTTTATTTATTTTATGTCCAGTCATGGAACTACAAGATTTTTGAGAAAATTCATCTCATGACATTGACTCTTAACATGTTATATTTAATGTTTTCATAGATTCAGAGTGAATACTGACATAGAATGAGTGTCCAAAAAGCTAAAAATTTTGTGCTAATTTCCAAATTGAATGTAATTAGTGCTAATTTGAGATCAACTTCATATTATTAGTAGGACTACCACTAACCATAAAATAGGCTTTAAATTATTTAATTTATTTTGTTCTTAATTTCAAGTATTTTAATGTTATTGCATATTTCCATTTATTTTATTTTGCTCCCAGACTTTTTTCAGGTTTTAAGATGTCACATGAAAAGATGAGGATTTTATGGGAGAATCAGTTACATGTTTTAGGTATTTCAGAGTATGATAAGTTTCTCTTCTGTATTATTTAAATGTCATATATTTTCATTAAAAATTTTAAATATTTTATCGAATTATAAATATTTCTCATTATTTTATTTTAAGCTTTGTATTTCATGTATTGCACAATTTACCTGCCATGTAACATTCTAGCACAGTAACATAGGAATTCAAATAACAAATACCATATATATTTCATCCTTTTGATTTCTGTTTGGATGAGACGAGTATTTTAGACTTTCAGGCAACCAAATTATTTGCTCTAATGAGGGATTGAGATTATTTTTATAATGTAGCAACGATTTCACCCTTCCAGCCAGAGCTATGCATAATACAAAACACACTACTCGTCATCTCTCCCACTCTTAAATGGCTCTTCAAAATGTTTATTTTAGGCAGAGAAAGCTTCTTAAATATTTCTGAAACTATTTAAACAAAGAGTATACGAAATACACTTTGGAATGAATAGTACAGACATAGAATCATCATTGCATCAAGCAGACAAGTACAAAGTAAAGGCAAACTAAAAAAGAGAGAAAATTAACACCAATGCTGAGAAGCAAACTATTATGAGATAAAGAGCAATCAAGATAAAAAGATCAAAATGGCGTACTCAAATAGACTTCTAAAAGCCTTTCTCCATTATACTTGCTCTGTAACCTTGAGCAAGACTAACAGACTTAATTTCTGCCATAAATCTTATTTATCTAAGGTTATTTCATGATTGAAAGGTGCAGTTATCTTTTGAGATCGACATACATTTAGAATATTGGTTTTTGGTAAAAATAAAACAACCTCTAATTATTTTGGATACATTAAGTAATTTTAGTATACTCTGTTGGGTATTTTAAAGCTTTTACAGTTTTATTTTTTAAACTCTTTTGTGTTAGCTGGTTTAAAATAAATTGGGCAATTCTGCAGCTGCTTTGCTAAATAACCTTGGGAAAGTTTTATAATATTTCTGTGATTCCATCTCCCTCAACTACTTAAAGAGGAAACAATAATCTATATAACTCAGAGAGAATACACAAGCTTTATATAATGTTATTAAGATATATGATGAAAAATATTTAATACATTATGCATGTTTTATAAAAATAAAAGTGTAATCTTATTTAATAGATTCCACAACTACTCTTCTATTAATAAGTAATAATTTTAAGATATGTGTTGAACTTTTAATAGAAAGAACACAAGTTTTATATTTATTGATTTATTTATTTATTGATTTATTTATTTATTTATTTATTTATTTATTGTGATACTGAAGGTGGAACCCAGGGGCTTGTCTACCTCCAGGTTATCCTCCCAGACCTATTTTATACTTTATTTGGAAACAGGGCCTCACTAAGTTGCTGTGATCCTCCTGTCTTAGCCACCCAAGTGCTGGGATTACAAGTATGTGCCACAATGCCCAGATAGAACACAAGTTTTAAATGATTAGTTAACATAAAATCATACATAAATGAATAAATAAGAGTAGGTAGTAATATTACATCTTTCGAGAAATCATGAAATGGGGTGGTGTAAAATTAGCAAGTTAGGGTAATTTGCTCATCCCAAGTAGGGAAAAAGGTGAGGAATAAATATTCTATACTTGTGTTTTTAGGTTGTAAATGTAAAAGACTAAACAAACATTAAAAGATATGGAAAAAGTACAAGGTTGCAGGGCATGGTGGCTCACACTTATAATCCCAGTACTTGGGAGACTGAGACAGGAGAATAACAGGTTAGAGGACAGCCTCAAAAAGTAGTGAGATTCTCAACAACCTAGCCAGACCATATGAAATAAAAATAAAGTTTAATAGGGCTGAGGGTGTAGCTTGAAGGTAGAATGCCCCTGGTTCAACCCCCAGGACCTAAACAAACAAAAAAATAAACAAACAAAAAATACTTTAACTCTCATCATTCATATCATAAAAGTGGTGTTTCAGATTGTCCCCAGTACTTCAAGAGAAACCACATGGTCAGCAAGACCTTGACGCATGCAGTTGGCACCAGTGGTAGAGAAAAAAGACTAAAGGAGCCAAGAAATTCCTCACAATGTCCCTAATCATGAACCATGAAGATCCTTTACTGATCTTAACAGTAAAATAATTTTTTTTAAAAATTATGTTTGCCTAGCATAGGGTTACATATTTGGTCTTGAACACCCAGCAGAAAAATATAACTAGAGACAAGTGTGCTATTCTGGGCATTAAAAGTGAAAGAGCCATACTCATGGGCCATTTAAAAGACCTTCATATCATTAAACTAGATATCTACTGATTTTGACTACCACTCATATTCTACTATATAATTTATAGTGGTGCTTCTACTTTTAGGCTTACAGAACAAATAGAATATGACACTAATACCTAAAACTTCTCTGCGAATGAGTCCTTATAAGATACTACAAAATTAAATCTCACTCTCTTAATGTTTTGCAGATCTAAAACCACTTAACACCACAAAGAGAAGAAATTTCTATTCCTGAAAGCTGCAAGAGGATCTATGAGTCTTGTTCTCCTCTTCTCACTCTTTGGTTCTTGCCTTCTTAGTCTTGTGAGGAAGTTTGTATCTTCCAAATTACAATAATGTTGACAGCTCATTATTTCTTGTCAGATTGAAATAGCCATAAGAAAATAAGAAAATGTATCTTTGCTCTCACCATCCACAAGATTAAGGGATCAAAGTCTTAAGGGTAAAGGGATAAGGTAGTATAGAAGAAATTTTAAAAAAATAGATAGGAGATAGAAGCAAAATATACTTCAATATAAAAGCCTGGTGCTGAAGCTCCTCATACTTTTACTCCCCAAACCACTCCTCTCTCCCAGGATTGTTTTTCCCTCCCAAATTGCTGGGAAATCTGTAGATCTTAAAGTTAACAGCAATGACAGCAACAGCAAAAATATGTAATTATTCTGTGCACTGTTAGCAGGATAGATATGATATCTTGAGAAACCTATAATTTAAGGCACTTTTAAGATTATCTATTGATCAGATGATAGAGACCATGATCAGCTTAAGGAACCAGTAAATGACAGACCTCATAAACAGGCTTGTGAGCACCAGACTGATGTCATATACCTTCCCTTACCCACCCTAAGTTTCCTTTAAGAGAAGAGCCAGGAATAGGCCAAATGCATGTCTCTTCTGTGAATGTATATTTCTTTCTTTCCTAAGTAAATCTCTGTCCTTGTCTCTGACTGGTGAGCTGAAAATCTATTCCATTCAGTGATTCAAAGACTCTACAAGTCACCAAATTTTCTTTCTCTCTTTCCTCACTGCAAATTTCTTCCTCTGGACCCTTCATAGAATCAACCTCTCTCCCATTTCAAGGTGACTCTTATATTGAAATGAATTTAAGATGTTCTTTAAGTTATTATAAATAAAACCCAGTGTGTTAAGAAAAGGAATGATATTGTTTAAAATCACTTCTGCTCAGTACCCAGAAGATAAAATTTACATATTTTATAATATAAGCATACTTTTTTGTACATTTATTTATTCTTGAATAAAGTGAGTTCAATGTTGGCTTGTAGATTTTAAAAAGAAAGTATTGATTTTAATTCTATGTTTACTTTAAAAAAGAAAGAATATAATGAGAAGAGCCTCAGATCATTTAAATCTTTTACCTGTTAGCTTTACAACAGAGAGTATATGGTTTGCAATTTTTTATATTTATTTTTATTTTTTATTTTTGGTGGTACTGAGGATTGAAGCCAGGGCATTCTACCTCTATGCTATGCCCCAGCCCTATTTTTTTTAATTAATTTGAAAACAGGGTCTCACCAGTTTGTGGAGGGCCTCACTAAATTGCTGAGACTGGCCATGAACCTGTGATTCTCCTCTCTCAACCTTCCAAGTACGGGGATTACTGGAATCTGCCACTGCATCCAGCTTGTTTACAGTCTTATACCTCAGTTTTTCTTAGCAACAACAACAACAAACAAAACATTTTGTGAAAAATGCCTACTATGAAATCCACCATCTTAACATGTGTGTAAGTGTACAATCCATATTTTGGTCTACAGGTAGAACACTATATTCCAGGGCAGGTCTCTAGAGCTTACTTATCTTGCTTGACTAAAATTTTGTTCCTCCTGATTAATAATTCTCCTTTTGTCCTTTTCTTCCAGTGCCTAGTAACCATCATTCCATTCTTTGGTTCTATGAATTTGACTGCTTTAGAAACTTCATGTAAGTAGAATCATTTGTCTTTTGAAGACTGGCTCATTTCCCTTGACATGTCTTCATTGATACCCCGTCTTTTTGTTTGTTTGCTTTTTGAGGTAATGGGGACGGAGCCAGGAGTACACCCTCAGCCCTATTTTTTTTTTTTTTTGAAACAGGGTCATCAAGTTGCAAAAGGCCTCACTAAATAGCTGAGGCTGTCCTCAAACCGCGATCCTCCTGTCTCACTCTCCCAAATGCTGGGAGTATAAACGTGCACCACAATGCCCGGCTTCATACCCCATCTTTATGTATGTATTACCAAGCTTATTAAGAGAAGAACATCATTTTCTTTTTAAAATTATTTTCTTTCCTCTTGTAGACTTAATTTAAATGCATTTAAGGCACAGCATATGGCTCATGCCTGATAGGTATGCTTAAATGGTAGTTTTTACCAGTTTGTGGTTTAATACATTTCTAGGTTGGTATCAATCAAAATGATAAAAATTATCACATTCATTCATTCCATCGTTTTAGACTTTTAAAATTCTCTTGGAACACTCACCCACAGTATGTGAAAAAGAAGGAAAATGAAACTCATATGCTGTATCTAGACACAACAACTGAAGGTTTTTTATTGCTATCCCAGCCAGAGCACAAAGTAAGCGATCTGTTTGGTGCATGTCTCTGGTAATAATAACTGTATTAAAAACCTAAGACCAAAGTTTAGCATATATTCTCTTCTAAAAACCTGCCTGGGAACTATATATAATCAATCATTATTTTGATAATATATTCTCATACATGCCTTTATTTACTTCAATGTTTAAGGAAATGCCCCTAAAATAATCCTTTAATAGAATTTCAAAAAATAATTTAATTGAAATTATGATTAATCATGATTTTTGTGTACCTTAAAGTTGTTTTACATGTTCTTTAATTAGAAAAATAACAATCATAACATTAAAACACATGCTTATATTCTCTTTAAATTAACAACTTGGTTTATTGAAATCTACCTAAGGGAAATATCAGAGAAATCCATGAATAAATGTAAGTGTACTTATTATAGCTCTATGAATAACAGCAGGACGACAGAAGCAACTTAAGTGTTTATCAATAAATTATAAATGTTTTAAACATTATTAATAGGTATCAAGAGATAATATTCATGGACATTATTATGACTTCTTAAATGAATGACTTCTTTACACAAAATATACATGCAATAAAATTTACAGTTTTTATTAGTAAAACTTAGTCAGAAAATATACATGAAAACAAAGCAGAAAATAAAATAACATGAATAGTATACTAATTTATTTTTAATTTTTAAATTTTTTCTTTGTGCGACTCTTGGGATGGAACCAAGGGGGCATTCTACCTCTGAGCTATACCCAAGCTCTATTTTTTATTCTTTAGTTTGAAACAAAGTCTCACTAGATTGCAGAGGGCCTCACTAAGTAGCTGAAGCAGTCTACAAACCCTCAAGCCTCCTGTCTCAGCCTCCCAAGTACTGGGATTACAAGAGCGTGCTACCGTGCTCGGCGTGTAATATACTAATGTAATATGTGTATTTTATAATAAGTCTATCTATATTTGTATACCCAAAAATATTTATTGTATAAAGATCACTTAAGCTCAATGCATTTTCCTAATATGTTAAATCGTTCTCTGAATTTTTTTGCATTGAGTGTTAAGTGACTTTATACACACAAAAAGCAAAACTTAAAAAAATCAAATGACAGTTCATGAATCACACAATACGTACACTGTTCAAAACATATATTCATATGTTTTCTTTCATATGTGAAAGCTAGAGAGTAATCAGAATACAAGCGGGTCTTTAGATAATGGAGGAGAAACCCAGTGGAGAGAGGGAAATGGTCTAGGAAAGGCTGGTGGTATGGGGGGTCAATCTGGGAGAACTAATAAAGGAATTATTTCCATTGCTGTGTGCATCTGTGAGAATACTAATGCCAATCTCGATATTATGTATGGGGAAGAAGAAGGAGTGAGGAGGGGTGAGGGAACTCCCCAAGTATTGTATATCCGTACGTCACTATCACTCTGAATTACATTATGATGTGAGACTACAATGAACTGATAAAAGTGTATTTAAAAATACCTTTATTTATAACTTAAAAAGAATTTCAACTAATTGAATCTTGAATATCTCATCCAACTTCTTCGTTTTTCAGGTAAAGAAACTGAAACCCAGAGAAATGAAATTATCTCCTGAGATCACGCAGCTTATTTTAGTACATGCCTAGTGCATACCACCCTTCTGATTCTACAGAGCCTTCAAGTTTGCTTTCGTAATTCCAAACATTAGGTACAAATGCTTAAATTACGACCATTTAAATTATGCTTAAATTACAAATGCTTAAATTATGACCAAGAATATACCACCGTTTTGTGCAACACCATAAAAGGAGTAAAAATCTGGCTCATTTCAAAGCTAGAGATAACATACTCTTTTACCTCCTTCATTATTCCTCAATTTGTTGTTTGATTTCTTTAAGAATACATAGTGAAATAATTCGAAATTAATGCAATCACTGAGGCTCTAACAATGCTGAGTCCTCCTCGCTTTGATTGATGTGCAAAACCTGGCCCCTCTCCTTGTGAGTCCTGCATGCCTTCAGCTCCTTGGGGCCTTAGAGACAGTAAAGAGCTCCCTGCAGTTTCAAAGCCCTAGGTAAAGTGGAGAATCCACATTCCATCCATTCCTCCCTGGGAGGGAGTTTGTCAGTCCTGCAGTACAGGTCACAGCTGCTGAAACTAGCAAGGTGATTCCCACAGCTCTAAATCCTATCAGTCCCATTGCACTGCCTCTAACTGCAGCAGCCCAGGACTGATCACACCAGGCCACCTGCTCTTTCCACCACCTGTGAATCAGAGAGACACCCAGGGCACTCTTAATGTGTCTTAAGCAATTCAAGCAAACAAGTATTTCCCACCCAACTCAGTATCTCAGCAGTGCCAACCTTTCTAAATTTGAAATTAAGGTAATAGAAATGTAGTCAGAATTGTGACGAACTTTGTGATTTGCTGTAACTATTTATTTATTTATTTATTTATTTATTTATTTATTTATTTATTTTGTAGTACTGGAGGTGGAACCCAGGGGCTTTCTACCTCTGGGCTATACTTCCAGACCTATTTTATATTTTATTTGGAAACAGAGTCTCACTAAGTTGCTGACAACCTAAGTAGATGAGGCTGGCTTCAAACCTGATACTCCTGTCTCAGCTTCCTAAGAGCAGGGATTACAAGCATGAGCCACCACGCCCGGCTGCTGTTACTCTTAAGGAAGTCTGAAATTTTTATAAAGATAGCCACTAACTCTAGCACTATGGTGGGAGCCAGATAGAATCATAAGTAATTTGGCAACCAAGATCAATTTAAATTTTTCTTGGGTAAACATACAAAGAGGCAATTATTCTCTGCAAATCTATTTAAAATCATATTGGTTATGATAACATTTTAGGAAATATGATTTCTAATTACAGTGGCTCTTATTATTTTGATATTAAATACATTTTACATTAGCAAAATAGTTTTTGTATGCAAAAATTATGTAGTGTTAGTAGGTGCTCCATTGCTCTTATTGAAGACTTCACAATGCTAAATGTTTGTAAGAACTCTAAGCAGTAAAATATTTATAGGCTTTAAGTCTTTAAAACATTTCACCAAATATGAAAATATTAGGCTAAAACAATAACCTCATTTTATTTTTTACAACTTTTCCCTGAAGATTTATGTACTTACACTTAGTTTTTTAGTTATTAAAAATGATGGATACCAATCATGGTGGCACACATCTGTAATCCTAGTACTTGGGAGGCTGAGACAGGAGGATTGCAGGTTCAAGGCCAGCCTCAGCAACATAGCAAGACACCCTCAGCAACTTAGCAAAACTCTGTAGCTCAGAGGTAGAATGCCCCTGGGTTTAATATATATATATATATATATATATATATATATATATATATATATTATGGTACCTACCAAAATAATTATTGAATAATTATTTTGGTAGGTACCATATGTACAATTATACATAGTATATATATATATATATATATATATATATATATATATATATATATATATACAGAGAGTATAAGGGATATATATTATGTATAATTACATATATATATTCAAATGATGGAAAAATGGCTGCACATTCTAGAAGGAAAACATTTTTTTGTTTTGTTTTTGGTGGTACTGGGGTTCCCGGAAACCCTTCTACCTCTGGGCTACACTCCCAGACCTATTTTTATACTTTTTTTTATTTGGAAACAGGGTCTCTTAAGCCAGCACGGCTGGCTTCGAACCTGCGCGATCCTCCTGTCTCCGCCTCCAATTACAAGCGTGCGCTATAAAGCCCGTCCCGAAGGAATACTTTTAAAGGGGAATTGTTAAGTGATACAGAATTCTTACTAAGTAACAAATTGTGAGGCTGAAATACCCCTTTGACTTTCTATTTACTGCTAGTTTATTTAGCCTCCACTCTTAGATTAAGGATGCAAAAAGACTAAACTTTTGGCTGCAAGTTTTCCTCTCAGGAATCATAAAACAGTTGGCTAAAAGATTTAGCTTTCTGCCTCTTAGATGTTCATAATGCTTGCCAGTGTGTGAAACTGTTCATATCCTCAGCTTTTAAAACAAGATCATAAAATTATTGAGTAACGTGACAATAATTCACAGAACTGGCTATTTCTAAGACAATAAAAATTATAGAATTTGCCATAATCCTTCAAATTATTTTAAGGAACAAAATCAAAATTATAAGATTACCTTTCCTTAGTCAATAATGGAAATTACTTTGATATAACTTTATATATTTTTATTAACAATCCAACAACTATTCATATATTTCAACAATTTTCTTCCCTGGTGGTAGGAATTCCATAAAACTTTTTATCTAATGAACGCTATTTTTAAGAATATTATACTTTAGTGTCAATTAATAAAATTGTCATTTTACATTAACAACATAAAATTGTTTTGCATGTTAAGATCAAAAGTTTGGGCTATGAAACTGCTGAAAACAATGGTAAAAATCAAGACTTTTTCTCCCATCACAAAGACCAGAGACAGCTACCTATAGGGTGAGATCAAGGTGAGAGTTATTTGGGGGAAATATGGGATTTATGGGATTCTAAACCTTTTAATCCCTTTTTAAGAATTTATAATCTGGTTTCTATGTCTGCTGAGAATGACTGTACCATTAGCAAAGCTGTGAAATCTGCCTCTCATTCCAAAGTCAAAGGTTCTTCTGCTATTTTGATTTTTCTATGTAACGTTAGTTTCTACTTATTTCTTGAAATCTTTCTCTCCTTCCTTGGATAGTTTAGGCTCTACCTTTGGCTTTGATCTTGAATGCCCCCCCCAAAAAAAATCTCATGTATTGGCAATACACCAATGTTCAGAGGTAAAATAACTGAATCCTGAAGACTCTAATCTTGTCAGTGGTTTAATCCGTTTGAAAGGGTAATACTTTGGATAGCTGGAGGCATGTAGGGTGTGGATTGAGAAAGTAGGTCATGGTGTGTGGGAAGGTGCAGTCTTGGAGTAATCTGTCCTGGTCCCTGGTTCGTTCTCTCTCTCTTTCTCCTGATCCATTCTTACACATCCCATTTTCTGTTTTATGTTTCCACTGAATGTCCTATTGGAAACTTTAACAGAATTTAATGCATTATGCTATACTTCCTACAGTGTTTTTCTTTTGTTTTTGATGACAAGAATAACCCCATCATCCAGGCAAGAAAACAAAACGAGAACACCTCCTTTTTGCTCACTTTCTATCTCTAAATGATGCCCAGTACCTGCTGTTTTTATTAACTTCTTACATGCTTACCCACTTATTATCTTTTCCAATCACTATTGCCACTTTTCTCAAAACCATATCTTCTTTTTCCTGGATCTCTGCATCAACCTTCTATTACCAAATGTCCTTTTCCCAAATAGACCCTCCTCACAGCAAAGTGATTAATGTAAAAGACAAACCCAAATGTATTGTTCTGGGCTTCAAATTCTTAAGTCTTCCCATTACATAGAAGCTAGCACTAACGCCAGTGGCCGACCAAGGCCTCTCTAATCTTAACTTTTCCTAGATGTCCAGCTTTATCTTTCCCTACTCCCCTTCCTCTCTAAGCTCTTGACTGCTTTCTGGGCTCAGAATCTTCTCCTAATCCACTAAGAAGCTTCTCTGCACCTTCCTTTGCAAGTACTGATACTCCTGGCAATCATTAAATTTTAATATTATGTGCCATTTTATTTAAATTAACTGTCTTTACTTTCTTTTTTCCAATTGATGCCTTCACTTACCCAAGTCTGGAATTCACTACTCTACTAAAGTTATTAGGAAAAGCCACAGAGAACAATTTTTATTCTTTTTAAATATAGACTTGTGAGATTTGTGAGTATGTTTGCACCATTACTATATATTTTTATCACATGTGAAAATCATCTTAGTTTTTGCTCATCATGTAATCCTTGGGACATTATCTGACATCTCTCTTGGATTTTTCATTCATAAAATGAGTATAATTGGATAATCAAGTGAAAATGTGTTAACATGTGAAAATTGTACACAATAATTTCTGACATCATCATTATTGTAATTATTACTACGGCTGGCTTCGAACCTGTAATTATTACGGCTGGCTTCGAACCTGCGCGATCCTCCTGTCTCTGCCTCCCAAGCATGGGGATTACAAGCGTGCGCCACCACGCCCGGCTAAAAGCATTATTTCTAAGCTGGGTGTGGTGCTGCATGCCTGTAGTACCAGTACTTAGTGTCTGAGACAGGAGAATCCCAGGTTTGAGACCAGATTCAGCAACTTAGCAAAACCTGTTTCAAAAGAAAAAAAAAAAAAAAAGAGTTAGGGGTGCAACTGCCTGGGTTCAATTCTCAGTTCAAAAAATAAATAAATAGAAAACTTTATTACTAACATTAGATTTATTGTTAAAGGGTCTGGGGACATTCTCATCCTTTTCTTCTTCTGAAATGAGCATCTCATCTGATGGATGCATAGCAGCAGCACACTGTTCTGTCATTCACTTAGACCTGCTGGACTTAGGTCTTACTTGGAGAGTCTGTGTGTCTTTTCCTTCTCATATCCTTTGGCAAAGGACACCTGATAAATGTTTATAATTTTCATGACTTTTCTGCCTTATGATTAGATAATAACAATGTAAAATAACTTGAGTTAGTGTCTTAATCCTCAAAAGTATTGTGATGATTTTGTGTTAGGATTCTTTGGACAGACAATATAAATAGGTTTAATGGTATTTCAATGTTTGGAAAGTCATATTTTGGAAGGAGAGCTGTGTGTTCTCAAAGGTAACACTGTGTGGAGAATACAGCTTTCCTCCTCAGGAAATTGGTCTGTCAGTACAAAATGTTGTATTACCCTTTATAATAAGCAGGGTAAAAGGAATAAAAGTCTTCCACATTCTCTTGACAAACTACAAACACTGTAACTAATTTAAATGTGTAACTCCATGTTTATATTCCTAGAAAATATGTCATGGGCTAAATGGCACGCACATAAAGAATATATGCTGCAGTTCAAGTGTGCTTCCATCATCAATCAATAAGTAGGATGTGAGAAATTATTTCAAATTAAGGAGAATAGTATAAACATAAAATATAAGTGCCAATAATAAACAGCAGTGATTTTCTTAAAAATAGATATTGCACATATAAATTCTTTGTTATGATTAAATATTTAGAGGAGATATTCATAGTTTTCTATAAGAAAAACCTACTAGCACACACCCCCTCCAAAAATATAAAAAACCTGGAGATTGAGCATGCAGATGTTTACAGAGAATAATGTATCTCCCCAAGAGAACAGTACTAGTATATGTTTCCTAAACTCTACAAGGAATAACAGCAATTCTCAAAGTACAGTGATATATCAAATAGAAATTTTATGTAATCTGGCAGGGCCCCATTTTCTTGTGAGGAATCTAGAAATTAAGTAAATTTCTATAACCATGCATGTTAACTATTTAAATACCTTCATTTAAAATAGTCTAGAAAATATAATTTCATTATAATCTACTTTGTAAGAATTAAGTGTTATTTTAAAAAATAATTTCATAAAAGATTGGCAATACTTAGATTAATATTAGTATTTTAAAATTTTAATGTTTATTCCATTTTTTAAAGTATTGAGGAAAATTTATTCTTTAATCTTTAAATCTCTGTATTAATGCATTTTTAAAAATTTTAAAGATCCTTTTGTAATTCAATGATTCATAGCCCAGAAGATGTGCTCTGACTGCTAACATGGGGCAATCTATTTTAGTCTAGTAATTCTCAAGAACATTTTCCAAGTAGATAAGTACTATCCTATATATAGTCAAATGCTAAGTGTTGATGGATTTAATTTATAGATAATTAGAAAATAATGTAATTCTAGAAATAAACAATTTAAAGAAATCTAAGGTTATCTAAATATTGAACTAGAATATATGAGACCTAGAAACTAGTCTCTGTTCTAAAATCTGCTAGAGTATGTTTTAAAACTTTTTTTTGTTTTACTTGAGGCAGTTTAAGTTGATTATAAATTAACCTTATCTCCAGTACCTACTCCAACAGCCCTACCTCTGTTTGATAATTCTTCTCCATCCTATTTGCATCCTATAATCAATCATTATGATCAGTCTTCTGTATACTCTTTTGATTCCTTTGTCTCTTTCTTTAGCATATTTGCTTAGCAAAAACACTATGCTTGCTATCTCTAATCTATGTATCTTAGCCAATAGATCTCTGTTCCCCAGGTCCTCAGGCTTGACTCAGCCATTCACTTTATACCCCATGTTCAGATGATAATGAAATTCTGTCAGTTCTAAAATACGTCCAGAATTCCTTTTTTTTTTCTTTCAATATGCTCTCTTTAGTTTAAATATCATATTTTCCCAAAATATAGTAAGTTTCCAAACAAGTCTCTCAGGTTAATTATTCCTTCTTCTCCAGTCTATTTTCAATATAAAAGCCAAAGGACTCCCTCTAAAAATGTCATATCATACCCATCTTCTGCTTAAACCACAATGACTTTTATTCTCATCTAAATAGAACCCTTTCCTTTCCTGCTCATGATCTTTCAGGTTTCATCTTTTACTCTCACTCCTTTCCCACCCTATTACCCTGCACCCATTTCCTGCTGCTCTGAGAGTAGCCAAGCAATCCTCTCAGCAGCCTCAGAGCCCTTAACTTGTCCTTTGGCCTGGACTGTTATTTCCCCTGGAGGCTAGGTTGAACTAAGGATGGAGGGCTCCTTTCTCTCACCTCCTTCAGGTGTTGATCTAATTATCACCTTCCCAAGGAGATCATTACTGTCCTTAGGATTTAAAGTTTGTTACCTTGATAACCTACTTTCTTTTCCTGATTTTTTTTTTCTGTATTGTAGTTATACAATTTATCTTACTCACTGATTATTTTGTATTGCCTTTGTCTCTTTATGAGAATATAAGCTTTATTAGGTCATTTGTCTCTTTTATTCACTGTTGAATGCACAGGGACTAGAATAGTGCTTCAACACAGTTTTAGCTTAATAAATATTTTTGAACATATTATGAATCATCCCCAGAGATTATGCTTTTACATTATTATAAAGCCATTATTAGTGAAAAGGCAAATTTTGTTTTAAATCATCATTACTGGAAAGAACTTAGGCTTTGAAGTAAAAGATCTTGTGTTCGCTTCTTAGCTCCACCAATTATAAATTGTATGACCATGGAGATAATAACAATATGTACCTCACAGAGTAGTTATATAAGATTCATTGAAATCAAACCTAAAGAGGGTGTTTTACAGAGTTCCTGGGCAAAGTAAACACTGGTCACTCGTATCATTGTTTTTGTTAAAAGTATGCTAAAATGGGCAGGAAAATGTGCTATCTCCCTTGTACGCTGTATCTTATTGTCTGTTTCCTCATGTGACACATGAAATGCTCCTCTGGTAATACCTGCATTTCTCTAGGTGGCCAGACTAAAGGAAGAAATGGATAGGTTAATGGTTTCTCCAGGTTGTGTCATGTTAGTTGTGAGCTTTCAATCCTCAGGTCTCAGCCTCCTGAGTACCAGAATATAGGTGTACAACACTGTGCCCAGCAACTGGACATGCCTTCCTTTATTCTGCAATTATTCATACTCACCAGTACTTATTTAGAAATGTATCATTTTGAATCTTGCTATGTTGTATACTTACAATGCACTGATAGAACATTTTTAAAACAAAGATCACTAGACAGTCTGATGAAAAGAATGAGGACGCATAGAAAAAATAAAGAGGCTCTAGGAACATTTTCAGAAACCTGGGCTCATCCAGAGACACCAGAGATCTATAGAGGGGATTCCTGGCTCTAGGAATCCATGAGGCCTTCAGGGTTTGCCTTTTCCATCTGGGTGTGGGCCTGTGACTCAGGCTGAATCACCACCACTTAACTAGTCCAGCTGTTTCCATTTTCAAAGCTGTGAGAACCTCCTCGGTCTCCAGGTTGTCAAAGTAGTCATTTAAACTGCTTTTAAAATTGCCGAAGTGACTTCTGACTTAGAGAAGCAAAAAATAATTCTGCACTGTGTTTGGACTTATGAATCAGCCTGGGAGCCCAATTCTAAATTACAAAAAGTGGAAAACTTCTACTCAAACTCTCTATTTAGAAACCACCCTTGTACTGAGACTCTTCTGATTTAAAAACATATTCTAATGTGGAGAAACACACACACACACACACACACACACACACAAACACACACTAAAAGTGGTAACTTTCACCTTCGGTCACATTTAGGAGTTGGAAAAAAAGGAATTAACTCTAATAGATATTTCTGTAAGATTGTTAGCAATAGTAAATAATAAATGAAATTGATTTATTTAGGAGAATATATTTTATTACTGTTTTGCAGGAGATTTTGCTAGGCAATCTGTGCTGAAGTATTGAAAATACTAGAGATGAGTTAGATCAGACTCTGGCTTATTTCCCAGAAATCCAACATTTTATAAAGGAAAGCAGTATAATTGTTTTCTTATGCTACCCATTCAGGTGTCTCCGGCACAGTGGAGATTTAATCCAGATCTCCAAAAATAAATTTGTTTTAAAAGTAAAGAAATAAGACCAAGTATCAACTGCAGTTGCACAGTGCTCTTGTGTGTAAGAATTTTGAGTGCATGAAATATATCGTGTTCCTAAATTAATGGAATTAAATTCAAAGTAATACTGAAAGATTTACAGAAACTATTCATTAAGTTCAAAAAGGGCCTAATTTTATTTTTATAGCCTTTTGATTTAAAGGTTAAACCAGATTAGGGAAATGCTAGTCACTGTGTTAGGTGTAGAAATGTGTTTTGTAGACGTTGAACGGATGGAGAGAAAATTAGACATAAACCAAGTTCGGAAATTAGATTGGCACACAAGATTGAGATGCTATCAAGAATGTCTGAAATTCATTGAACAGTTATGTAAGTGCATGATAATATTCAGATATTAAATTTTAATGTAGTCTTATGCCTTTGAAGCTATCTTAAAAATAGTGTATTACTTAAGTAGCCATGGCCAAAATTGTTGCCAGAAGAAGTAAAGGATATATCCTGAAAACTAATCGGTACTATTGCCACTAATTCTGATTCTTTACTCCATAGCATAGGTTCTAAATGAATTTTGTATCTCCAGAGGCCTTTGGGGGTTTGTGGATGCATTTTTTTAGTTTTACAATTATTAGGAGACACTATCAGCAATAGTAGTCAGCAGGACGGTATAGTAGCCATCCCACAGTAAAGGATAAGTTGGCACCAGTAAAAAGTTCTCACATAATTTTGAAATGTATTGCTTAACAATGACATGGTTGAAATACAATTAATCTGAATTTAGAATCTCACATTTTAAAAATTAACAAAATTATTTTTGCATGTTTTTTATTATATTTATTTATTTATTATTTATTTTGCGGGAATGGGAATGAATCCCAGGGACATTTGACCTCCGAGCTACACCCCCTGCCCTATTTTTTATTCTTTATTTTGAAACCGGGTCTCACTGAGTTGCAGAGGGCCTCACTAAGTAGCTGCGGCTGTCCTTGAACCACAATCCTCTTGCATGTTTCTTTTTAAATATAGCAGATTTTTTAGCACTGCAACTATAGTGAAAAAGGAAGTCTACACTTATGTATTTATTTTTTGTTTTTCTGATATTGAGATACTACACAATTCCTACGGTTCCTAGTCTAGTTTAAGGTCTAAGTTGTGTAATTAGGGCTTGCTAGCCTCTTTCCTGACCATGTTCCTTCCAGCAACTTTCTCTGGTAACCAGAGGCAAGGAATCCTGACCCAAGTAAAAAAAAAAATCTTTGTTCTCCGGCCTAGAGAAAAACTGGCCAAGCCAGGCCTCTTATCCCTACTTTTACTAAATCTTATAAAGACAAAGGGACCTCCCAAGGAGAAGTAATCACAAACTCATCTTTACCATACCAGCCTAAGGGAAAAGAAAGTAATTTAGAAAGTGAAGAGACTCTAAAAAGAGAGCAGAGTTTGTAACTCCTTAGTTCCTCTCTGAGAAAGCTTTTTCTAACACAATAGCCTTCTTTGTCTATCAATGGTGAGAGTGGCCTAGAGCTACAGCATATAGCCAACACTTAAAATCAGTTGCCAGAAATACTTTTTGTTGTTATTTTGTAAAACATTTGAGAAATTTTTCTTAAAAAGGGTAAAGAACTAAGTAATTATACCCTAATAATTACTCTAGATTTTGTATGTACATTTATTACAAGTATGTTAGAACTGAGCATTTTAGTATTTTGTTATAGCACATTAGGTTTTATTCTTTATTATTATACATATTGCTGCATTAAAATTAATTATTAAATTATTACATGAATTACTATATTAAAACTTTTCACCATGCATCTCAGTATATTGAGGATTTTATAAATGTTAGAATGTTTAGAAATTTTCCACTAAAATATCAAGAAATCAATGCTCTAGAGTCATCTTCCATTATAAATTTTCCCTATTATTATTTGAAATCTGTTCAGATTAATTTTTATTGATTTTCAATAAAAGGGCAATGAGAGGTCTTACACACATACATAAACACACAAGCACATATTCATGTCCTGGGAATGATGGGTTTTTAACAGCTAGTACATTTTGCATATTACATCAATGTGGCTACATAGAGCTTTACCACCTGGAGTGTGACTCCTGGAACAGCAGTATTAATATCTATCGCCTGGAGCTGGTTTAAATGCAGACTTTCAGGCCCCAGAGTCAGAAGGAGCATTGTATGAGTTTTCTCTTATAATTTGTATGCACATACAATTTGAGAAGCAAAACTTATGAACACAGATCAGCAAACTTTCTGGAAACGGATGAACAATAAACATTTCTGATTTTGTGACCCATTAAATCTTTTTCAACTACTCAACCCTGAAGTTGTATTACAAAAGCAGTCATAGATAATAAGCAAGCTGAAGTAACTATGTTCCAGTAATTTTACTTATGAACACTGAATTTAGTTTTCACATGTCAACCTAAAATATCCTTATTTCAATTCTTCTCCGCTATTTAAAAATGTAAAAACCCTCTTATTAAGAGGGTTGGCTGTATTGGCTGCCAGGTTGTTTGTGAGCTGTATTTATGTTGATGACTTCTAAACCACAGTATAATCATCTTCCATTGGGTGATGATTTATGCAGAGGCAACAGAATATCTGAAAAGCAAGAAGTAGAACTTCAAATAGAAGAAAACTAGTTACAAACACTTCAAAACCATATGAGGCCCTGCATGGTGGCGTACACTTGTAATCCCAGCATTTGGGAGGCAGAGACTGGAGGATAGTGGTTTGCAGACAACCTCCGCTACTTAGCAAGGCCCTTTGCAACTCAGTGAGACCCAGTTTCAAAAAATAAAAAGACTACGCCAGGCGTGGTGGCGCACACTTGTAATCCCCGCGCTTGGGAGGTGGAGACAGGAGGATTGCGCAGGTTCGAAGCCAGCTGCGTTGGCTTAAGAGACCCTGTTTCCAAATAAAAATATAAAATAGGTCTGGGAGTGTAGCCCGGAGGTAGAAGGGCTTCCAGGAACCCCAGTACCACCAAAAAAATAAATAAATAAATAAATAAATAAATAAATAAAAATAAAAAGACTAAAAAATAGGACTGGGGGTGTTTTTCAGAGGTAGAATGCCCCTGGGTTCCATCCTCAGTATTGCAAAAAGTATATATATGAAAGATTAAATGACAACAAAAAGACAATCATGTAAAGTAAAAATGCTCTTCATTATATATCTAAGGAGTTTATGCAACGTATGCTTATTATAAAGAATATTGATAAGTACCAGGGAAAAGTTTTAAGTCATGTAGATTATTTCTCTCAGACACACACACACACACACACACACACACACACACACACACACACACTTTCAGTTTATTTTCTACAAAACTTTTTATTTTTTTCTCATACAAATATTGCTAATGATACAATTTAATATTCTAATTTTTCTCACCTCATACTATTTCAGTAGCTTTTTATATGTTGTTAAATGAGATTTCAAAAAACATGATTTTAAATGACAGGCTAATATTCTAAAATATATGTTGTGTCACATTTTATTAGACCTAGGTATTTTAAAAGACCAGAAGAAAACACAACAAGGATGACTGACTGAATATTAGGAGAATGAGTAATGCTTACTCAGTTAACATGCTAAACCTTAAAGAGCAGTGGTTGCAGGCATGCCTAATTATAGAGTATACAAGATAAATAAAGGAATCAGTGAAGAATCATCCTGGGAAGTGGGCACTGCTGTACAAGAAAGAAAGATAGCTAGATACATTCTTTATTACAAAGTTAGTGGATATTTTAAAAGGTTTCTTATATAAGATATAAAAAGTGTTAATTCTTTTGATATCTTGCTGAAATACAAAAGAGAAGTTCTAAACACCTAGTCAGAGAAAAGCCATTTTGAACCTATTAAAGTCATAACTTAAGGCAATATATTGAAAAATGAAGAAATTATTGAGATCATACAGAAGCATGACTGTTAAGGTGTTTATTAGATATTACTTACAATAAGAATAATGATATAAATCATGTGCATAAATTAATTCTTCCTATTTGGAAATATAAACCTTTATAGAGATTTTCATCTTTTGAATGATAAAAATATAATATGTTAAAACGCTAAAATAAATCCTGTATTTGTGTTGGCTTTTTGCCAGTAAAAATTGTAATATTTGCAATTCTGACTTTTTTTTGTTCACTGTTACGAATGAAAAAGTTGGGACAAGTATATTTCTTATTATTAGAAACACAACTTCTTACCTTCCAAGTTCAAACTGGAAAGAACAGAACAGGGTAACTTCTTAAACTTTGAGCAGTTTTATAAATTCCAAAAATGTGATGATTTTATGTAAACTCAATGTTAATTTTAAGCTTTCTTCAGATTCTCTGATTTGTCAAAAGACACAGTGTATGCTTGTTGGCATGCATATGTGTCATTTGTTGCTTAACATAAAAATTTCCTTGGGACTTATGCTGAGTCTTGTCTTATAAAATGCAGCATATTTTAATAAGAGATTGACTAGATAAGCTAACATTTCATAATGGTGTCCCTCGTATGGTTATGAAGAATTTTATACGAAATTGACTTTTTATTTATGAAAACAGCAAATCATTAGACCAGACATAACTTTAGTCACAACTTGGTAAGAATCTACCTATAAAAGACAATAACAAACTGTCTAGACAGTTTGTCAATTATCCTAGTGTGGAAGAGAAGCCATCTAACTGCATTCATAAAATCAAACAAGGTGAATTTGATCAAACTATATTTTTATCTTATATAAATCAACCTGTTTATTATTTTTGCAAAGTATTACTGGTATCTAATTAGAAGATATTTATTTATTTATTTATTTATTTATTTATTTTTATTTTTTATTTTTGGTGGTACTGGGGGAGGAACCCAGAGGCTTTCTACCTCCGGGCTATACTCCCAGACCATTTTTTTAATATTTTATTTGGAAACAGGGTCTCACTAAGTTGCTGAGAGCCTCACTAAGTAGCTGAGGCTGGCTTTGAACCAGTGCGATCCTCCTGTCTCAGCCTCCCAAGCATGGAGATTACAAGCGTGCACCACCACGGCCGGCTCTAATTAGAAGATTTTTAAAATGAAAAATGTATCTTAATGATAAATTATTTCAAAACAGTTATTGAAAGTATATAATAAAGGTTGAATAGGTAGATACTCAAATAATATAAAATAGCTCTTACATTTTTTTTCTTTAAAATGTGCTTCAGTTGACTTAGGGTGAATTTCAAAATAGATAAACCCTTGTTTGAAGAGCAGATTTTTTTTATACATACTCAAGACTGTAGGGTTTTTGATTGATGGAATATAAATTGATGGTAAAGATGAATATTCGCAATGTACCAGAGTCTGTTGCTAACATATTGTTGCTTTGGATTTTCTTCTTCTAAAAGGAATATATATATATATATATATATATATATATATATATATATATATAATGTTATGTTATGGAAAAGCTAAGTTTTAGAAGAGAACATGGTTTACCATGATATGCCTTTCAAAATTTCTTTTCACTAGGCCCATCTTAATCTTATAATTCTAAAAAAGCATTAATTTAAATTTTATTTTATTGAGGTATAAGTAACATGCAATAAAATATACATATTTAATGTGTATAATTTTATATTTCTGACCTATAACAATTAGAATTAAAGTCAAATCCTTCTATATTTTTATGACTCCATCGTTATAATAAAGAATAAATATATCATTTCCTATATAGTCTTTGTGTTTATTAATTTCTAATAATAGTAACAATCTAATTTTAGCTTAAAGTATTTAGTATGTTTTCATTCATTCATTCTCTCTTTCCTGCTTTAGCAAATGCTTATCACATGTTCAGATGCAAATGCCTCAGTTTTAACTAATCAAAGAGTATAGATTGAGCCAAAATAAATACCATTTCCTAACATGTAAATAATTAATATTTGTTAAAAACCTGTGAATAAGTCTTTTTACAATGAATCCAATTCTAAAGATTAATATAAGATACAGACTTTACAATGTAGTCTTCTCTGCCGATTTATTTCTTTAGCAGTTTTTCCAGAGCATTTATCCTTTTTTACACTCTGACCTAGTTGAAAATGTGCTAAGACTATTCATGTGCTGATGATGAGATATTAACTCTCTCTTACTCTAAGAGGGCATATTGTCTTTCTGCAAAGGTCATTCATTTCATTAATGAGGGTGAAGAGGTGTTGGGTTGCCTAATACCTACATCTCTTCAACAGTACCCAGGAGACATTACATATCTTTTGCAATGCTTCTAAAAATATAAAACATTAGGAATAACACAAGAGCTAAGCTTTTTTAATCCTAAAATATCAATTATGCTTCTTAAGGGTTATTTTTGTAAATATAGTAAGAGGTATTTTAAGAGAATACAATACTTTAATTCATTCTTCAAATGACAGGAATTTAAAAAAAATCTAACCTTTATAGAAAATGTTTTCCCCAGGTTAAAAAAAAAAAATCACTGTCAATATTTGCAGGTAGTTGAAATGTAAGAAATTAATGTTCCGCAATAAAATTGTAATTAATTCTATTCAGTGTTTATTTTCTTAGTAATTATCTAAACCTTTTGACTTTTAATAAAGAGTTGTTACAAGGTCAAACATGGATTTCTTCGTTAAAGGTTACTGGACAAAGAAAACAGCAAGTGCAGAAGCCCTGAAGGCACAAGTGTGTTTTGCCAGGCTGAAAACTGCCAAGGAAGTCATCAGGGTGACTCAAGAAGAGAGAGGGAAAGAGAAAAGTAGGGAAAGTTGAGGACATCGCAGAGTCCTAACCAAGAAGGAATCCATAGACCGCTAGAACGATTTGACTTTCCTTTTAATTAGTGTGGAACAGAAAACCATTCATTGGAAGGGATGTAAACAATTCATTTACTGAGGTGGTAGATGTAGGTTTACAGATGGAGGGATTAAGGAGCAGGTTAGAAACTATATATTCTTATTTAAACATATTAGGGCAAAAGCAGCTTAGTAAGCAACCAAGTAGAAATGTCTAGAAGACAGCTGAATATACAGATCTGGGATTTAATAGAGGAGTTGAGTGGTTGGGTTTTCTGATGTATATTTTGGGTTCTCTACACTTAGGTGTTATGAAAGGCTATAATCTTAGATGGGATGAATAGAGAGTGTACGAGTTAGGGTTTTAGCCATTGCCGAGCATGGTGGTGAACTCTCAGGAGGATCTCAGTTCATGGCCAGCCGCTACTAAGTGAAGCCCTTTGCAACTAAGTGAGACCCTGTTTCAAAATAAAAGAATTAAAAAACAATACAGCTGGGGATGTAGCTTGGAGGTGGGATGATGCCCCTGAGTTCCATCCTCAGTACCGCAAGAAAAAGAAAGAAAGAAAGAAAGAAAGAAAGAAAGAGAGAGAGAGAGAGAGAGAGAGAGAGAGAGAAAGAAAGAAAGAAAGAAAGAGAGAAATTCAGCCATAATCATCTGTGGAAGTTGGTTCATACATCTCTGTAAGATTGTTGCCTTCATGTCTGATGCTGGAATTTTAAGCTCAAGGGAAAGGTTTTAGGACTAGAAGAATGGAAAGTTGGAGAGAGAACGAATAAGCTGGAATCCACAAACATATGAAAAGAACTCAGTGAAGACAGACTATAACAAGCTTCAGCTGCATTTGTCTATGACTTTGGTGATGTTAATGTCCTGCAAAAGCTGCAGCTTTTAGTCATGAAGCAAAAAGACACACTTGGCCCAGGAACCAGAAGAGCTGGAGAAAGTTCATGGGACCATGGAGTGATTTAGGACTGGTGGTCATCACATAAACCATTACCAAAGCAAGAAGGCGTTTGTTACAGAATCACTACTCTTCTCCTTTCATCATCCAAATCTCCCAAGAATCTTCCTTTTGACGCCACCTAGCCAGAAACAAATAAGAAAGAGAATTCTTAGAGGTTTGGTCATGTCTGCACATTGCATATCTATCATAAGGAATGAATACTGATGAAGAACAGAAGAGATCCTAGGATAAACCTTGAGACAATAAAAAATTTAGAGGTCAGGAACACAAGGGCATTTAGGAAGTGTCCATAAAGGTGGAGGCCACCCAACTAATTAGGAGGCTGAGGTAGGACTCAAGTTCAAGGCTGGCTTCAGCAATTTAGCCAGACCCTGTCTCAAAATAGGAAAGAAAGAAAGGAAGAAAGGAAGAAAGAAAGAAAGAAAGAAAGAAAGGAAGAAAGAAAGAAAAGAATAAAAGGTAAAAGGCTGGAATATAGCTCAGTGATAGATTGCCACTGGGTTTAAAACCAGGAAGGCAAAAGAAAGTAAAGTGGAGGGCACATCCTTCTTCATCACTTCCTAATTAATACTGTCCGCAAATAGGATGTGATGTCTAGGGTTTGGACTATGAGATGGTCTATGAGGATGGATTATATTCTAGATAGAAATGCTTGCTTGCATCACGAATGGTCATTACTAGCCAGGTGTATGGAGGACACTTTTAATCCCAGCATTCAGGAGGCTGAGACGGGAGGATCACGGTTCGCAAACAGCCTCAGCTACTTAGTGAGGCCCTTCGCAGCTCAGTGAGACCCTGTTTCAAAAATAAAAAAGACTAACAGGTAGGGCTGGTGGTGTAGCTTGGAGGTACAAGTTCCCTGTGTTCCATCCTTAGTATGGAAAAATAAATAAATTAATTAATTTAAATTAAATGAGAAATGAGCCGGGCCTGGTAGTGCACACTTGTAATCCTAGCATTCTCGAGGTTGAGACAGGAGGATCACAGTTCGCAGATAGCCTCAGCTACTTAGTGAGGCCCTTTGCAACTCAGTGAGACCCTGTTTCACAATAAAGAATAAAAATTAGGACCGGGGCGGGGGGACTCGGAGGTAGAATGCCCTTGGCTCTCATCCCAATACTGCAGAGAGAGAGAGAGAGAGAGAGAGGGAGAGGGAGAGGGAGAGGGAGAGGGAGAGGGAGAGGGAGAGGGAGAGGGAGAGGGAGAGAGAGAGAGAGAGAGAGAGAGAGAGAGAGAGAAATGTTACATGAGGGATTACCCAACAGAATTAGAATTATTTAATCCTATTAAAAATTGAATTAATTCAAAGACTGGTTTATTGAATAATAGGAAAATGGAAAATTTTAGGAAAAAGTTAACTGATTATTCAGAACAATAAAATTTATATTTGAATTATTTTCTTCTCATTATTGTTAATGTTGCAGTTTTAAAAACTACAGGAATTTAAATATTCACAAAAACTCTTTTTAGATTATTGGAAAGAACTAGATGATATGCCATGTTTTTACTGCTATAAAGCTCACATCATTGAAAATAATTTGTAAAAAGATTATTTTATTTTAAAACTTTTACCACTTAGAAAATTCTTAATTCAATTTTTACCTTTATTTGTAAAACAATGCTTTTTATATTTTAGTCCTACATAAAGCTTATCAAGCTTACTATAGGAACATGATGCATTAATTAGCTTTTATTATTTATCTACTAAAATTTCACTTAGTACAGTTTTTATTGAAATTCCATTTTTATGCCTTTCTCTTACAATGATATGTGATCCACCCTCAGATCACATAGTTTATAAAATCTCCTAAAATTAATTTTAGATGTAGCACTATGAACATGCACTAATTTATTCCTAGAAACATACTAAATTTTTAGCACTATATAGTTAGTATAAATTAAAACCAGTTGAAAATATTCTCTCTGCTCAGATCTCTGGAGAAAGAGATTGTTTTATTTTTATCAGTTGGCAGGTAAGTGAAATGAGGTTTGGGTTTAGCATATATTTGCATTGATATATTTTCATTATCTATTTCATATTGTAAACATTATTATATAAAGGAACTATGTAGATGTTACTGCCCCATAATAGTAATATTAGAGATGCTTTAGGTATGAGACACAGTCCTCAGAAATCAGGCCTGGCTACATGTAAAGTTCTTCAAGCTATCAAATTTTCAACTGAATTTGTTAAATTTTAAACAGCACATTTAAAAAAGACATATTTTTCTATTTATCACCTTTGTTTCTGACATATTTATTGTCATTTTGTTCAAAAATTCCAGGAAATTTGTTATGAAATATTTCTTGAACTGTGATTTTAATGTCCTAAATGTTTCACTAAAAACATTTAAATCTTTTCCCTCTTAACTGGCAAAATCCATTCTATTAGTCATGAAAAGTGGCTGTGTTCAGAACATAAAGTATTACATTATCACTGGATAAAGCCTATTCTTAATTTTGTAATAGGAAAAAATTTTGAACACATAGGTTGTTCATTTTTAAGTTTCACTGACAACTGAAAACGTGTAGTACCAGTCCTGGCCTCCACATGGTGCTAGTGTTATGTCCTGGAATGTAAGTCAGAACTACCAGGTAATGCAAAATAACTGACAGTGTCCATCAAAAATAAGCTCAACAACAAAGCAACAGACTAAAATAAAAAGACACTATACTGAAATCCTGTCTTATGTAAAATCTGACTCAAGTACAATACTAGTTTTGACAAATCATTTGTGAAAATCATGATAAAGTTAAATAAAAGGTGACATGAAATAGTAAGTTTGGATTTTCCGTTTCATCTTCGGGATCTCATCAATGGGTCCAAAGGCATAGATATATGTTTTTCCATGTGTCATTTTCTGTCCTCAATGGAATAGTGTAAAGAAAAGAAAGTTCTTAGTGGGGAAGAAGCTTCATGGACTCTGGCAAGTTTTTTCTTTGGTCAATCTGTTTTCTTTGAACATTTAAATTCACTCTCAAAGCCAAACTGTGTTGTATTTTAAACATTCTGATTATCCATCATACTTTTCACAACTTTTAAGTTGGTGTTTGTTTTCAGTTATTTTTAACATGAAACAGGTATATTATTGAGTTGATAGCAGCTTTTGTGATGTGTAAAATTGCATTGCGTTTGCCAATTGTATGACAAGCAAAGATACTAAAACTCTACAAAATAGTTGGCCCTCTGTTTAGTTTTTTGCCAAATGGATAATGGGTAATTGCCCTGACTTTGTCTAAATCCTTCCTATTCTTCTTTCACAATTGTTGTCTTCACTTTTTACTTATATATTGTCCATTTATCCTCTGTCAAGGCAAAGTGAACAACTAAAGATTAAGCACAGATTTGATAAATACTTATCAAATAAATCACTTCATGCCAACTGGTTTGGGTCCTGCATTAGCACTGGTAGTTTTTTAAAATGATAGGGATTATAGACAAAATAAAAAGCTTTAAGACTGAAAATAAAGAATAGGAAAAACTTTGTAATTATACTGAGTCAGCACTTTTCTCCTTCCTTCTATCTTTCTTCTCCTTCCTCCTTTTCTTAAAAAGTAAATGAGCAACTTACCTTGAAAGAGTAGATCATTTATTGTCAGGAAGAAGAAAAAATATGGGTGGTCTTAAAATTTAGTAGGAAATTAAAGACAATTGTGGAAGAATAAATTATTTACTGTAGTTTATGGCATTTATTATTGCTTTGGTCTCGAGTCCATTTTTAAGTAGATGAAATATAATGTGTTGTCTTTAGTGTAGTTATATTAGTGATAACATTGTTGAAAAATGTTGGAATATTTTGGATAACGTAATATACACATCAGTAACTATTTATAAGTGACTAATTACCCTCAAACCCTTTCTTAGAAACTTTTTTTTTTAACCATAGCTAGAAAATATGTGTCTGGCCATATATATCCAGAAATAATAATTGTCATTATTTGGCAAATTTTCTTAAAGGATGTATTTTCTTAAAAATACATATTTAAAAATTTGGTCTTTAAGAATTTTGTCTACTCTATTTAGGTGTATTTAGGTTGACAACCAGGCTAAGAAGGCTAGTCAAAACCTAGCAGCCTACAAGGGTCATTATTCTGACATTTGACACAAGTGTCAATAAGGGTTTATCTGATGAGTTCATTCACAAATGCTGATTGTTGACTGAAGTACCAACTGCCTTGATAGGTTTTTATTTTAAAATGATATCTTATTAATCACTGATATGTATTAAAGATAGGTTCCTGCTAGTGAAGTATTTGGAATAACTATTATAAATTTTTTCTTAAATAATATTCTCTGAAAAGACAAGTGTAATGACTAGAGCGCAGACCCTGGAGTCTGTGGTGATTACACCACTAACTTCTATTTGACCTCAGGCAGGTTACTAAGCATCTATCTCCTGGCTTCTCCTTTCACGTAAAAGTAATAAAAATGGCACATACTACATAGGGCTGTTTTGGCATTTAATTGGATTATATATGAATATTCCTTGCATGATGCTTAGCATATAGAAAACAAAAAAGTTAACAATAACCCGTCTTTTATTATGTTAATGTATTTAAATTTTAGTACTAGGTGTTGAGAGCATTAGTAATGTATTACACAAGTTCACCATAGGTGCCACCAATAACTCATAAATATATATTACATCACACATAGAACCCAATAAATTATATTATAAAAGTTCCTATTAGATTTTTTTAAACCTGAAACTCTACCTTTTTAAGTAATTATCTATATTCTATAAAGAAGAGAATAGGGAAATGTCTCAGGACTTAATAAAAGATTTTCATAATTAATGACATTTAACTCATAAAAAGCACATGAGAAACGTTGCTCTTTGATTAAAGACCACTAAAGCCAGCAATTGAGCCAAAGGTTTCTTCTGCTTTTATTTATTACCAAATATAAAGATGAATATGACAATAAACCTAGTGTAAGTGAGGAACAATGACTGAAAATTTTATAAAGAGCATTTTTTCTCATTATAATTTTGTTTTTTAGAGTAACTGGGTTGGATGGAAAGATAATGCCAGTGTACGAATCTACTCATCATCTAGATGATGATGTCAGTCATCCTCCAAACCTGTTTCAGGCAGATAAGTGGACTTGGACCTGGATGGTGCTACTTGATGGGATGCCATTCTCTAGGACCACTGACAGTTGCATACAAATCAGGAGTAACTTAGTTGTCTATTTGTCCTTATCTTTTTGAATCACTGAATGAGGGAAACAGTTACTCAAGACACAAATTTTGTGAAAGAACACATCCAAACTGAACGGAATGAAGAATAAAAGGCTTAGCAGTCTTGGTCTATAAAATTCAGCAGGAGCAATGGTGATGGCAGCTGCAACAGCAGGTCCTACTGATAGGACACTTGAGATGCTCCAGACTGAATATCATTGGAATAACAGCGCTAGCAGGAGTAGATGAGGGATTAGTGAAGTTGAAATTCCGTGGCTACCAGAGAGAAACTGTATCTTCAGTTCTAAAAAAGGTCCATCATTCTTGCTATTGTAATACTTTGGTTTACTAATGGTTTTAATCATAACATTCTTAAAGAGTAGTCCCAGGAAGTTCACTTATAAATAATCTTTATGAGACCGTTTTGGAGTGCATTGCTCAACTGGAAAAGCTAAGGGTGCATCCTACCTCATTCTAATAGTGACACTGGAAATAACATATCTTAGGCCCCAACTATAGACTCCTCCCTGGCTGTGTTAGTGACTTTCACTGAAGTAGCTTTTAGTCACAGAGAGAAAGACATATGCATTAGTGACTTGCTGATGTTCTGTGATTGTCAAAGAACATGATTTCCAAAGCACAGTAGGTTATGTATCTGCATTTAGTCAGGAAGAATGTGCTAGGCTTTATTTATTTAATAAATAAACCAAGTAACTGGACACATTTAGTTTCCACTCATATAAAGTCTATTGTAGTCTGGGTATCTTTGTAGGACCGCTATCCCTAGTTCTTCAGATTTGTGGTTACATCATTTCAATGTTAATTCCCCCTCCTTTGTTAAAGAAAGGATTTGAAGAATTAGAAAAATATCTTAGGAGTACCTATTTTTAATGCTTCGGCCCAAATATGATATATAGCACCTCTGTTCACATTTCTTTTACTGGAATTAGCCAAATTGATTCATATACTGCCAACAGACTGAGAACTACAGTCTTCCATATGCCCAGGAAAGAAAGAGATATTTTGGAGAGGGTAGGTAAGTACAGTCTCCTAAAGGATGCAAGGTAACTAACTGTAAGTGGTACAGAGATTGTCATACATAATTCTTGTTTGCTTTTACATGTATTTGAAAAATATTAGTAGCACTTTAAGCCTGTGAGGTACATATTCCTTTTATGTAAATTTAAATTGAATTCTAATTATTCTGTGCTATATTTTTTTTTTTTTTGGTGGTACTGGGGTGGAACCCAGAGGCTTTCTACCTCCAGGCTATACTCCCAGACCTATTTTATACTTTATTTGGAAACAGGGTCTCACTAAGTTACGGAGAGCCTCACTAAGTAGCTGAGGCTGGCTTCGAACCTGTGTGATCCTCCTGTCTCAGCCTCCCAATATACTGTGCTATTATAATAAAAATGCTAAATGTGGCAAACAGATATTTAATATTTGGTGATACTGGCCTAAAGGAATTTCTATAAAGTCAAATTTTAGTATATGTAAAGGTTCAGGAAAATTAAGAGCACAGGGTGTGGCACAAAAATCTGCTCTTTAAAGTGGCATGATTCAGCAATTCACAGTCTGGGAGTATCTATTGGGAAAGATTATTCTAGAAGCCAGTTGCTCTTCTGCTGTTGGAATTGGGGAATAAGTGACAGAATCTCCCATGGAAGAGTCTGTATCTCCTGATAAGAACTTGGCTTCCCTGCCCCGTTTTGTTCCTCCCTATCAGATTTGAGGCTATTCTTCATACAATGATTTAAGACAAAGGACAATGGATGGTTCTGGATTGGAACACTTGACCTGGCAAGCAATACCTTTATTATTGGCATTTTTTTCACTAGTTTTTCCATGTTGCCTGATACCCTTCAATTGGCAGCCTAACTCCTCATAAATAAAATATATAATTATTAAATATTGTCTATAACCTCAGTGCTCTTCAGTCTTCTAAATCTCTATGTACTGTTGATGGTAAATTAGGGCTTTTTGTCTGTTTTTTGCTTTTTTTTTCTTTCTGGTGCTGGGCATAGAACCCAGGGCTTCTCATATCCTAGGCTAGAGCTCTATCACCAGGCTATATCTCAGCCTAGTAAATCAGTTTTTTAAAAAAAAATATTTCACTTCCATGTTTTCCAAGGGTATCTAGAAATCTCTCTTAAGTGGTATGATTTTGATGTCTCAATTTGTCTATTATATTCTTGGTTTGTATATAATTATTATTAAAACCCCCTTTATTTTTAAAACTGTCTTATTTGATGAAAATTTGTATGATGACCCATTTTCTGATGATTATTCTTATTTCATTTTACTGTATAAATGACTAATTTGGTCCCAAAGACTCGTTTTTTTTTTTTTTAATTCTACAGCTAGTGTCTAAAGCCACATGGAGGAAGCTGAATCTATGGATAGTTCTAGATGTTTAGTTTAAGAGTCTGTGTGTGTGTGTGTGTGTGTGTGTGTGTGTGTGTGTGTGTGTGTGTTACTGGGGTTCCTGGAAGCCCTTCTACCTCCGAGCTACATTCCCAGACCTATTTTATATTTGGAAACAGGGTCTCTTCGAACCTGCGCGATCCTTCTGTCTCCGCCTCCCAAGCGCGGGGATTACAAGCGTGCGCCACCATGGCCGGCTAACAGTCATTTTTTGGCACCATCTATATGTTTTCTACAGAATAGAAAGATAGGACACAGAGAGGATTCAAGGGAATACACAATGACAGTGATGAATGATGAATAAACCAAAGCACATTTGAAGAACCCAAAGGAATCCATTGTTCTGACATGTACTTCAAACTGCCCTAACCTAATCTGAAGGATGACATGCAACACCAAAGTCAAATCTTGGCATTTATAGTATTTATTCCCCCACTGACATTTAATAGTATGATTTTCTGCCTTAATGATTACAATGTCTTATATTGCCTCAATTCCATGATACAGTTAGGACAGGCATTGCACAATCTTAAGTAGAATTTCAGTTGTGCGGGTGTTTTATTTATAATAAAAGTTATAGGCACCACATTTACTTTTCTCAGAATCCTGTCATTAGATAATACCTATAAAAACTACTATTTACTTTGTAGTTACTTCAGTTCTGGAAGAAAGTAAAAGAGGATTTAGAAGGTACAGTATATCACAATTAGGTCTGTAGCTCATCAACCTGGCTTTTAAAATATGCAAGTGCCTACAGAGACCACCCCAGGTTAAAAGTCTCTAAATAGTTCATGTTGCTTCAGTGTTAAATAATGTTTAGAGTTGGTTATCTTTTGGAGACCTTGGCAATCTAATTATTTATAATATCTAGTGACATTTACGTTTTGCTAAATATACTCTACTTGCATAAAACCTCGTGATTAGAAAAGTGGGGAAAAATTCCTGACTGTACGTTTTGCTTATATATGAGGCTAAATACTGAATTATTTTTGTCATGATCACATGGTGTTAAACATACAATTCTCCGACTGTATCCTTAGTCACTACTATTTAAAATACAGAATAAGAAAAGGATATCATAGTTGAGTCCATTTAACTCTCAACTATCAAATTAAATATCTATTCTAGTTTATTGGTATCTTAAAATAATACGATTCATTTCCATGCCAACAGCTCTGGAGTGTTTGGTTTACTTTTTGAGATTGATTGAAAGTAGATTGTAAAGTTGACCTATTGTGTTAAGCTTATTTACACAACAGAGTGTCTTGAAAATAAACTCTGAAAGTGCACAGCAGTTGAATCCTGAGTATTTCCCATTCTGAGTTTTCTAATACCTGGTTTGCAAGGGACCCATTAGGTAGATAATCTCAAATTTATCATAGTTACCTAGGAGATCATTCCTTCAAAATTCATTCTTTCTTAAATTTGAATTATAGTGTAAAGTTTGATTTAGAACAACAACAACAAAAAAGAATCTGCTTTGAAGCTGAATTGAAGAATTTGCCTAAACAAATTATTTCATTCTCAAACATCTATGAAACTATTATGGATGACACTTTTTTTTTTCTTCAGGCTCTTAAAACGCACTTGGCTCAAAAGAGTTAAAAATAACATGACCAAGATGGAAGCAATATAAAAATCCTTAATTGTGGAAAAGACTAGGTGGATACTAAACACATGATTTTGGTACTAGATGGTTACATATCATTTTAAAATTTGTAATATTTATTCAAGAATAAATTGTGGTCAATGGGCAAGCAAAAGCCCTTCCTGACACCATCTCCTTGTCTTACATAGTCTTAAATAATAGAGTATTATATATAATTCCTTCCACCCCTCCCCCTCCCCACCCCAAAGGCGGACTTGTCTCCAGACGCTGAGTAACCGCGGCCAGTTATAAATGGGAGGGAGATGCGAGCAGGGCACGTGGACCAGAAACACTTCCTAGAAACAGCAAGTATGCTGCTCAGCCCAGCCTGAACTTTCCTGTAAACACCGCGCACTGACAGAAGGCATCCCCGCTGGGTGGATCCCGCACCTCCTAGAGGGAACTGCACTTCTTGTTTTTAATTAGCAAGGGGAAAGGTGAATTTAAACTATCTGTTGGCAAGTCGGTGCAAGAGGCTGACTTCTGAGAGGCTTCAAGGGGGCAGGAGAGCGTTCCTCTCCGCCGGGAAGGCAGCGCCTATGCTGGGTTTGTTTTCTGAATGAAAAGCTTGCCGAGCGACTGAAAAAAAAAAAAAAAAAAAATCCAGCTTCTTCCTCACTCTGCCGGCTTAGTTACAGAAGACAGCTCTAGGCAGGACATGGCTCTGAAGGCTCACTCCTTGGAATGTCCTCTTGCTCCCGGCTTTTAAACAACTGTCCCGAGGAAAGAAAGGTCGCACGTATCCAAATACAGCTTGACAAATGGCACTTTGGGACTGTGCTTTCTGGTGACAACGCGTTCGATCTCTGACAAAGCCTCTCGCGTGCAAGCTGCCCCCGGAGGAAAAAAAGTCCTAAGTAAAACTCAAACCTGCCCTGAGTGAGGCTCCGGGGCTGGCGGCTGAGCAGACAGCATGGAATCCGCCCGCCGCCTCATCACCTGGCTCCTGTGGGGTCACCTGCTGGAGCTGTGGACAGGAGGCCACACAGCTGGCACTCACCACCCTCGGCTACGCCTGTCACATAAAGGTAGGTTACCTTTTACAGATTCTTTTGTTTAGAAAAAAAAAAAAGGTAAAAGTATAAAGGCATTTAACATAAGCCCATAGTTTCCCAAGACCCTTAAGTGCACCTGAAACGTTTTATTGCAAAACTCACCTGAGAGTCTAAGTACTTGTAATGAATAAGTCTTACCTACCTCGTCTGAAAATAGTGCAACATCACAAGTCAACTGAGAGATGTTATTTTTGTCTTGTAGATACTAGGTTTTATTCAGAAGTTCACTCACTAGTAGACGGAACAGAAAGATGGGAAGCAGGTAGCAAAAGCCTTGAGAGGCTGGCTCTACCGCTAGCAGCAGGTACTTAAATGCCAATGGATGTCTTATGGGAAACACGGATATTGGGGAGAGGCTTTGGAATAGAGGCAACGTTTGTTTTTGTGGGGTGTGTGTGTGTCTGTGTGTGTTTCTCTCTCTTTTTTTCCACCTTCATAATGAGAAAAAGAGGAGGAGAAAATTCCTGAGAAGAAAAATGATGCATACCTTCCCATGATAACAGAGCGATCACCATATATTTAAAATTACTAATGATTAATATAAATTATCTTTCTATGTGAATTGATTATTATAATATGTTTATGTATTGTGTGACAAAACAAAATACTGATTTTAATGGCAATCATTACAAACTGACTTATATTGCTTGAAGTATTAGTACTCACTAGCATCTGTTCTTTTTAATGTAAATTCACCTTGCATTACTGAGGGTCTGTCTACCAAGGAGTGTTTAAATATTTCATCGTGCAATTATGTCCTGTAAGGCAACATCATACTCATAAATAAATGATCAAAAGATAAATAGGCTTTACATAAGGACTAGTAAAAGCCAGCCATGGATAAATTTGGTGACTCTTCCTGTAAACAAATAAACAAAACCCAGGCTCTGAGAAAGTGACTTCTGCTGACTTAAAAGAAATTTGGAATAAATTATCAGGAAAAAAGGATGTATTAACACCAACCACTGAGGAAGATAGCAGATGCTCTAATGAGGTTACATAAGAGATATTTTTCAGTTGTGTAAGCTTTTAAATTATCCCCCATTAAGGACAGATAGAACCTGTAGCTTCTTAATATAGGTTAAATATTTACCAAAAAGTGGAACACATAAAGGGGTCTCGGTTTCATATGACATGATCAGTCTTTTTGTCTTTTTTATTGTATAGTGGTAAAGGTAATGGCCATGATAGAAATTTCTCATGATTAAAATAATTAAATTATACATACATATTTTCTTACTTTAGATAAATTTCTTATACTACTATCAAGTAGATATCATAAATTTAAGAAACCATGACACTTAATTTGTCAAATATTTAAAATAGGATACTCAGAATTTGATTTGGGAAGATATATCATGAAATGTCTATTTCATGAAATTCCTATTTCTAAGAACTATAATCAAATATATCTAGTTGTAAAGACTTGATGTGATGGAATATAGACAAATAAGAACACCACAATAAATGTAATAAATTTATTGTTTTTCTTATGTAAACAAGTGAACAAGCTGTCAGTTTTGTCAAGCTATCATTATGCTGTGCCTTTTAACCTTTTATAGAGGTACTTGATTATTATTATAGAGGTACTTGGTTTTTGATAGCTCAGTATCAGTATGTGTTCCAGGCTACTTCATTTGATATTTTATAGGAGAGCTCACAGTTTGGTCAGAGTCTAACAGAAGTCTCTGATATAATAACATGTATGACAGTGTTATCAAACTCATCTTCATGATGTCTCTCTTAATCAAAGAAATAATTGTAACTGATTTTATGAGTTTTGTCATAGGGTAGAGGGTAAGACTGCTGGTTTTTATGTGTGCAGTAGATTGAAAACTCTTGCAACATTTTCCTTTGGCATTTGTTAACCTTTGATCCAACAGAAGCAGCTAAAAATGTACAATATTATGCTTTAATACAAAGGCAGTATAAAGTCACCTGAAAATAGAATATTCTTACATGTTCAATGTATTAGCAAAGTCAGCCAGGAGATTACAATGGAGATGTAACCTGAAGCAGCAAATGCCTGCTGCACCCCATGTGCCCTGGGGCAATAGAAGAACACACAGTGTCAAAGTAGGAACATTCAGTCGAGCAAGATATGAACAGCCCACTTACCCATTCACACTCTAGAACTCAACAGACATTTCAGAAGTGTTCAAAACTAGGAATAATGCAGTTCAGATCAATATCTGCTGTCTTGAATGAAGTCAGTAGTGGTGAATTTTACATTTAGATAATTAAAATGATAAATGAGTGGATCTTTTAAAGTAAAGGATCCCAGGTATATGTGATAAAGCACCTCTGTACTGCCTGACTTCCTCTAGATGTGGTCTCCTGAATTAAACCAATAATTCTTTTCATAGCAGTGGTCTATGTCATAGGGAGAAAGGCAATTATTGTCTTACATCCTCCACCTTCCACATGACATTGGAGAACAAAATGTATCTTTCTTAAGAGGAGGAAGAGAAAGTTTAAGTGTCATATACAAGACGTGAGTTAATTTATATAAACATACATTCAGACAGATAGTCTGAAAATTCCTTTTTTCCTTTCTCCTCTGCTTTTGAAAATGACATATTCTTAAATAGATCTTGAGAGAAGGAGGCCAATAAGATTAAAGAGACCAAAAGGTAGAAAAAGAGAACAAAGTAGAAAGGTAGTATGAAATATAGATCATCTTTTAATCTATTTTCCATTGTCCAATACATGATATGGGGTATTAAACTCCTCTCTCCATTTACTGACTATCCTGCCCCACTTAGATATTAAGAAAATAAGCTAACAGGAACTAGCCTAGTAGATAAAAAGGACAAAATAATTATTCTTCTCTAGGTAAAACATGTCTTGTAATGTAATATATTTTATAGGCACAAAATAAACTGAATTAACAAATAAAAATATAGCTAATATTAAAATGGCAACATGGCCTTCTATAAAAGAATTTTCAGTAAAGATATAATTTGAGGATGGCTTTATCAGGCAAATTATTTTTAAAGTTCTTAAGTAATTTTACATTATAACTAACTTTTTTTTTCCAACTAATGAGGGTAATGCTGGTGTCAAAATTCCAATATTCTGCTCCAAGAATTTTCTTGAAAAACAACTGTGATCCTTTCCTTGGAAAGAGAAGGAAAGAAAAAGAGACCTGGTGGATTTAGCTACTTCCCTCTGTTGATATCTGTTCTCTCCTTATCTCTCACCATCCTGCATTAATGAGGTTACAGGGAAGGCAAAAATAACCTTCTTGATAATGGAGTTCAAAGAAGAAAAAACAGAGACCTATGTCAAGGAAGAAATCCCAATGCATGTTGAAAATCCCAGTCAAGAGAGAATTCCATCAATGAAATTCAATCAAGGGAGTTTGGTAGATGGGGTAGGTGTTCAAAGTCCCCAAAGGGAAGATACCATCTGCCAGCAGATGTTCTCTGAGGATGTTTGGTGAAGAGACAGTTAAGTAAAGGCATGAATATGGCAGAAATTCACTCCTAAACTATGTTGACATAATGGATATTGAAGTATTGAATATGTATCCATACTCAAATAATATGTAATAGAGTTAGTCTATCTGTATTTAGGTATAGTTCAGAGAACTCAGGATTTTAAGTCAGAAGTCTCTACTTCAGCTCTAGTCCTTCTACTTAAAATGATGGTAACTTTCTGTACCTTAGTTTCCTCAGTTTGGAAAACAGGGATAGAAATGGTATCTTTCCTATATATTTTATTGTGTGTGTGTGTGTGTGTGTGTGTGTGTGTGTGTGTGTGTGTGTGTGTGTGACTGGGGATGGAACCCAGGGGCTTTCTATCTCTGGGCTACACTCCCAGACCACCTATTTTCTATTTTATTTGGAAACAGGGTCTCACTAAGTTGCTGAGAGCCTCACTAAGTAGCTGAGGCTGGCTTCAAACCTGCATGATACTCCTGTCTCAGCCTCCCAAGTACTGGTATTAAAAGCATGGGCCACCATGCCCAGCTTTTATTTATTTATTTATTTATTTATTTATTTATTTGGTGGTACTGGGGATGGAATCCAGGGGCCTTCTATTTCTGGACTACACTCCCAGACCTATTTTATATTTTATTTGGAAACAGGGTCTCTTAAGCCAGCAGAGGCTGGCTTCGAACCCATGCGATCCTCCTGTCTCAGCCTCCCAAGGGTGGGGATTACAAGCATGCGCCACCACACCCGGCTCCACGCCCAGCTTTTCATTGTGCTTTTGAGAAGATCAAATGAGACAACAAGACTTGTGAATATACTTTATAACCTAAAATTATTAATGTTATTATTAATGTTTAGTTAATGTTTTCTGAAAACAAATATAAATTGAAAATGTTGTAAGGAAATGTATCCTAAAAAGAACAACCCTCTGGCATGCCATTAGTTTAGATTTTAGCTAAATGCTTATATAATGCTAAATAGACAGAAATTGGTCTTAAATAATATAAAAATGAACATTTTTTTCCTGATAGATTATAGTCATTCAAAATTTTGTCTTCCATACTTTTGACCCCTAGCTGTAATAACTCAGGAAAGTATTATATCATATGTCCATTTTTTCAATATTCATAGCCAATGTGTTTTTGCTATAAGTCTATATATTTTATATATTATACAAATATATTCAATAACACAGACTTTTGGAACTCTTTAATTTACAAGAAGAAATTGACATAGGGCTCTAGAAGAACATAATGCTAAATAAAATTTTGGATGACTATCCTGGAGGCTGTGGTATTTAGTTTCTATCCAGAGCAAATAAAAAATGAGGCAGAGACTGAGCCAATTTTTCCTGACCAAGCTCATAGTTTTGGTTCCCCAGCCGATCACTAGGCAGTATCAATACTAATATTAGTCACATATTCCTGGGTGTTAATAAATAAAAACTAGTCATAAGGCATGATTCATAACACAATAGTTAAATAGAACCCAGGAGTAAATATTAACCTACATACTCAGAACTCCATCAGGAAGTGTCAGTGAAAACTAAGTGGTAGATTTGCTAAGAAACCAACAGTTTATATTAAAAAAAATAGAGCTGAGCGTGGTGGTACACTTGTGATCCCAGCATTCAGGAGGCTGAGACAGGAGGATCCTGGTTCGCATACAGCCTCAGCTACTTAGTGAGGCCCTCTGCAACTTAGTGTGACCCTGTTTCAAAATAAAGAATAAAAAATAGGGCAGGGGGTGTAGCTCAGAGGTCGAATGCTCCTGGATACCATTCCCAGACCTGCAAAAAATAAAAATAAAAAAATATTAACCACTGACTGGGGAGAATTACAGTCTTTGTTGAGTTTGGTTTATAAAAAATATGTTCCACATAAAAGGTCTATAAAAGGATGTTAGATGCTGCTATTTTATTATTATTATTATTATTATTATTATTATTATTATTATTATTTTGTGTGTGGTACTGGGGATAGAATCCAGGGGCATTGTACCTCTGAGTTATAACCCCAGCCCTATTTTTTATTCTTTATTTTTGAAACAAGGTCTCACTAAGTTGAGGAGAGTCTCACTAAATAGCTGAGGCTGTCTAAGATCTGTGATCCACCGTTCTTAGCTTCCCAAATGCTGGAATTACAAGTGTGTGCCACCACGCCTGGCTATTATTTTTATAATTGCTACAGATATTTCCCATGGTTCACATCAATACATTTGGATATACAAAAGCCCCTGAATGGGTCTATGAATTATTCATCTCTTATCTGGATATTGCATATTACAGTGAGAAAGCATTTATTCTTTAGTATAGAAATAGGATGAGGAGATGACAGAGTTAGGAAAAGCAGAAAATTGAATTTATAAACGAAGTGGACCAAATTTAGATTGAAGTTGTGTGTGCACAACTCTTTTAAAATTGTTCAAGGCCAGGGACAGTGTTCTATATATAAAACTTGACCAATACCTGTTACTAATTTGATTAATAAACATATGTAATAGTTATAATAAAATATCCTTTTAAATAATATATCAAATACAATATCCTTTAAAAAATTTATGTTGCCTTTTTTTATTTTACTGTCCATGTCTGATTTGCCATTCAGAGAGTATTTCATGGAGAGGGCCACTCTTGCTTTCTGGAACAATAACATTTTGTAGTTCTCTTGTCTCAGCTTTATGACCTATATATAATAAAGCACCAAACCATCAAATTGGTTGTTATGGATGGGAATTGCTAATGATCTGTGGAGTCAGTTTTATTTCAACAACAACATCTACAAGAGTCATTACTGGGACTTCTTGGTAAGGGAATGTGCAAAGCTTTACTCCTTTAACTCTTCTGTGGTTTAGTAGAGGGACTTAGTCTGTAGGAATCTAGAAATGGCACTATACATACTCAGCTACCACAGTGTTAAAGTGGTCTTGAAAGTTTAGTCTCAGAGAATTGACCATTAAACAAAACTGAAATCACACCACTTATTTTCCAAAGGGTGCAGAGTGAATATTTAGATTATTTTCTTAGTTTCAATAGATAGGGCCAAAGTGTTGTTAGTAATTTTTAGCACAACACCTGACACTTTGAAACACTCTATGTTATACAAAGGAGGATGGTTGCTTATTTTTATAATAATTTTCTCACAGTGCAGTTTTAAATAACTTTAGCCATAAAGTCTTGTGTTTTATTTGAAGCATAAGAGAGTATTGATGTCATTAGCTCTCCCAGACATAAGCAAGGATTTTTCTCTATATTTACCATAAGGATGATAATGACAAGACTGGATATTCTGTAGGCAGGATATTCTAGACTTGGAATGAAAAGGATATGTCAATACCACATTTAAAACAAGTGCTACTACTGTGTCCAATATTGAAAGGACATTTTTTGTTAAAGAATATGCTAATTTCAGAGCAGAGTTCTGTATGGAATTGCTAATTTGCCTTTATGTGGTCCTGTGGTGACTAAGGCCGGGATTTAATCAAGAAATTTCAGTCTGTCTGAGTTCTAAAGCTTAGTTACCTCCACAATATATGGAAAAATAAAAATCAATTGACTTGCCTTATTTTTGAAAATCAGAAATGAATTTCTACTTCTATCTCTTGTGACTAAGCTCTTAGCCATCTCTGTTATCTGCTCAAGGACTTAACTCATAGCCTCAGAAAAGTAAACAAAGAAAATAGTTTAGCTCAGGTATTATAAAACATTCTCACATTCTTATTGTCCTGAATATCTTAGACTTTGGATGAAACACACCTAATATGAGTGTGGAATCTGGTTATATGGCATGAGCAAGGTAATTATGTTTTCTAAGTATGAATTCTCTCTCTCTCTCTTTTTTATTTTGTGGTACTGGGGTTCCTGGAAACCATTCTACCTACAGGCTATACTCCTAGACCTATTTTATACATATACATATACATATACATATACATATATATATATATATATATATATATATATATATATATTTTTTTTTTTTTTTTTTAATTAGGAAACAGGGTCTCTTAAGCCAGAGAGGCTGGTTTTGAACCTGCGCCATCTTCCTGTCTCTGCCTTCCAAGCTCAGGGATTACAAGCGTGCACCACCACGCCCAGCCTGAATTTTCTCATCTTTAAAATGGTATACCATTTAATTTATACTTTGGAAAGATTACAAGAGATAATACAAAATAATGTGGCAGAATACTTAACCCTTAGGAAGCTTTTCATAAATTACTCAATGAGTCAGAAAAATTCAGAGATAATTAGTGTATGCTAGTCTCCCTTTTTATTCTAAAAGCAATAATCATGGACTAATTATAAAATTACAATTTAAAATGAGGAAAGATCCTTAATCATCACAGCTTTTTATTTGAGAGAAAAGGTTTTCTTTCATGAAAGCCATCTCTTTTTAAAGATGACTAGAAGAAATAGGGAGAGTATTTGTGAGTTACTATAGAATTATTTTGTTAATTATTTAAGGAAAGGTGGAACTTTATCTTCTGGTGTCTTGGAGACAACAGACCAAATCCACAAAATAAACCATTACTAACAAAGGTAACTGTAGACCAGACATTGCAAAGCACAATAGAACTAAGAGCACAAAGGCCAGAGACCACACTGATCAAAGTTAAACTAAACAGTGTCCTATATGCTGCTATCAGCTCAGCATGTGTTGTTTGCTTTGAAAGTGAAAGAAAGTCTTCTGTTCTGCTTCCCCCAGTGTAAAAATATCTGGGACAGGGCATGGTTTCCAACACTTAGTAGGTATTCAGTACATGTCCATTTACTGCACATGTGATTAAGACAAAATGATTTAGAGCTGTTTTTCAAAGGAGAGTCTATAGGGGGTAGGGAGTGAAGAGTACCAAGGAAACTAAAGAATCCTGAACAACTATTTATGACTTCTTGAGTAAAACATGCATTAGGAGAAGAGCCGGGCTGTTTTCTGGCTATTCACCTTTTTTCCCCTCAGTGTTACCTTTAGTAAAACAGCAGGGGCTTCAGAAGTCCTGGAGGTATCAGCTGTTTCTTCTCATCTGTACTCAGTCTTCTTACCAGTCTACTTTTTGATGTAACTGTCATTCTTGAGTTATCACCAAGACCCCTCCCTTTCTCTTGTTGCTTCGTTCTCTGACTACTTTGTTGTATGGTTGGCACCACCTCTCTTCTCTTTTTCTCCTCCCTGACTTCTTTTGCAGATAAATACGTCTTACTTCTTTCTCATTTTTTGCTAGAGGTGGAAAGGACACATATTTGTAGTGAGTGGTGTATAGTCACTCATCCTCAGTTTACCTCTAATATTCATCTCATGTTTGGTGTCTAGTCTGATGACAAGAAAACATGACCTTTAAATTTAAAACAAGTTTACTCATTAGGCATTAAAATTTTTTGAGATCCATGATTTAGGGAATACTGGAATATTAAGTGAATAGCTTCATAGCCTCCTGGGCCCCATATCCACTCTCTAGCCTGTGTTTTTGGTGGGAAGCTGCTGCTCACAGGCACCATAGAACCAGATTGTAGCAGGGGGAGTGGAGAAGGTTTAGGGCACTGAATAGGAGAAAGCCAAACCTGCCAACTCTGAAGCCTTCTGTTGCCTTTAACTCAGATAAGTCAGAATAAAAAGGGGGGTTTATTTATAGGACAGAGCAGGGGGAATAGCATCCCTAAGAAGAAGTCTCAGTGGTGATTTTAGGTAGCTAGCCCACCTCCAGAAGCCATTAAAAAAAAGCGAGAGAGAAGAAAATAGAAATACAAGAGGCAGGAATAAAGGTCAACTGAAGAGACTGACTCTTCCCTCCTAGGAAGTTATGGGAACTGACAAAGCTTTACATTCCGAGTTCAAGATACACTGAGAATCTAAAGCCAAATAGAAAATGTGCTCACAGCATGGCACCAAGCTGTTTACTACTGATTGCGCTTTTCCTGAGTCAAAATGTTTATTATGAGTCACATGATGTCTCAGGGCCTCTCTAATTCCAGAAGTGTAAGACTTCTTTTTTCTCCTTACAGGCCATTCCAATCCATCTTATTTTTCCAAAATACTTAAAAAATATTGGAAACACCCTGTTGTAGTGAAGAGTATAGACTCATAATTTTAGACAAAATTATGTCACTTGCAGGAAAATGATGTAACTTGAGGATATTATGCTAAGCAAGATTCGCCAGTCTCAGAAAAGAACAGTTGTATGTTTTCTCTCATATGTAGAAGGAAGATAGAAATTGGGAAACAGATAAAGGAGGAGAGACACCAATGGAGTGATGGAGAGGAGTTAGGGAAGGGAAGAGGAGGGATAGAGAGGTAAAAAATGTAACAGTTGAAATAATGCTATATAGACATATATGTATTAAATTACTAATGCCAGTTGCAAAGACATAAAGGGAATGGGAGGGAGCAGGTAAGACCCAAAGGGAAATGCCCCAACAGTTGTGTGCAAGTGTGTTTCTATCCATCTAAACCTCAGTATGATGTATGATCGCAATGTACTAATAAAAGTAGAAGAAAATGTCCTGGGTTTGGATCTACAATATTCTAAACTTGATACTGCGTTATTCTTGTGAAATCATGGAACTTCTGAAACTTACTTTCTTCATAATTATAAAAAAACTTGGTCTTTCTATCCCATATGATGGTTGAAGAAAAAAATTAATTGTATCACAGCATAGAAATATAATATGGTATTATAATGTTTCATAATATTTTTAATTTATATAACTGCCTTTAAGTACATTTTAAGTTCCTTTTTCTGGTCAAAATGTAGTGTCTTATGAGACCTTTGTGGACAGAATAAAATTCTTATTCAAGTAATTTCTAAAACCTGTAATTATTGGATGGGCATTTGTTATCTACTGAATTTTATGAAACTTTTTTCGTAGTTGGCTTCTACATGATGCTCAAAATGATGAAATCATGAAACTTAATAAAAGGTAGAAAAAGAGGTAGAGGTACTGCTAAACACTGCACGTGAAGAAAGCCTTTTTGGATTTCCTTGCAGGAAACAGATGATGTTTTTGTGGTTTTTCTTCCCACTTTTCAAGCTAGGGAAGACAGCAGATAGAAACTGGTGTTAATCCAAACCGGGCGTGGTGGCGCACGCTTGTAATCCCAGCACTTGGGAGGCTGAGACAGGAGGATTGCAAGGTTCAAAGCCAGCCTCAGCTACTTAGTGAGGCTCTCAGCAACTTAGTGAGACCCTATTTCCAAATAAAATATAAAATAGGTCTGGGAGTATAGCCTGGAGATAGAAAGCCTCTGGTTTCCACCCCCAGTACCACCAAAAATAAATAAATAAATAATTAAAAGGAAAAAAAGAAACAAACATGTTAATTCAATGCTACACGGTCTGCATCTTAGGGAGTGGCAGCAGTGGTATCCCTGGAAGCTGCTGATGAGATCAGCGGAGTCAATAGTATTGTAGCTCTGGAATCTCCAGTTTTACAAGCCTTCTAGGTGATCATTAGTGCATACTCAAGTATGAGAAGCACAGGCTCCATGTGTTTGAGAGAGAGAGAGAGAGAGAGAGAGAGAGAGAGAGAGAGAGAGAGAGAGAGAGAGAGAGAGTCTTACTTTCATTTTACTGTTTTCATCCCTCCCCCCAGGTCCCCCATAATGTAAGAATGTCATCTAAGTGTTCAAAGAACACCTCTGATCTTGACACATATATTTAAATTCTTAGATACCTAATTATATAGAGTTCTATGAATATTTTTTAAATTGAACTTGATGAACATAGTTATTGATCACAATTTACTACCTAAGTATATCTTTATGATGATTGATGGCATAAATTGTGATGCATCATGCTATATTGAGTTCCGAGGAGAAAACACCTAATATTGATTAGTTGTGGGAAAGCATTTTGTAAGATTCAAAAATCCTTGAATCTCTCAATGAGAAGTTTTCCTGGACTAATGACGTTGGGATGTCACTCACTATTTCACCCTTTAGGTATATATTCGATCTCCCCGTTCAGGGATTTAGGAGTTTCTGTGTCTTTTCAGGGAAGATGTGTTCATTAAGTCATTCTCTTCTTCCAGAAATATTTGTTGAGCTTTATCAATGCTTTAGATACTGAGCATCCAATTAGAATTTTAAAAACAAAATGACACAATTTTATAAAGATAATACAATATCCTGGATGACATTCTGGGGTGGTGAAGAGTTATTAGGTAGAAATTAAGGAAGTCCTTTCTTTTTCACGGGCCTGGGGATGGAACCCAGGGGCATCCTACCCCCCGCCCTATTTGTTCTTTAATTTGAAACAGGGGCTCACTGAGTTGCGGAGGGCCTCCCTAAGTAGCTGAGGCTGTCTGTGAACCAGGATCCTCCCGTCTCAGCCTCCCAAATGCTGGGATTACAAGCATGGGCCACCATGCCCAGTTTAAGAAAGTCTTTATAGAGTATGGATTTTAGTTAATAACAATGTGCCAATATTTGTTCTTTACTATGATAAAATCATCATATGGTAAGATATTAAAACAGGAAAAACTGAATATATATAGTTGATAACTCACTTTGTTAACTGCATGATTTTCCTGTGAATACAGAAATATAGAACCATTTTAAAAATTTTTTTATTAGTGCATTATAGTCATACATCTTAATGGGGTACAAAATGATAGAGGCATACCTATACACATCACTAATTTAGATCTCTCTATTATACACACACACACACACACACACCACCACCACACTGAGTGTTACTTCAACCCTACTTCCCAAGAAGTTGAAGATCTAGTTATTAAAAGAGACAAGTCATAATAAATCCAGAATAGAAAATAGAAAGCTGGAATATAAAGATTGTATATATATATATATATATATATATATATATATATATATATATACACACACACACACACACACACACACACACACACACATACATGTACAAACCCATACATACATACATACATACACTAAAAATTAAGATTGGGTTTATGGAAATATAAAGTTGAGATTGAAGGGTAAACCAGAACAAATTATCCTTGTTTTACTCTACCTTGCACCATCCCTACCCTGTTCTCACAGTTATCCATTACACAGAGTACTCTGTATCTTCCCAGAAACCCATTTCCCTAGATATCTAAATAACCTAACTCCACTGTGTTCATAATTCTACTATACTAGTACAAATATTCTTTGCTCATGCTAATTTAAATTTTTCCATTTTAATGTGGGTCCAATTCATATGTCCTTTGTATGAGTAATAAATGAATATTGCAGATTTACAAGTAGATTCTGAAAAATTTGAAGGCAATTATTTTGCATTATATTGTTTTATTCTTAGAATCTAATGTATTTTAGATATTTAAGTGTATTTTATCTATATTTATGTATATAATTTATTTTTTATATATAATTTAATTATGAACTTTAATGGTTTTTTTCCTGGGTGTCACATACAAATATGTTTTTAACAGAGACAGCAGGAAATGAAATGATGGGACAAGGGAGCTTCCAGAAGGAAAAACAAACAATGAGAACACTACTCTTCTGCTTCCTCTGTAAAACACAAGGCACTATTTTGCTTTCAGGTCATTTATTGCAAACATTTTAAAGAGAAACCCAGAATTGCTCTAAAATGACCTGGAATATATCTGCATATTCATCTAAGATACAGATACAGTGTGAGGTTTGGGCAAAGGGTGACTGGAATTCCTCTGGGCTGTTCACCCCATCTTGCCAGGAGCTGTGCATCTTTCCTTCTCGTTGGCTCTGGTTGTGATCTCCCAAGGAGCAGTGTAACGTTCATTCCCTTACTAAGAACTAATACATGACAACCATGACAAAGCAGAAGGCAAAAAGAGATTGCAAAAGAGTAATAGCTTATCTAACATCTTTGTTTTTAAAGAATCTCTAAATGACCAAAAGCAAAAGGTTTTGGTTTTGACTTTTATCAGTTTGTTCCTGTGCAAAGGTTGTTTTATGAATAATTTGACCATGTTGTCTTTGACATACCATTTTAAAAACATAGCCACTGGCAATCATATAGTAGGAAGAAAAAGCTAGTTATGTTTTGTAGATATACTTAGTTTATGCAATATATCTTAATTTATTTCTTAATGTAAATTGAGAAAGAACTAATGAAAGTTTCATCTTAGTAAAATTTAACTACATTTATAAGCCATGCAAAAATATTTTGTCATGCATGTACTTAATTTATCAAAATCAATTGATATTATATTTTGATTTTTTCTCTCTTTTTGAAACCAAACTAATTTAGTAGAATTAGTTACATAAAACTATAAATCCGCAGACATGTCAATTCAGAAGAAATCACACATTTTTCACTATTACTACTATAAGGAATAGACAAAAATAAAGAGAAACCATTGACTATTTTTAGAAGCTAAAGTGAAGATGTCACAATATTTATAGAGAATAAAATAATTTCTATCATTCTGAACAGGAAAAATAATACATATTTTAAAAGAAAACAGAAAAACTAATGGAAAGTAAAAACGATTCCTTTTGAGAACAGGTTTTTTATGAAAGTGACATAATTATCTCAAGCAAAATGAAATAAAATAAACATCAACAACAAAGCAAAAAGAAAGAAAATTTAAAAATTCACATTATAACAATGTATGTATCACATATTTTTGTTTATATAAATGATAATAGACAAATATTTTTAATTTTTTATAAATTACAAGCATGGTGGTGCATGCTTGTAATCCCTGCAATTGGGAGGCAGAGACAGGAGGATCACGCAGGTTCGAAGCCAGCCTTGCTGGCTTAAGAGACCCTGTTCCCAAATAAAAAATATAAAAATAGGTCTGGGAGTGTAGCCCGGAGGTAGAAGGGCTTCCAGGAACCCTAGTACCATCAAATTAATTAATTAATTAATTAATTCTTATAAGTGCTAAAATATTGAGTTTGCGGTCAGTTTGGGGTCTGGGGCAAATTGAGTTAATCATATGACTTATTCTTAGAATAGCCATACAACTCGTTTTAAAAATGCGAATTAAAAGGAGAGAACATTTGTTTCAAAGTCAATTTTTAATTTTAATTGTAGGTATACTTGATTCATATAATTGCATATTTTCACTAATAGAGGAAAGTAAAAGAGGCCCTTCTTATTTTGCCCCCCAAAAAGAAAGAGATGATAGAAGGTAGGATATGAAATAGTGGAATGGATTTCAGACATCACCCAAAATACCAATTTTACTAAATTGTTATAGTCAGGAGAAGTAAATGTTTTAATTTCTACAACACATTAATATGCTTTCATCTCCTTATAATTCCCCAACGCAAAAATTCCTTTTTATAATATTTAAATAACCATAGGAAGAAGAAAATATTATAATTAAGACAATGCTTCCTATTAAAAGAATGAAATTATATCTTCTTCATTATACTGCTGAGAAGTAAGACAAAAGTTACGTGCTGGGCACTGCTGCTGGGCACTGCTTTTGACAGATTTTTTTGCCAAATGTTTTTTACTTGCTCCAAAATGTGTATGCCCAAAATGAAGTCTGATATATTTTAGGATTATAGAAGAACTTCATATCTGGAGGAAAAAAGAGAGATTTCTAAGCTTTAAAAATCAATAAAATTGGACAAAAATTAAAATGAAAAATAACATTGGATAATTGATACCAATAAGAGTTTACCCAGCAGTAAAAGAGTAATCACTCAGAAACAGGTTAGATGCCTTTGATAGTATTGAATGTAAGTAATATGTTAGGCTTTTATTATATTTATGCCTTTTATTATGCTTATGCTTTATAATCCATAATTATGTTTATTAGACATCTACATTTCTATAGTAGTCAATATATGATAACCACAACATGGTGCTCTAAATTGGAAATGTTACTAGTCCTATTGTGTGGTAGTCAGCCACTGGATAGCTAGAACGGATCTTGGAGTTGCTTTGTGGAAGTCCAGGGATAGTGTTAATAGGGAAAAAAATGAATAAAAGATTGCTCTTGGTTTAGTTTTGCTATGGGGAGGGGACACTGGCCAGCAAAGTCTCTCAGGAGGTAAGGCAGCACCCTCCCTGGGGGCGGTCTGTGTAATAGTGCAATTTGTTGCTGTGCTTCACTGTTGAGGCCCCCCTAACCAGTCTCCAGCCTTCCATTCATGCTGCTAACCAGCAAAATCTCCCTTTGTCTTCACTGACTCTTTTTTCCTCTTAACAAATAGACCCAGCTGCTACTGCAGCCGGTGGCCCAAACTCGCCCCAGCTGCTCTTTCTGAGGATGGCAGCCAGGGTAAAGAACAACAGCTGGGATTGGCTTACTTTGGCATGTAAATAATTTTGGGTGGGTCCATTTCTAAGTTTATAATAATTTCATTTAATTTCCATAATCTTTCCTTCTACTGAACTTCTATTAAGCAAGTAAGTGATACTGGGTGTGGTGATGCACAACATACCTCTAATCCCAGTACTTGGGAGGCTAAGACAGGAGGATCACAGGTTTGAGTCCAACCAGGACCACTTTGTGAGATGTTGTCTCAAAATAAAAAAATAAATGAGCAGACAGTGTAGTTCAGTGGTAGAGTGCCCCTGTATTCAATCCCCAGTTCCTAAAAAAAATTAAAAAACCCCAGATATGTGCTGTTTTTTAACATGTTTTCCTCTTCTGGCTTTGAATCTCTTTATATCAAGACAGGCATGTGGATTTATTTTTGTACATCATTATTTTTCACTATTTGGGAAAAATGTGATACAAACACATGTATGAATATGATATGGGACATGTTATTAACCTTTCTCTAACTAAAAGGGTTGGATAATAAATAGTACTTAACCCACTGATTGTGATAAAAGGTTAAATGAAAAAAACTTTTCAACATATTTAGAATACTGCTTGGCACATAGCAATCGCTAAGTAAATGGTTGAAAGAAAGAAAAATCAAATATAGTGAGGAAGAGGAAAAGAGAGAATATAAGAGAGTATAAGAGAAAGAGAGAGAGAGCAGGAGAGAGAGAGAGGGCCAAGGAGGAGGGAAAGAGGAAGGGAGAAGGGAGAGAGGAATAACTGTTCTATGGAAAAACTAGGTGTACTTGGGCAGTGAAGACCAGTGTCACACACTTAGCACTTTATGTATTTCTTCTAAACAAAAATATCACTAATTAGAATAATATCTTAGTTTAGGAAAGCTAGTATCCTTTTACCCAAACTGGAGAATTTCTTTGAATGTAGGAATTTTGGTTAATTACCATTCACGCTGGAGTAATCATATTCTGAGCATCCAACCACGTGGTCATAGCATTTATCATTTTGAAATTGTGCCTTTTCATGGAAAGGAGAATCACTGCCTGATTGTCCATTTCATCCTTTAATATTCTAGTGAGGAAAAAGTATTTACGTATCTAATCCAAAGTCTGACTTGCTACGTCTTCCACCATTTAGTCTTAATTCTTTCTTTCAGCATCACTAGGACATGAATCATGTCAGATCTCCAAATATTTAAAGATAGCTATCAAGTTCTTTTGTTATAGGTGAATGTTCCTCATGCCGTGGTTAACTCCACTGTGCTCTCCCTGATCTGGTCATGTTCCTGTTCGTTAGTGTCTCCCTTAAAATGGAGCACTGCAGTTCATACTCCAGGAGGACTTTCCTTTCTCATACATCAGTGGTGCTGTTAACCGACGATGACTTTTATTTATTAAAGCCACCTGAGTTGACAGCACTTTATTTGGCAAATATGCCATTCTATTCATTTATATTGAGATTGCTGTCAGCTCTTCTAAGGGTTTCTACATAGACTCTGTTAAGCCAGCTCTTTCCTTTATTTCACATGTGTGGTTTATTTGCTGAAGTTAAGGAAATCCCTCTTCTCTCTGCAGTCTATCATGTGGATCCTAAGCATAGTAACGCTTGGTGTCCTGGAAAAGACATGATCTCTGGAGTGAGACATTCCAGGATTCAAAGATTGGCTTTGCTATTACGTGTCCTTTTTAAATATGCTTCATATCAGTTTCTACATTTATTATCTTTAGGAAATCTAGTTAGAGATTATAAAATTTGTGTTAGTTGTAGAGATATTTTAAGTATTTCTTGATGTTTAAAACACACATATTATGGGTTCTCTTAAAAATGTCAGTATTTGGAAAAATCTTAAGGCACATTTAAGACATGTTTTTATTATAGTATATAAAATATATAATTTTGGATTTGTTAGAAGATGTAGAAAAGTAAATGTCACTTGTATAATTAATGAAAGATTAATAAAATTTTAATGTGAAGAAACAAAAAAGAATCTTCATAGTTATAATAAACAGGAGAGTTTTTAAATGTCTTAATTTTTTTTATTTAAAAAGAATTTGGAATGGTCACCACAACAGAATGACAGAATTAAAATATCATCATAGCTGTGATTGCTTAATTTTGTAACTTTAATTTGCTGTCATTTTGTAGATTTGCCAGTCTCTCTGGGTATTTGTAGCAAGTCCTGTGTTTTAAAAAAGAGGCATATGATATTTCAGAATATTTTTCATTAACTCTTCGTAAGTCAAACAGTAAGCTATAGTAATATCATTCCGTGGAAGATTTTACATGTTAACAATATCTGTCATTCACTCAGTACTTAAAGATGCTTGTATTTAAACCAAACACCTTTATAGTCTCTATTTTGTTTTTCTTATAGGATCGACTTCACCAGATGTTCTTTTTCTATATTCCTAGTTTATGAGCTGCCTATGCTTTGGAATTTTGAACATAGAGAAAGAAACATTCTGAGAATAATAAAACACCATCATTATAAGGTGTATAATTAATGACTATATTAATATCTCCATACTATAATTCTTATAATAATAACTAGTTAACAATATTTCAGAATTCTGCAGTGATAAAACTAGACGCCTGTATGATCTCAGAAGATCGCGAGTGACAGACCCACTGCTCCACCATAAGCTCATGTACTCTGTAAGGTTTCCTTGAGGTGGTTTTGTAGTCACTATCAGTAAATTGTCTTCAATTGCTTTCAGACATATTTGACTATAGTATTTTTTAAGTTATATGCTTTGATTAAAGACATTAGGCCAAACGTTTGCTACTTATTAATATGACATTCTCATCAATATAAGGAAATGGAAAAATAAGTCACTTTTCTTCACAAGTCCATTTTTCTTTAAGGAACAAAATAACCCATCAATCTCAGATTAATAACATATTATAAAAACATGGGAAATATTTATTATTTATTTATAAATCTTAATTCCTGTTAGGTGTGATGGAGCATTTTTTCAGGTAGAGATTTTATAAAGTAGACATGGATTAGTACCTTTATTGATAATGAAGCAAAGAAAAGCACAGATTAAGAGAATGTACAGAAAGTACATGAAGTGACAATACATATTTATGATTCCCACTAAAGGCTGTTAATATTTAACTATACAAACATACTTCCAGATAGGTACCAGTATATTTGAATACACATGTTATTTTTATAAAATGGATTCCTATTGTACATGTTGCTTACTAATCTGCTTCTATCAGCACCACAAAGTGCTTTCTATGCTGAGGATTAAAATATGCTTTATCTTTTTAATTATTCTACTTTATTCCTTTGTTTGAATATACCATAATTCATATATGCAGCTTTTTTATTCTAGTCCATTAAAGTTGTTTCTAGTTTTATTTTCTTATTATAGTATAAATTATTTTGATGTGAGCATCAGTATGAATATCTATCTCCTAATGCACTCATCTATCTCCATGATATAATTCTTTACAGAAAATTGGACAGTGAATGAGAAGGTATTTTGGCAATCTACTATAAATTTGAGGCAATATCATTTTTTCAGTTTTTATCCACCATATTCTTAACCAAGTATTACCTTGGCATTACAGCACTTGAGTGTTCTTACATTCTCTGAGCAAGATTTATTCACATTTTAAACATTAAACATTTATCAGTTCCAATTTGTCTGGTTAATAAACATAATTCAAAAATATATAAGCTCAGTGAACAAAATTATCTTGCAAAATAATGTTTTTCAGCCATAATTTAGATACTTTTAATATGGAAGTCTGCAGACAGTCTTATAAGATGAAGAATGAATTACTCATTTTTATTATATCTATACTGAATATATAGGCAATAAAAATGAGAACCTCCTCTTCAACCATAATTTATTAAATAAAACACATATTAAGTGCTTATATATTACAAATACCATTTTTTAATCTACTGAATCCCAAAATACTATTTCTAGGAGTTTGTATAAAATAATACATGGTTTCTGCTCTATCAATCTATCATTTATCTACTTGTATATAATTATATTTTCAGTTACTAATGCCTCTTTTTCTCTAATTCATATATTTTTACTTTATCTCTTCTTTTTAAATGATACTCAATGAAAGAAGGACCAGTTTATCTTAGATAAGACAAATTCAAGGCAAGTGTGATTAGTCCTTCTTAAGTGTATCCTTAGCAGTCATCATTTTTATTGTGGCTTTCTTTCCTTTTGAAACTATGTATGGCCTCAGAATTCTTCTAAGTACATTGGACACTACCTATATTGTCTTTATTTCTCATTTTTTTTTTACTAAAAACAAATATATGAATTGGCTTATTTGAAATGACAGAAATGAGTTAATATAAGTTGAAGGCTCAAATACATCATTGCTTGATAGAATATAGAATATTTGTCTAAGAAAACTTCAAATTAAAAAAAGATTTTAGTTCAAACATGTTCCAAATATTGCAAGTATTACATATCTTAAAATTATCTGTATTTATCAGATAGTTTTAATTTTTGGACCTATACAGAAAATTTAATTATGATTCACCTATATTTTAAGAAAATAACTGGAAGAATATGAAATTAAATTACCTATTGAGAGTTACACCATGGATTTAACACTTAATGGATGAATCAGAACAAAAATAAACAAAATTATTAAAAGCAATTAAATTACTCCATGATTAGTAAGACTTATAAAATAAGCTATTATTGTATATACAAAAGAATTATTTTAATAGAGGAGTTATTATTATTATTGTTATTGTTATTTTGCAGTACTGGGGATGGAACTCAGGGGCATTCTACCTCCAAGCTGTAACCCCTGTCCCATTTTTTAGTCTTTTTATTTTTTGAAACAGGGTCTCTCTGAGTAGAGAAGGGCCTTGCTAAGTAGTTGAGGCTCTCCACAAATCGCAATCCTCCTGTCTCTGCCTCCTGAATGCTAGGATTACAAGCATGCACCACCATGCTCAGCTCATTATTTTTAAAGAAAGATAATTTTCTAGCATCTATAAGAACATAAAAATTTTAAAGCTACCTTTAAGCCACTAAAGAGGAATGTATATATGTTTGTATGTATGTATGTATGTATGTACAGATAGATATATATGTAGGTTTCCATGTATTTCTGTGTGTGTGTATGTATGTGATTACAGTATCATTTATAGCAAAAAACAAGACATCCAATAAAGGATTATATCTAACACAATTTTATGTTTATAAAACTATACACACACGTATGTATATGAAGGACATTTCAAAAATTTTGTATTTTATTTTATTTATGTGTGAGTAGAAACCTGTAAATCATATTTACTTTCTGTTTCTACCTAGTTGAACTCTTTCATGTTGAATAATTATAACTAGAAACCTATAAAGCTATTTTAAATATAAAAAAGTTAGTCATTCACTAAATAATAGAGAAAAATCAGAGAGACAAATTTCACCAATACTTAAACAGGCATTGTTCAAAGGAAAATAAACATGAGCCAACAAATTTTGTACATTCCTGTTACACTAGTAAGGCCACTCTAATTATCATATGTGTACCTGGGAACATGGTGGCTGATACTATTAACTATAAGTTTCTGTAAATTTATTACCAGAATAAAGTAGAAGCTACTGAATAAAAATCTAAAATCAACAAATATTTTTGTTACTAAACAAAGAAAGCCAGTTTCATAAAAGATCAGCAAAAAGATAAAAACCTCACAGTATCTATGTTCTAGTTATAAGATGACCCCTGAAGAGCTCATGTATTAATGTTCAGCCTTGTCCTAGGCAGGTGGGGTGTGGCTGGAAGAGGTGGGTCTCTGGGGGTGTGGTCTTGGAGATAGTGCTTGTGTCTTTGAATTCCCCTGCTTGCTTTCTTGCTTTTGGTCTCCATGATGCCAGAGCAGCTCTGCTCTCCATCTCTGCTCCCACAGCCATTCCCTGAGTTCTGCACACCCAGCCGGACATGGATTGAACCTCTAAAATATTAAAAACTTTGAGCAAATAACTCTTTTTTCTTTCAAATTGTGTGGACTTTTGGATTACATAAATGAAAATGCTAAGACAGTATCTGAGAAACCTGAGTTAAAGCCTCAACTCTTCCAAGTTCTAATTGTGTGAATTTAGGTGACTTCCCTTATGGCCATTGACATCAATTTTCTCAACTTCAAGTAAAGGAAGCAGAATGGTCAAGGGGTATGGAAACAAAAAGAAGAGGCATTCTAGGAAGCAAAGAGTAGTTGTAGTACAGAGAGTACCTACATCATATTGAGAATCCGGATTCACAGTAGGCATTTACAAATGTTACTCTACTGGTCCCACACTGCTTTTCATACTTTAAATTCTCAGCAGTTCCACAGTGTCACCACCTGGTCTACTACCTGTCAACTGCCACTCAACCTTGCTCATTAACTTAAACTGATAAGTAAAGAAAAATGCCTGAGTATGATGGAGAGCTATGTTCCCCTCCAAATTTTCCTCCAGTCTCTAGACATTGGTCAGAGAAGGGATAGAGGGAAAAAAAAATGTGAATGGCAAAATCTAAGAAACAGGTATATCTCATTCATTTCAGGCTAACATTGTAGATTTGAATATATAATTATTTATTGAAACTCTACATCTGAGATTCTCTCCATCAACTTCTCAAACTCTGCATTGGTTCTATTATCTTCCATGCTGATCATACTCTCCCGCCTATGTTTTCTATCTCAGTGAATGAGACATACATTAACCAAACCAGGCCCATCTCAAAAAATTTAGTGATCATTAATCTTGATCATTTTTTCTTACTTACTAGTTTCCCACCACTAACAACCCAACTAGTGTAAGTCAGATCGTCAGATGGTCATGAAGCCTATCACCTTATTGTCTCTTAGATCCATCTGAAGCTCTCTAGTTCCACAATCTTTTTGACTCCTCTACTTTATTGTAAGTTTCCAGATTGATAGCTTATCACTAATCCCATCTACTTTTCATACTACAAGCAGAATGATCACTAAAAATGCAAATCCTGCTCATTTCAACCCCCAAAATAACTCTTATGTAACAATATACATTGCTTACTTAGCTAAAATACCCACTTCCTGGCATGATATACTGAAGCATTCATCTTCTTTCTTGTCATGTATCTTTTGTGAGTTGCACTCTATAGTGATATTGAATTTCAGGATATTCCTAAGACCTGTTCAGTTTTTCTTGCCTCCAGGCCTTTATACATACTGCTTCAGCTTCTTAGAATGTCTCTTCCCCTTCTCTTTATACCCTCTGACCATTCTGCTTACTGTTAATGTCTGGTCATCCCTAGAACTCAATTTAGACATAATAGGCCCCTGTAGTGTTTCCTTAATATCCATAGCAGCCCAAGCATACTTTATAAAAACTATTATACTCCACTAAAATTTGTCTCTCTACCTTTTCAGTTCTCTAAAATAAACTCATTGGGAGTAATAACAATATTTTATTTATTAGTAAATATTATAGCACATAAAAGAGAAGGAGAACTCAACAAAATATAAAGGTATGAACTGTACAATGGCTAACTGGTCTTCTCAATCCTACACAAGAAACATGGAAAAGGATCCACATCTTTCACAAAAGAATCTTCTCTGTAGTCTAGGAGATAAAACAGCCTATTCATAGAAAACTCCAAAATTATTTGCAACTATGTATTCACATATTTAATTATTTTCAGTTTGATATTACTTTTTCTTGTGAAAAAGTACTTTTCAAGCACCACTCTTCTTTCTATGAATTCCAAATCAGCATCTTTTTTGGGTAAGATCTAGTGTGTGAAACAATCTTTTAAAAAGTCTGTCAAACATTGACTATTTCCTTTCATAAATCATTTAGTTACCAAAATATTCAAATTATAAATTCCAGCTACCAAAATATTCAAATTATAAATTCCAGTAAGTGAAATGGAAGCTATTTATATTTTGTGACATGGTTATAGAAAAATATATTGGAGGTTAGTTTCATTCCTTTATAACATCCATAAGGTATATTTTAGTCCTCAACAAATGAAATAGAAATTGGCTACTTTCAAAGAAGGATCATATAAAAATATTGTTGCAAAGTGGAGATTGTCTAAGAATGAACGTAAGACATTAAAATATAAACATAAGACATTAAAATATAAAAATAAGTTGATAAAAAGGTATTTCTGACCATTCTAGAATATATTTTACCACTTGTGTTTTAGATTTAAAACAATAATTCTTAACATATATTTTGAAAATTTAATCAAATTAATTATTCAAATGAAGTGCATAGTATGAATGACAATATTTAAATAGTGTTTCTTGGCAGAGACCATGAATGAAGAGCAAACAAGGGGGATGGCAATGTAGACTCAGCAAAATGGCAAGACTGAAGTGTTAAATTGCGGGTGTTTAGGGGTAAAGGCAGGGCATATTATTGAATAAATAGTCTGAAGCCATATCTAAGATGCTTGATATTCTAATTGATCTAAAATTCACTATATAAAGTTAGAAATTAAAAGAAAAAGATTTGTAAAGACACCATAACATGAATGACAAATTCCTTAGCTGTATCAAATTTTGTGGAAATTCAAATATTTCTATATTATTCACCATAATGGCTACCACAGTTTGAAATGTTTTTGTAATATATATATATATATATATATATATATATATATATATATATAATGTATATACATAAAAATTAATATAATTCTTGAGATCACAAAAATACAACTTTGGAAGTGATCTCAACAGGTTATGCAGTTCACGGTCTAATCTCTTCAAGAGCATATATTTAACCTACCACAAGTACTTAAAAAAGATTTTTTTTCTTCTCTTAGTCCAATTAATCCATTTTACTAACTTTAAGCAGGATTGTTCAAAACCTTCCTTGATGAAAAAATTGCATTTAGTAAATAAAGCGCTCCAGAGACAGAGATTCCACAACAGCTCTTAGTATTTAGCTTTGGCTTATGTTTAACAAAGCCTACTGAAAACAAATTCTTTTTAATGTCTAGGGTAACTCCCCCATGTTTCTTCCACTGAAAACCTTTCTCTAGCATTATATGGTTCACTTAAAACAATAGAATTACTTCATGATAGCTATAATGTGCATTCAGGTGAAAAAGTATGGGTAAATGGGCAAGAAAACAATGACAGAGAATATATAGTGACTTTATTAATGCTATTATTTTTATAACCTTAAAATTTCCATGTAGTTACAACCTATACATTTCCTTTTAAAAAAAAAAGAAACATCTTTCTCTGTCAGCTTCTAGGAGCTTCTACATCCAACTATAGGGAGAGGATACTGACACCTGTTTGTTTTTTCTGGACATAAACAAAACTTATATTTTCCCCATTTTTCTCATCATCATTATTTTCTTCTGCTTTTAGGTCTCTCAGTGATCTATTATCTGCTAAGTGATGATTCTAAAAAATAACCTTATGTAAATCATATGCTATTTGCAATATATAGTTTAGAACTGTTTGGAGAACAATCTCAAATTAAGGATAAGAGTGATGATAAATTTTATATATATCTGTCCTGGGCACAAAGATAATACTCAATTCATGTTAGCCACAATTTATTAGCTCTCATGAGATGCTAGTTTTGATATTGTTTAAATATGTTAGGGGGATTGTGAGTTAACTTTTTTTATTTTTCTCATGTAATGTGGTACTTTGTCCCATTTGTATGAATGGTCAGTAAATTGTTGATTTAACAAAAACAGCCTTTTATTTAAGAACAATAGGAAGTTGCTAAACCTTTTTATTGTTGGTGAAGTAATCACTGTTAATCTCATTTTTCATTGGGCATTTTCGTTTCACACTAACTGAAGTTAGTATGGCTTCATGACTTGCTCTGCCAATTAAATGAAAGTAGAATTGATAAATGCCACTTCTGTGCAGAAGCTGTTAGCTGTGAGCCCGAGAGTGTGATTTGTCACATTTGCTTTTCCTGCCTCAGCAGTCGCAAATGCATTTACTATGACAGAGCTTCTGTCACTGTGGGCCCCAGAGCTGCTTGTGAAGCAGGGTCCCAGTTGAAGACCTGCTTGGATGCATTGGCTGAGTTAGAAATAAAAGTCTGTTGCTTTAAGCCATTGAGATTTGGGGCTGTTTATTTTTTTTGTTTTTATTGCAGCATAAACTGCCCTCTCTTGACTGACAATTGGCAACACATTTATTTGTGAAGAAAACATTTTTGCTACTAGACATGACTAAGCAAACTATTTTCTCTCCGCACAAATAAATCATGTTCAGGTGTCACTCCATATAACTGATTGTGTCGTGCCAACTTTCTCTACTCAAAATATGGTGATATTCTTCCCTTACAAGGAAGAAACACAGCATCTGTTGCATTTGAGCAGGAAAACTGCTTCTGGCTGGCTGTCCACAGTGCTGAATTGGAAATAAAATCTGGCTGTATATTTATTTCCGGAATTTCAGCACAGAAGAAGAATGTGAGGAGCTTGACAGTTTACCTAGGCTAATGTATCTCAAGCTCCTTTTTCTCTTTCTCTCGTCTTATGTAATAGGGAGGGGTTGGAAGTGTAGCTTGGTAGTAGAGCATGCACTTAGCATGCGTGACCCCCAAGTTTAATCCCCATATCCCAAAAAATAAAGGAAAGAGAAAAAAATAAAAAATAAAAACAAATACAGAGTCCAGTGTAGAGTGCCTCAACTTGCAATGGGTATAATTGTTAATCTCTTAGGATTTTCTGGGACAAAGTAGTTGTTTTTTTTTTCCCTCTGAGTAACAGCAAAAAAGACTAAAGAGTAGAGAAAACAGTCCTTATTTTCATCCTCCTACCATACATGCATGGTATTTCACTTGGTATTTCAAAGATATTTCTGGAAATTTTTTCTGTTTTTAATATATGAATATTATTTTATAAATAAAAATTTAAATGATGTTTCATTCTTAAAAGTCATGTTTCTTATAGTTTTTGTGAATAATTATTAAGAAAATTATATTTCTAAACTTTAATAAAGATGAATAAAAAATTAAAATGAAATTAGTAACAACCAACAAACATATATGTTTAAAAAAAAGGAAAATTATAAGCCAGGTGTGGTGGCGTACGTTTGTAATTCCAGTACTTGAGAGGCTGAGACAGGAGGATCCAGGTTCATGGCCAGCCTCAGCTACTTAGTGAGGCCCTCTACAACTTAGTGAGAGCTTGTTTTAAAATAAAGAATAAAAAACAGTCTGGTGGTGTAGCTCGGAGTTAGAATGCCCCTGGGTTCAATTTCCAGTCCAACAACAACAAAAGAAAGAGAATTATGTGAAAAATATATTATTGTAAAACTTGTCTTTTAAAATGTGTTTATAGTATTATATTATCTGCAAAAGTACTATTTTAATATTTATTGGTAATTTTTTACATTAATTTTACTTACTAGCTTAATGTTAGGACTGAAGAGTTATAATAAAATAATTGAACTATGTATTATAGGCTATAATAGAATATGAAATGCAGAATACTGATATTCTTGAATCTTATTTCAAAAGCATTGCTAACCATATTAATATAGCTTATTTTTAGACCTGAATGCTTGTTCTCATATTAAAGTAAGACTGTTTCTCTATGCAAATAGTAAATAGGACTCATTGTTAGTTCAATTGTAGATGAAATGGGTAAAGAAAGAGTACTTTCTAAAACAGTAGTCATTTCATATTGTTTTGTGTTTTGCAGTGTTCCATTAAAAACAACATGATATTGTTAGGTTATGTTAAGCAGTCATACAGTCTGATTCACAAAGGAGAATTGATCATTTCTTCACATGTATTATTTCTGTATATCTTTAGATTTCTTCTGGTTTTTTTTGTTGTTGTTGTTGTTAATGGGGGTACAAGGAGAGGGGAAGCATGGGCTAAACAGTTTTATTGGGATGTACAAAACGGCCAATAGAGTTGCCATTGCTTTTAGGTTGTGGAGTAGTTATGATGTTAGGATACTTATCCTAATATGAATAAAAGTGACCATCAATAAGTATCTACTATGTGCTTCCAAATTTAAATGCAGCATCTGTAATCATTGATATATATTTATATTATTTCACATATAAGGAAGATCAATTATTTTAAATGCCTTGCATAAATAAAGCTATGTAGCTAACGAATGACAAAACCGGATTCAAATCCATTGCCCTCTCAAACCTTTTAAATATAACAGGATAATTTATGAGTATGGATTTCAAAGATTATTCTCCTTAACATGTCAAAAAAATTTTAGAGAGGTAGTAGTTATTTTTTCTGCATCAAACAGTTGCTATTTTAAAACATATGTTTAAGGTTGGAGACACCTAATTACAAAGTTATTATATAAACTCCAGAGCATAGATTTGAGAGGACTTGTTCCATAGGGTAAGAGGACACCTACCCCAGAAATAGATATTTATGTGATTTACCCACCCAGAGTGATACTGAAGCACTATATTCTTTAAATCCCAGAGTTGATATTAGTCAAGGAAGGTTTAAACTGGAAAAACATATTATCAAAACCTACTCAGCATTAGAAAGACAGTGAGTACTCGGTGGGTATTTTTGTTATTTATTTTTCCCATCAATTGAAAATAGAGTCAAATTCTGAATGTGTTACCTTGGGTATTTTGCTACCTAAATTTCAGTTCTTAATTTGTAAGATGTAACCATTTAATGCATAGGATTGTTTGTCAGATGAATTTAGATATTATACTTAATTTTTTTATCACAAGCCTAACATAGGCTTAAAACTATATTTACTGAGAGCATGAAAGCATACAGTTAGGAAAGAAACTGTATTATTACTGTGATGAACTCTGAAGTTATAATAGAGAATACAACAGACAAAATGACTGTACTTTTTAAGTTTATATCCAGTAGGGAGAGACTGTATTCATATATATATATATATATATATATATATATATATATATATATATATATATACGCACTGATATATTCTAGCTGTTGAGGAGTATTCAGGATAAAACTAAATAATGAAAGAAGTAGTTTTAGGTTGACAGAGTGTGGTGGGAACTCTGTTTTACAGAGGATAATCAGAAATGGTGTCTATGACAAGATGATATTGGAGTGAAAACTAAAGGAAATATGCAGACCTATGAGAACATTAAGGATGGAGGGATTAGCAAGTGCAAGCTCTCTATTTCTTCCATCCTATGGCCTATAGACTAAAGTCATTTTTGTATCAGTGAATAAATAAAAAGTGAATGAGTAATACATTCACAGTTAATATTTTATAGCATATTTAAAGTTGCTAACTACTTAAAATGTAAGATTTTTTCTCACATTTTATATGAATAAAAATAAGGTCATGCCACAGAAAACTGGCTACAGAAGTAGCCACAGAAGTAGCCCCTTCCTCTTAAAATTAATATATATGAGGAAAGTACTCTTCAAAATAATACAGCAAGCCCAACGTGGTGGCACACGCTTGTAATCCCAGCATTCAGGAGGCTGAGACTGGAGGATCACGGTTCGCGGCCAGCCTCAGCTACGCCAAAAAAATAAAAAAAAATACAGCAATAAAATTGCAAAGATAAAGAGAAAATATTTAAAATATTTACACTTTATTTCTTGAGATTTAGGCAAACATGACTCTGAAACCTGGAGAAATTTTGATTTTTATACATTAAAAGAAAGTAAATAAAGTTGGAAAAAAAGAGTTAAATATTTGTTGTTAGGTGGACACAATAGCTGACTGATTGAATCTGTACTTTTTCAAAGTTATGTCAGTACAGTCTTAGGTCATTTCACACTGGGGGGTTCAAATGGAAAGACAAATTAGCTCAGCAGGAGTGTGTCAGCATCCTTGCAGTGGTTGAAATAGCACATCTGAGTGCTCATTTAGAAGCTCAGTCTTCTTGAACTATTTTTAGTTGCACCAACCAGAAAAATATGGTATGGTTGAACTTCATAGCACCATCTGTATGGACTTAACATTTAAAGGAGCGTGTTTATCACATTCTACATTATATTTCACATAGCCTAAATACGACATGACTATCATGAAATTACATTTTCTCTTTAACTTCAAATGGTTCTTGGAAGCTTTACTTCAGCAAATCCTATTCTGTAATCTACTATCACTCAAAACATAATATAGAAATAGAAAAAACATACATTTTTAAACAGTATTTTCTAATGTGATTTTTTAAAAATCTCACTATAATGGATGAGCTGCCAAAATATTAAGGCGAACACATCCTCAGTTCAATGGCTTTTATAGTACGTTATTCTGACAGGAAGAACTGATGACTTGTTGGCTTTCTTTTGTAAATCAACACTTGCAAAGGTGTGTAGCTTAAGGTGTATCATAGGTAGCAGTCAATTTTCAAAAATAATTTTTTAACTAAGTACAGTTACTTGAAGAATGTTAAATACCAATGAAACATGTAATGATTACTGTTCACCAAAGGGTAATTGGTAATAGAATTTCAAAATATGAGATAGAATACTTGGGATGCTGAAATTTTTATTATTTGTTTCAGTTTGTAATTCCAAAATTCCAGCTCCTTACATATTTAATGATTAAAAAATTAAAAAGGCTTCTGTGCATTTCTTAGAAGTAGGATAAAAAAATCACTAAAGCTTAAAGCCAAATCCCATAAATTACATCATTTTAACTTAAATTTGATCTATGAGCCCTAATATTCAGGTGTTTTCCACAGATCATATAGCACTTGATTCAGATTATAGACATAGGATTACATGGAATCAAATATCTGAAGAGTCTACTTTCTCTATATATGCTTATTACTTATTCAACTAATTTTGCTTTATTTAAAAGGGGATGAATTTAAAGTTTCTTTTATTTTTTTCTGCTCATTAATTTTGCAAATGTACTTTATCTGATTTTTAAACAAAGAAGTGCTCCTATCAGTTAGTTATTAGAACAGTTTTAGTTTTCAAATGTGGTTATAGCTAGGTTCATTAATGGAACCTCACAATAAAAGATATGAGTTTATTTATTTATTTAGTTTGTTAGTTACTGAAGATTGAACCCACAGGCACTCTACCACTGAGCTACATCACCAGTCTTCTATTTATTTTCATTTGAGACAGGATCTTGCTAAGTTGTCCAGATTGGCCTCAAAAATGTGATCCTTCTGCCCAAGCCTCCCTAGTAGCTGAGACTATGGGCGGGTATCACTGGAACCTGCTGAATCTCTGAAGAAATTTCTGACAAGATGTCTTGGCAGAATAATCTCTATACAAGTTTAACTTTCTATTCTGTTTCTAGCACCTACTTTTCTTCTTATAGCTTTTTCAAAATATTTAATGTGCAGGAGGAATGGCAGTAATCCAAAGAAAACTATGCAAACGTTTGGTTTGTATAAGTACTTGATGTAAGTACTGTTGTGTTGCAACAGACAGCTCCAAAGATCAAGTGGCTAGATTTCAAAACAATATTTTAGAAGAATGCAAAGATATACAGTACAACAGACAAAAAAAAAAAAAAGAGGCATGAAGGATTTGGAAATATTTGCTTTTTGTGAGAGAATTGTTAAGCTTTTGGTCTTTTCCTTTACACTTTAATTAAAACTATACCAGTCTCACTGCTAGTATTAAAAATCAGTTTGTTAACAAACAAAATTTAAATTTATATTAGGGAAAGAATAGTATTATAAAATGCTAAAAGTACCATCTAGTTTTATAAGCTATTTAAGTAATATTAGCTCATGTCATAGGAACACAAAGCTTCCTCCTCGCATCCTTTCTACTTGGTAGTAACATACAGATATTGATATTCAAAATATAAAGCGAAAAAGGATTCATGATATAAAGCAGAAAACCTTGCCACAAAGTTTCAGGCCTTTAATTCCTTTTTCACTTTTCTAACACAGAAGAACTGAGGGAGAACTGAAAATAACACTCATAATGACACATACGCTTCAAGAATTTTCTAGATCGTATTAGGGTGAGACCTAATGATGTACACTTTCATAAAGCATTGTTAAATACTGTGTATTCTGAGAAGTAGGGCATTTAGACTGTGTAAATGCTATATCATAGAGAAATAGAATATTAGGTTGAAGGCTTATTGAAGAATTATCATACATTATAGTTGCTTTTTCTTACATATGTACCCACATATAAACAGTTAAAAATTACAGTTTGTAGGATAAATTCCATTTTTGGTATCACCTACAACATCTGTGCTACATATAATATTCAAGTAAGTCAAGTAAGTGTACCTCTAGCTGTTAAGAGCATTAACAGTGTATAGAAAATAATAATTCATATAAAGCAGTATGAATGATGTGAGCACAAAGTATTATAGGAATTTGCAAATCAAAAGAGAGAAAGAGCCAAACTAGGAACATGAAACTAATGTTTAAGAGTCCTTCTGCGTGTCCGGTGTTCTAGACGCCTTGAGATAAGATGAGGGCACATCTGTTTTGGGAGAAGGAGGGTTAATGGAAATAGACATGCTCATCTGAATTATCTTGAGCACTGTGTAAAAATGATATTTAGATATAGTACTAGGTTTTTCTGAAGGGAATGGTAATTGATACAGTAATTAACATTTATATTTGTGGCCATTTCAAAGCTATAAAGAATATGACTTATTTTTCTTGTATTTCTAGTTTATTACATTTGGTGGTAAAAAGAAAAAGTACCTTTTAGTCTCCACATGGCTACTCAGGAATGGAAGCAAAAGCTACATTCTCCGACTCTGAAACAGAGTCAAAATCCTCACCCATTTCTTTTACAATGTAAACCAAAGCAAAAAGGGACCCTTCCATTTTTTTTTTACAATGGATAGCAGCAATAGGAGCAGGAGGAGGAACAGTATTAATTATAAGGATAGTATACGAATGAGCACAGCTGACATTTACTAAATTTATACTATTTGTCCAGGATTCTGCTAATAGTACATTATCATTTATCTTACATTTTTTTCTTTCAGGTGGATTGTATGATTGTATATATATATTTGAGATTGAATCCAGAATCCCACTGAGCTACGCCTCTAGTTCTCCAAGTTTTTAAAAATGAACAAAAATATCCTGTGCTGTATTAATGAAACAGGACAAATGTTTAATTTCATATAGGGATAGTTCATGAACCAGAGCATTATAATATACCTGGGAGTTAAGAAAGTAGAAAATTAGGACCTGATAGCATATTAGAAACTCAAAAAGGATGCTCTCTGAGTCTCTTAATTTTTGCTCTTCTCTTTATTTATATCTATAGCTTGGCTTTCTCAATTTCTGTATACACATGGCAAGAGGAAGGTGGTCATTCTCCATCTTTAGAAGATTAACTACCATTAGTGGTAATCTTTCAGTCTCAGTTCCAAATATTCAGGAAGAAAAATGTTATGAGTGCTTGTTCCAAATATTCAGGAAAAAAACATCTTACGGAAGCTTGGATCAGGTATTTAAGACTGAACCAAAAAATTTAGCTGGGAGATCAGGTTCACTTAGGAACACATAAAAGGAAAAGGTATTCAGAGAAAGAGATCTTGTACTCATTCTGCAGTGGAATAATGGCATGGGTAAGAAATCTTCCCTAGTTAAAAATGAACAAAAATACTATCAAACAAGCTGAAAAATGAAATTTCAGACATAGATTTTGTGAGTAGCCTTCACTCATTGCTACCCAAGTAGTTTTCACTGAATCATATTTATTCTTGTTTTAGTTTCTTACTGCTATAGTAACAAGTTATCATAAATATGTCTTTAAACAACACATCCTTATTATGTTACTGTCCTGGTGGTCAGAAACTCTGTGCTGGAAGCACGACCTTTGTGCTAGAGGCTCCAGAGGTACCTCACTTCCTGTCCTTCATAGCCTCTAGAGCCCTCCTGGGTTCCTTGGCCTGTGGCCCCTTCCTTGCCTCGTTGTGACCTCTGCTTTTGTCAACACATCTCTCACTATGTGAACTGGATCCTTGTGATTGCATTGAATCTACCCAGATACTCCAAGATAACCTTCCCATTTAAAAGTCCTTAATGTAATCACAACTCTAAAGTTCTTTTTTATTCCATAACATATTCACAAGTTCTGAGGATTAATGTATAACTCTTTGGAGAAACCATTATTTAGTTTACCACAACTCTACTACAGTATAGTCCATAACTTCCTAGTGTTGCCTTTGGAATTTACTTTTTAATGTGCTTTTTACAACTTCACTTTCTACCCATTTCTAGTTATCCTTATTTCTCTAAGATGATAACAAAAGGTACTTTCTTTATCTTAATATTACTTGAGATCTGCCATGTTTCCAATAATTGATATTTCCTGATCTTAATAATCCCCAGATCTTTAATTTGTAAGACAGTTCATTCCTTATTTGAGATAGACTTTGAGGCAGTATTCTAATTTTGATAGTGATGGGAGCAAATGGAGGACACTTAATTTTGAAGAATTTTTATGCTCAGAGTAATATAAACATGAAGTAGAAATAGAAAACCAGTCAGTAGAACCAGCCAGTAAAACCAGTCAGTAGAAAATATTTGATAGAAGAATGAAAAGGAGAAGTAGATTGGAAGCCATGTTTTAGGAGTTTTAAAAAGTAATCTGTAGTGTCCTGATATTATTCATGAGAAAATTATTCTTAGCTCAAAATTAAGTATTCTCTAAGTCTATCACTTTTAAAATACATTTATTGTATAGAAAATTGCTATTTTAAAATAAGCTTGCCTATGTATACATACACATATATACATATGTATATATATGGTTTCTACCTCATAAATTTTAAGAAAATTTACAAAAACAATTATAGTTGAGCTGTACATGGTGGTATACGCTTGTCATCCCAACATTTGAGAGGCTGAGACAGGAGGATCTTGATTTGCAGATAGTCTCAAGGCTGAGACAGGAGGATCTTGATTTGCATATAGTCTCAGCTACTTAGTGAGGCCCTTTGCAACTCACTGAGAACTTGTTTCAAAATAAATAATAAAAAAGTAGGTCTGAGGGTGTATCTTGGAGGTAGACTGTCCCTAGGTTTCATTCCCAGTACTGCAAAAATATATAGAGTTATCATTTATTATTTAGAAACACACACACACACACACACACACACACACACACACAGAGGCATGCATATCTATGAACACATTAGAAACACCAAATGAAATGCTGACTTTAAAATGTGATTGGATCACTATAGACATACACATTTAAACAAAGGTTTATTCTACTTATCTCATTCAATAATTCTAATGATTTTTAAAAGCATTGACTGGTTTTCTGAATGTGGAAATTTGTCTACATGTAAACTATTAAGTAGTAAGTAAGTATGTGAGGGTTAACTATATACTCATTTTTTATTCATCTTAGAGCTACTCATATATATGTTAACAAAAATCAACTTAATTTTACTGTAATTAAGGACCAGATATGAAAGTCTTAATGGCTGTAAGTCAACTTTGGAGCAAAAGTGGGTTATCTGAACTTGAACTCAGAGTATAAGTGAACTGCTTGGCATCCATTAGATTAAAATGACTAAATTGCCTCTCTCCTGTGTTTCATTTTCACTTAGGAAGTTTTGTACTTTCACTTAACCACAAAATACTTTTCCCTCTAAAAGGAAAAAAAATAGTTTCATAGCTTTTTTAATGAAAGGGGCATTGTATTATGTGTAACTTAATGTTTCCTCTAGATTTACTATTTTAGAAAAGGGCTAGAAGTGGAAAATATTAGGCATTAGTGAGTTACAATGACATCATTCTGCATTTAATTAAAACGTGCTCTTAATACTTCACTTAAGAAATTAAAAATCATAGAACTTTACTCACTTTTATTTTTTTTACTTAGAGTTCCTAAATTTTTCAGAGTTGATGTTCATTTTCTGAAGTATAATGAAAGATAAGTCCAAATATTTAGACAAACTTAACTCAGAATTGTTTTGCCTATATTTTTGTCAGTAGTTCTATTTGTAAAGAAAAACTTTTCACAATATTTACTGCTTATTAATTATTTAGCTAACATACATAGAGTGCCACATATTTTAATTACTAATAATATAAATAATACTGATTTTCTTCTAAGGAGAAAATTGATGTACAATTAAGTGTATAATGGAATGCCTGGCGATAGAAGCACTGACAAATGCTACAGAATCACCAAAGCGTATCACAGCAGATCTTCTGATGGTAACTTATGTTAGAGTGAAGCCTGAGGAGCCTAGTTGACTTTGAGGATTTGGTTCCTTTAAGACAAAGTTGGACTTGTCCCAGTTTAAACTCTGCAAATGCTTGGAGCAGCAAACTGTAAGCATTATTAACACAGCATACTTCCAAAGGGAGTAGTCTAGCCTGCATAATAGCAACATCTCACCATTGATATTTCATATATAAACACTAACCCAATTATCTAGAATAGGCAAGGAAAGAATGAATAAATAAAACTCAAGTTCACTTTATAAATGCCACTAGTATTTCAATCCTTTATATTATTTATTTCAATGTTTTCTCTCACTAACTCATTTACTAAAGTTGACCAATAGATTAAAATCGCATGATTTATCCTGGTGGCATTTTTATTGTCTTTTAAAAGACCTCTAAGACAGTTAGTTACATCTTGATGTAGTAAAAGAATTGAAGTTTACAGAAAGATATTAGAGAAATGATAGCCCCAGGATCTTCCTGCATTTAAGATTGGACACCGTCCTGATGCCCGTCTATGCTGCTCACTCCAAGGCCTGCCTTGTACTGCAAGTACAGCTAGCCTACCTCTGCGCCAGCTTTTTCAGCTTCAATAAAAAACAGCTACTATAAGTGTCCATATTCATGAGAAAATCTAGTTTATGTGAGAGCCTTTTGGAAGCGAGACTTTATACAATAATATGAGGATTGATAGTCACAGTGTAAAAGTAGTTAAAATGCCTTCCAAATAGTCATCTGCCTCTTAATTTCCAGAAATGCGCCACCAAGTGCTTGTCTTTTTAATCCTAATTACTTCAAACTCCTGTCTTTCATACATGGTCAAAAAGTTGCCACTAGGAGAATTTTCTCTTTATTCCAAAATATAGATTATAAATTCTACAGGATATCACAGGAATAATAATGGGCGTTTGGAACTAGGTTTAATGTTGGGTTCCAATAATTAGGCACTAATTATTGGATGGTGAATGTTTTGTGAATGTGTATTAACTTTATCATAACAATAGCCAAGAAATTATAGTTGTGCTGTATTATTTAATCAATGCTTAATCTGTGTTTGCACAAAAGTCAACAGGTACAATAATATGCAGCAACTGAGCAAGGTGTGGAGGCAGATGTCTGTAATCTCAGTATTTATGAGGCTGAGACAGGAAGATTTCAGGTTCGAGACCAGCCTCAGCAATGTAGTGAGCTGTCAGCAACTTAGCAAGACCCTGATTTCAAACAAAAAAATAAAAAAATAAAAGGCTGGAGAAGCCAAGTGTGTTGGAAGGCTGAGACAGAAGAATCACAGGTTTGCAGCTAGCCTTAGCAACTTGTAAGGCCCTCCACAATTTAGTGAGACCCTGTTTCAAAATAAAGAATAAAATAGGGCTGGGAAGTACCTTAAGGTAAAATGACTCTGGGTTCAATTCCAGTACCAAAACAAACAAACAAACAAAACAAGCTGGAGGTATAGTTTGTGTAGCTTGGAGGTAGGATGTGCCTGAGTTCAATCTTCAGTATCATCAAAAAGAAAAATAAAGGTGGTAACATCAGTTCCTTAGAATTAGAAAACTTATTAACGCAAGAGTGTGAAAGCTCAAGGAAGCCACAATTAATGAAAGGTGATAGTAAAGAAAGTTGTATTGACCAAAGCACAGCCCAGAAAAGTAAAATGGATGGATGTAATGAACTGAATGCTAAGAGAGAAAATTGATCTGATGCAGCCTTATGAAAAAGTCTAAAGAGCTGGATGATTACATACTAAATATTTTAAAAGTCTGTGTATGGCTGGGTTCCATTAAAGTTAGCAAAAATACTTACCATAAAAATAATTATAAGTTTTTTGATATAAGGCCTGAGATACATAATGACCAGAAGCCTCCATGACCAAGGTGTTGGTTGGATTTAGATCCTGACTTCAGATGTGCTAGATCTTTATTTAGTCTGGCACACTGTTATCATAAGACTTTTTGAACCAGTATTAGTATTAACAATAATACATAGATGTGTCTCTATGAGGAATATAGTATGTGTTCTCCATAAGTGATTTGCACTGATGACTCTATAAACTAAGTATTCTTTCTAGTAGTGCCGCACAATCACTTAGCCAATTGGTCTAGCCATCAGTCTATAGTTTCAACAACAGTGTGGTCATAGAGTTGAATGTTAAATCAGGGCAAATCAGGTGAGAGAATTTCATATATCCCTGTTCTTCAGAACTCATCATTTTCAGTTTGTTATATTATTTAACCCTATTGATATTGTTTCCTGTTTAGAGAATAAATTTAGGAAACAATCAAAGCAGATACACAAGTTCAGATAAATACAGGAAGATCCAAAGTGCCATGATGAGATCAGAGGTCATTGGGAAAGCATAGGAAAGAGATTGACAGGATGACAAATGGGAATGAGGAACTGGACAGCCGGAAGCTGGTGACCAACATATGTTATACACAGATTAGAAAAGCAAGTGAAGGAAGAGGGCTGGTGATTCCAGATTCACAATTTTCCTTATGGAGAGAAAGATTTTATTGTGTGTGTGTATGCATTAGGGAATGTCAGGCAAATGGTGTATGGAAACACTGTTTTGCTTTGTTTTGTTATCTCATCTGTCAATATAAACTGATCTCAAAAATAAAATAAAATTAAATGTATGACATTAAAGAAAATAGCAATCTCTTTTTTTTTTTTTTTTTTTTTTTTTTTTTTTTTAGTACTAAGGATGGAACCCAGGGGCATTCTACCTCTGAGCTCCACCTCCAGCCCTATATTTTTTAGTCTTTATTTTTTGAAACCAGGTCTCACTGAGTTGCGAAGGGCCTTACTAAGTAGCTGAAGCTGTCCGTAAACCACGATCCTCTGGTCCCAGCCTCCCGAATGCTGGAATTACAAGCGTGCACCACCACGCCCAGCCTAGCAATCACTTTTTATATCATAGATTATAAAAACTACTCTGGAATTACTATTAGGATGATTTTTGGTTGTAAATAGCAGATAAACCAACTCAATTTTCTTTAATGTGTATTTAACTGAACAAATCTGGAAAGTAAGGAGAATGCTCAAACATATCATTCAGTCAAGACTCTGGCTTCTTTTCATTTAAATTCTCTTTAGCCTTCCTTTAAAGCCATTTTGTCCTTAATTAGAATGAGATAGCTACAGAACTTCTAGGCCAAAAGCTCATGTTGAGAGAGAGAGAGAGAGAGAGAGAGAGAGAGAGAGAGAGAGAGAGAGAGAGAGGTTTTCCAGTTGTTATCTTTATAAGGTGAACTGTTTTACCGAGAAGTTTCCAGGAGCCCTTGTCTCACCCCAAAGTTAACTGCAGTACATTAGGTTGAATTCACATTATTAAACAAATTACAGATGCAAAGGGAGTCATTTTACTGTGTATTTTATGCTTGAGTTTGTAAAAGTAACCACTAGACAGTGTATTTTGACTTCTGTGTCTCTACCCAAGCTGAGAGTGGGGTGCTAGGTGTGTGAAGCTGTTTTTCATGGACAGACATCAAGTTCTTATGAAAGATAAACAGGTATTAGAAAGCAATGGTCATTGCCTACTATAACTTACTTTTCAAAATAAAAATCATGCCAAGTGATCTGGTAATAATAAATCAGTATTCTAATATGAAAATAAGAGAAAGGCTGTATGAAATCCATATCCTTCTAGAAAAACTGAGAAGGTTAGTGCTCATTCTCTCTACAGCAGAGTGCTGCAATTATTTTAGCAACTAGAGAGACCCAGTGGGTTAACTTATTAGTCCCTTAAATTCCATCACTGATTAGTCTGATCCTTTTCCACTTGTTTCAATCAGCATCCTTGGAAATGGTTCCTTTGTTTACACACATTTGGCACAATTCCCACCCCTAATTTGATCACCTGCACCTGGAAAACTGGTAATTTCATTTGACGGTTTAGGTGCTCTCATTAAGGAACAAAGCATTGCATAAGCGTTCTGCTGGCTGAACAAATTTAAATTGTTCTCACATAAGCACCTCACCTTCGCACACACAAAACATTATATGAAAAGCAGAAACAAAAGAGTGTCTTTTGACAGAGGGTAAAAATACTCTATGCTCTTGGGAGAAAAACAATCTGTAATTGGAATAAGCTGGCAAAGTTCTCAATATTTTTGGCACAGTTCGCCATATGGAACAATCTCAGCTACCAGTCATTGGTGTGTATAATGTAGAAATGGACACCACTGGTTTGCGTACCTCCAAACACAAACATAATCTTTAGCAAGATTTTTTTTACTTACTTTCCATTCAAATATAGTTTTGCTTCTTTTTTTTTAAGTACTGGGAATTGAACCCAGGGGGCATTTTACCATTCTAACTTTAAGGTTATACCTCTCATCCATATTTTGTTTTTTATTTAGAAACAAGGTCTCCCTGAGCCGCTGAGAGCCTTGCTTTATAAATTGTTGAGGCTCTACTCAAACCTGTGATGCTGCTGTATCAGTCTCCCAAGTACTGGTATTACAGATACAAACCACCAAGCCCAGATCAAATATAGTTTTAGTTGATCGTATTTGTATAACTCCCAGTCATATACAAGGCAATGATATATACTTCTGTAACATATTTAAATGTATTTTTAGATGTATGGTCAAGTTTTTCTTACAAGGAGGATTAGTTGGGTGCATATCTAAAGCTCTGAATTGACCTAAATTTTTTTTTTTTTTGAGGAAAAAACACCTTGAAACAACAGCAGCAACAAAAACCTTGCCTTGCCCCTTCTTTTCTTCTTTCTTTCTTTCTTTCTTTCTTTCTTTCTTTCTTTCTTTCTTTCTTTCCTTCCTTCTTTCTTTCTTCTTTCTTTTCTTTTTGTGATTCTGGGAATTGAACTGAGGGACATTCTACCACCAGGTTACATCCCCAACCAGATTTTATTTTTTTTTATTTGGAAACAGAGTCTTGCTAAGTTCCTGAGAGCTTAGCTTAGTAGGTGAGGCTGCCCTCAAACATGCATTCCTCTTATTTCAACCTCCCAAGGACTGGTAGTACAAGTTTGGGCACCACATGTGGCTTGCCCCTTGTTTTCACTGGACAGAATATGTCACATGACTCTGGCATTGGCTAGTTAAGGTGCTTACCCAATGGGCTTAGGCTAATCAATATTGTACTTTTTAGTGCTTCTCTGTACACATGACGGTGCTGAGAGTCAACACTTGGACTCCTAGACAGTTCTGCCTTCAAGAAGGAGCACACAGTAGCTCCAGTGAGGCAGACTAGTGTTTCTGATAAGCATCAAGCATGTCTATGCACTAGACCTTGCTAATCAATCTACTAGTCTTCACGAAGTCATAGAAAAGCTACCTACAGGGTTATAAATGAATCTGGATATTTAATACATTTTTCTAAACTTTTTTTTTTCTAGAAAAAGGTATAGGGCAATACACAATAATCCTTGAATAACTCTTGGGAACAAAGTAGGGATTATGGGATGGGAGAGCACTTTTACTTTTTATTTTTATTTTTATTTTTTATTTTTATTTTTTTTTCAGGGCTGGGTCTGAAGTTTATTCTATTTTTTTCCTTTTTTTTATTGGTGCACTGTATTCATACATCATAGTGGGATACAAACTTTTGTAGACATACATGCACACATCGCCCAGTCAGCCCCCACCCGATCCCCACCCCATTCTCTCCCCATCCCTCCCTCCCATGCTTGGCTTAGTGGTTGACATCTAGTATTATAGCAATTTATCCAAAATTAAAAATGATAATCTCACATAACAGTTTCATTTGTCTGATACCACGCTTTTGATGACTTAAAGATAACATTTCAATATTTCTTTTTACTTTCTTTCTTACCAGAGAATATTTTTTTCTATTTTTTTAGGTAAAACTATCATATATTTATATATTTATTTTTCAGAAAAAAATCTATCCTAATATGGAATATGGACTCTAGATACCCAAAACGATCTTGAAAAAGAACAAAGCTAGAAGATATATATTTTCTGATTTCAAACCATATAAAGCTACAATAATTGAAACAGTGTAGTACTATTCTAAAGGCAGATATATAAACCATTGGAGTTAAATAAAAGCCTAGAGCTAAATTCTTCCCTATTTTGTCAAGTTATTTTTGACAAGGTTTCCATGAACATTTGGTGGTGGAAAAAATAATTTTTAACTAAATATTGTTGAAAAATAATAATTACATGGAAAAGAATAAAATTGGACCCTTACCTAATCCCATATACAAATATTAACTCAAAATAGATAAAAGACCTAAATATAAATCTTAAGACTATAAACTTTTAGGAGAAAATCTGGGTCATAAAACCTCACAACATTGAAATTGGCAGTGATTTCTTGGATATGATTTCAATGGCACAGGCAACAGAAGAGTATAAAAACTCCCTAAAAAATATTGTTTATCCAAAGACAATGTAAACAGAATTAACAGTTACTAATAGAATGGGATAAAATATTTCACAAATGCTATATCTGAAGGTATATTAATATTCCAACTAGAAATCCTAAAAATTAACAACAATAAAGGCAAACAATACCCTTTAGAGATAGGTAAAAGACTAACATAAATAATGAATCTCCACAGATAACCAATCTTAGTTGTCTGTTGGATGGAAAATCTTGTTTCTCTAGTTCTGGTGTGTGTTACCTATTTCTTCTTTGTAGTTAATCTCTTTGAGTATTTTACTTTTTAAATGTATATATATTTTTAGATATTTGACTTTTTACAATATGAATTTATGTCATTTAATTAAAAAATACTTTTACATATCTGTGTAGCATATTATAAAAGTGGTTGGATTTAAAAGAAATCTTAGTTCTACAGTTTAAAAGAAGAATATTCTTATTTTAGTCCTTTTGGAAAGAAACCTAGGAGTGGTAGAGGTGGATCATATGTTAGATCCATTCCCAGTTTTCTGAGGAATCTCTACCCTGATGTGGCTATACTAATTTGCAATCTCACCAACAGTGTAGAAGAGTTCCTATTTCCCCACATCCTTGCTAGCCTTTGTTGTTGTTTGACTTCTTGATAACTGTAGTTCTAATTGGGGTTAGGTGGAATCTTAGTGTAGTTTTGATTTGCATCTCCCTGATTTCTAATGATGTTGAACAGTTTTTCATGCATGTGTTGGCCACTTGTATTTCTTCTTTTGTGAAGTGCATATTTAGTTCAATTGCCTTTTTCTTGATTATTAGGCTTTTTATATTGTTAAATCTTTTAAATAATTTGCTCATGCACACACACACACGTGCACGTGAAGAGAATTTCCACACCTCTTTCCAACTCATGCACTTTAGTCTATTTTGGCTCCAGAGATGAGAGCAGTGAGAAAGGCACCTTCTTTGGAAGTTCCAGAGGATGTCACCACAAGCTCAAAAGCTTCTATTGGGAGTATTTGAGGAGCAAGATGGGGTTAGCTGAGAAATCCCCCAAGAGCTTCAGGAAGCAGCTTCAGGGATTTGAGGATGAGATTTTTCAGAGGCTATACTAGCAGGACTGTGACAGATTTTATGCTTTGTTTCTTTTATACTGTTATGAACTTCATTTAGTTTTCATGCTAATGTGATCCAAAGCAAATGTGGACTACAATTAAGAACATTCAGGAAGAAAATTATCTGGTATGATTCAGATACAGGGAAAAGGGTCTAACACCTTTAAACTTTAAGCTATTAAGAAATGCATTGGTACTAATATGTGACTTTTGTGATCTACTTTCAAGTACAAATAGTTGACACTGATTTAATATTCCAGTTATTCACTAGAGACTATTGACATTAGCTGGGCATACCCTCTTTTTCTGAGCAAGCTCCTGAGATCAGTGTCTCTATCCAGAGTGAGAAACATCTCCCTGCTTTTAAGTACTAGTTTCTTAATGCCCAATTACCCAGCCACTATAGAAGTTTTCATTATTTTTATATTTTTAAAAATAAATAATTTTTAATTTTTCTTAAACATAAGAGATTTAAAAACCTGAGAAAAATTTTAACATTAAAAACAATCAGGTAAAGGTCATTAGTATGAATATTTTCAGTTTTTATACCAAACATAGTGAATTTACATACACAAAAAGGAGATGAATCCGACAATGACTAAAGTGTAAAAGGTTATGAAACTATAAGTGTTACTACTTAAGAATGCATTTAAATATTTTGCTCGAATAACTAATTTTTGAATGTCTTCTTGGATTAAAAAATTACACAATGCAGTTGCATATCTTGCTGATGAAATTATGCATGTTTCTTTTATAAAATCATTATCTTTAAATATTATATATTCATACTTTCAAGCATTTTTACATGACCTTATATATTTATAGATAAATACATATGCAAATAAATATAATATTTATATAGCCATATATCCATACATTTATATACATATAAATAATTTTTAGGTATGTTTTCTTTTTTGTAAATGGTATATTATTTTTTAAATAGGATCAAATAGTAGTTGGGAATTTTTCATTTTATTTTACTTTCAGTCGATGCATTTCAACACATCCCAGTTCTACTTTATTCTCATAAAGGACTACTTTGGTTCTCGTAGTATGGATAAAATAGTGACTAAAATAACTATTCAATAAAGTTGAGGAAGATAAAATACTAATGAAAGAATAAATTACATCTTTACTCTAGGGCATGTGAGTTTCCAGATCTGAGAAGTTGACCTCCATTATCATATATATTTACATATAAGAAAAACATGTCCAGCAAGCATAAGAACTTACCCCACATGGAGCAGTTACAGGTTTCACAGTGGTGTCTGACTCATCTAAGCAGCCTCTCCTTTTTGTCAGTGAAGTCAAAATGAATTTTACTGAATTAAAGATGTGAGAAAAGGACAAATTTCTGAACTGAATATATAATTGTAATAAAGTACTATTTATGATTGAAGTGAACAACTTACTTGTATGTTTACTTATATAACTTATTTACTTATATAAGTTATAAGGTATAATAGATGCTGTGTTATTAAAGTAAAATTGAATCATACACCCATAGGTGACACTAATTGCATGTCAGCAGCTATTCATCAAACATACAGATATATTGTTTGGACTAACTGGCATTCTTGTGACATATATATATTTATATCTATATATTTATCATATATATATTTAGATAGATATACATACACATATATGTAAATTTAATATATATACTTTTAAAATATATAATCATTATTCCTTTTGCAGAAGGTTTAACCCAACCAATTTCTACTAAGATTTATAATAATTCCTTTTATCTCCCTGTGACAAATATTTGAAGACAAATTTAGAGCTATGCAACCTGAAAAAAAGCAAAACAAACAAAACAAAAGAAACAAACAAATAAAACCCTCCAATGTTTACATGGTGGAGACATCAGGAAAGACAGTACAAGAGCTTGTTCTCCTAATAAGTGTTCACCATTGCCCCATGGAGTAGTTAATCCAGCTATTTTTAAAGTCTCAAGCAAAGTTCATTTTTATTTTTATTTTTATTTTTTTGTGTGTGGTACTGGGCATTCCACCTCTGAGCTACATTTCCAGCCCAGTATTATTTTTTACTTTGAAACAGGGTCTTGCTAACTTGCTGAAGGCCTCACTAAATTGCTGAGGCTGGTCTCAAACCTGTAATCCCAAGTATTGCAAATATGTGCTACCATACATGGCTAAAGCTCATTTTAGAGGAAAACAATACATGAAATACACATCTTTAAAGACCAGTTTGATAAGTTTTAAGTGGACGACTTTCTATATAAATTTCCATCCTGGCTGGGTGTGGTGGTGCACACTTGTAATCCCAGCATTTGGGAGGCTGAGACCTGAGGATCGCAGTTTGCGGCCAGCCTCAGCTACTTAGTGAGGCCTTCTGCAACTTAGTGAGACCCTGTTTCAAATTAAAAAGAATAAAAATAGGGCAAGGGGTGTACCCTGGAGGTCACCTGCACCTGGATTCCATCCTCAGACCCACACACAAAAAAGAAATTTCAATCCATATACATTTTTCTATACTTTTCAAATAATAAAAGACACTTATTGTCCATCTGTCATATAAAGTGAACTTGTGCCAGATCTACAACACCTTGTTCTAATCTAATAGTGAGCTTAAACTCTAATATTCTTCATATCTGTTATGTTTATGTGTATATATATATATATATATATATATATATATATACACACACACACACACACACACTCACACACACATACATATATATTGAACATTCAAGTGGTACTTCTGGAAAATCCATAATATATTTTTGTAAGCCTTCACTTACATACAATTCTATTTAGCTTGAAAGGACTTGTAGACATGTATATAATTTCTTTACAAGAATTCTTGACATACAATTAATTAAATTTTTGTACTATTGACCTTTGCTTCGAGTGATAATATTCTGAAGAAAGTTCTTCAGTTTCTGTTTGGAAAACTATAGAAATAAATAGAAGAGAAAGTGATTTTTAAGAATGTTACAGTAGCTAATCCTCAGATACATAATCATTGTAGCTTCTATTTTACAGCCTTTTATGTACAAAAAGCAGAAATATGGCCACTAAGCACAACCTTGAAGAGGCCTATGCTGAAAGAAATAAGGAAGCTATGTATTTGTCCTTTACTTTCTTTTCTCTGTCTTCATGCATCTCTGACCCTTTAACTTGAATATAGCAATTTCAGAGCTCAAGGAAACCTGGAGTCTATATTTATATTGTTGACTGGAGGATTATTCCCTTTGCTGGAGCATGGTGGGTAATGACAGACTGTGCGCAAGAAAACGGAAACCTGTAGATTTTTATTATAATGTTTAGAGGAAGATAAGTTTACTTAAAACAACCTCTATTATAGACCCTCTTTTGCTTGCCCTTGGTCTTCAAAGAATTTTACTGATTAAAATAGCATGGCACATCTTTTTGGCTGCCTTAAAGTGATATACGCCAGAATATATATCAATATAACAACTAGAAAGGATCTTTAAATTTCTCCAAAGTTGAGGTTTTAGTCCTTTTTCAATACCAAAACATTTCAAGATCTGATGAAAGTTATGCACATTCTTCCCTTGCCAAAGGTACATTTAGTTATAAATGTACTATGTGCTGAATGGGTTATATCTATGAGAAACAACATGTTAAGAAACATTTTTTACTTTATAGAAAGTGTCATTGTTTTTATTCTTAACATATAATAATTTCGTTTTGTTTTAATCCCTCTTTTACCTGAAGTAGAAGCTTATATGTTTTATATCATAGAAAGTCCAACCAACACTGACTAAAACCAAAAAATTTATTATCTTATTTAGCACAAAATCTAGAGATAGGAGATTGCAAAAGCTAGGGATCTAGTCCTTCTTTGTACATTAACTGTGTGCAGACTCAGGGTCTTTTAAGGACCTAAGTTTTTTCTGATTTCTGAATCCTCATCTTGACTTTGCTCCTCAAGTCAGATTGATTGTTGCAGCATCAAGCATCTCACCAAATTATTCAAACCTGGGAGGGGCAATTTATTTTTTGCTGCCTGGCTCCTTTTAATAATGAGGAAACTTCGTAGAATTACCCAGGACATTTCAGTGTCTGTCTACAACTGTGTCATGTGACAAAACCTAAGGCTGATAAGATAATGGTGTGTTGTGGTGACTGACTGAGAACAGTAGACAGTTAGCTACTGAGCTGGGGTTGAAATCTAGTGACTAGACAAATATAGGGAAAGATTTACCCAAGGTTTGGGAAGTAGGCAGATGAAAAAGGGACAGAGGGTGCCCCCAGGCCCTTTGCTCTCATTCTTTGGTTTTAATTTCAATACTGCTTTTCTCCATCAGAGAGGAACCCTTTCTCAACATCCACTCACACGTAGAGCTGCAAAGATAACAGTCAGAGGTTGTATATATCAGTTAAACAGTATGGAGTCACACCAATAAATTAGGCTAATGTTAATATTTCACAAAAGGACTGTATTATTGATTAAAAATTTACTAATAAAAAGAAGGTATTTATGAAAACTCCTGTCAAGTACTTATAATATAAACAAAATTTTTATGTCAAATTTGGAAAAATATACATATACACAAAAGCAAATTAAATCTCTTATTTTTCATAATGTATACCTTAAATAATGTATATATGTATGTGTATGTGTATGTATGATATAATGCAAGTTAGAATCATATAATACTTATATAATTTTAAATGTACATGTCTAACTTACTTTAATTACTTTAATTAAAACATTTCTAAATTTTATTATATATATATATATATATATATATATATTTTTTTTTTTTTTTTTTTTTTTTTTTTTGGTGGTACTGGGTGTGGAAAGCCCAGAGGATTTTCTACCTCTGGGGTATATTCCCAGACCTATTTTATACTTTATTTGGAAACAGGGTCTCACTGAGTTGCTGAGAGCCTCACTCCGTGGCTGAGGCTGACTTCAAACCTGTGCAATCCTCCTGTCTCAGTCTCCCAAGCACTGGGATTACAAGTGTGTGCCACCACGCCCAGCTTGATATTATATATTTTTCCTTTTGTGTATGAGAAAAATACTTCCATTTATGACTGCATTAGAAACAAATAAATGATAATAATCTAAATGAAGGAAGAAGGGATGAACTTGGTAGATCATAAGTAGAATATCAGTTTTGAACAGTCTGAAAATGATTAAAAGGAAAAATAAATTGCATAATATTTTTAGAATCTATACATATTAATAAAGCATAGCCAAAATTTTCTTTTCTTATATTGAGTTCCATGACATCAGCATCTATTAATTGTGTTTTTATATAATTCTGATTAACTCAAATCATGGTACTGATTCCACAGTTTCTAAGGCTCTCGGCATTCAGACTTAAAAAACTCCACAGCTCAAACAGGCCAATATTTGAATAAGCTCACTTTTGTTATGTCTACATTTAATCAAATATAGACATAGACATTTCTATTCTGAGGTCATTTGCTTTTTATTATAGTGATTCCTTGATTTCTAGGTTTTCTCTTAAGAAAGGGAGTTAGAGTTGGAATACTTGTAAAATAAAATACTTGTTTTCTACTTCCATTTAATAACTAGTCTTTTTTATAAATTAGTGTCTATATTTATAGCATTTTATATTGGATGGTACCTTTTAATATATTGAACTATAGATTCCACTTTTTATTAACTACAATAGTTAAACAAGCCTACTGGGATAGCAATGTTAACACAATATAACCATTAAACCACATTAAATGTTAGAAACTTGGGAAAACTTCTTGGTAGCAGATAAAGAAATTTTATCATTTCATGCAGTGTTTTCTTGTGAGAAATCTGTCACTGTCATAGCTAGGTTTAAGCAGTGGTGTTTTGTAAAATCTTAAAAATGTAGAAATTGTGAGATGATATCCTACTTATTATACATGGCAATACTAAGTTAATATTTAGGTATTTTTCTAATTCTGGAAGTTATTCCTTCAATGTTATTTTATTATAACTGTTTTATTGTGCTTTTATAGATATATTATAGTCTCATATTATAATGTAAATCATATATGCACACTGCACTTGGCGTCCACCCCTCCACCTCCCCAATCCCCCTTTCCCAATACAGAATACTGAGATTGGCCTTGGTATATTCACATATGTACACAGAGTTGATGATCCTCAGAAATCTAATGAATCTCAGTCTTTTTCTTCTCCTTCCCTTAGATTACCCCCTTTGCTCTACTGAGGTTTCTTCTCCATTATCTGGATCCCCTCTGTTATCCCAATTACTCCCTAGCTTGCATGTATTAGAAAAAAACATATGACTTTTCACTTTCTGTGACTGGCTAATCTCACTTAACATAATGTTCTCCAGGTCCTTCCATTTTCTTGCAAATGGCATAAGTTTGTTCTTCTTTATTGCTAAATAAAATTTCCACTGTGTATATTTTCCATAGTTTTGTAATTTATTCACCTGTTAATGGACCCTTAGGTTGATTCCATAATTTGGCTATTGTGAAGTATGCTGCTATGAACATGGGTATGTATATATTACTGTGGTTCTCTGATTTTGTGGGAAAGATGCCCAGGAGTTGTATAGCTGGATTTTATGGTGGATCCAGGGTGGAGATACATCAGTAAACTGGGAATGGATCAACTTATGATGAATCAGACTTATTAAATGAATAAAATTTCAAAAGGAAGTGATATAGTCCCCTGCATTGAAGCCAACAACTAATGAGCCTCTTAGTGAAGAAATAAAGTAAAAAGTGGAATGTTTTATTTCTTATCTGAAGTTACTGTCTCCCATTTTTGTTTTTTTGTTCCCACACCAAAGTTTCTTTAGTTCAGGATTCTGTGGTTGGAATGGGCAGTACTTTGGGGCCCAGTCATCTTGTGCCTTTCCATTTTCTTTTATTCTTTCTACCTTTACCTATAGGAGAAAATAAAACAAAAAACAATCAGCTTTATTTTCCAATTTCTAGAAGAGACCTTTGACTAGAAAACCAGAATTATTCCCTTTATATAGCTTTGTTTTTAAATTCTGAATAGTTTTGGGAACAAACTTGAGATGTCCTTCAGACAGAACTAGCCCTGAGTGAAAAAAATTCTGCATTAAGACTTTTCAATGCATATCCTTGAGGATTTGGTTTGCATTTATCTTTGACAAAGAACTAGGAGAAGTCAAGGTTAATATTTGAAGATCAAGCTGCAGTCTTAGCATTTACATATAAAAATATTTAGCACCAGCCAGAGAAAGAAGAGCTTGTTGCTCTAAAACATAGAATTACAGTCTATTTTAAAAGCTTTCCTGAAAAATTTAAATGCTTTAAAAAATGACTTTTAATAACCAGTAATAAATTGTAATAACCAGTAATAAATTGTAGTAACTTATATATATGTATATATATGTGTATACATATACATATATATATACATATATATATACATATATATGTATATATATATATGTATAAAATAAGTAGCTACATTTATTATCACCAAAAATCTACAGGGTATTCTGAGTCATCTATGTGTATACATTTCTCTATTTGTAATTAAGTAATGATTTTAAAGAGATAAAGTAAGGAAGCTGACACAATAGAAATTAAGCAATTTAAAACTAATTTTAAAGATTATATTTAATTGCAAAACAAAGAAAATTAAAAGCATAAATGAATCATTTATGTTTTAATAAAAATGTCTCTGTTCTGTTATCTTTATAACTGAGTAGACAATTTCAGAGGCATAGAACAGATTTGTTTTTTCCCTTCACTCCTAGAATACTAAATTTTGCCAAACAATATCAATTTTCTCTATGGTAATTTTTAAACATTATTAATTTTAAATATTAATTTTATACACAATTAAAATTTAAAAATAAAAATGTGTATATATGCATATAAAATAGCATATATGGAATGAATTTCAAAATAAAGAATTAAAAAAATGGCAGGGGGTGTAGCTTGGAGGTTGAATGACTCTGGGTTCTATCCCCGGACCCACAAAAACCAAAAAGTAAAAAATAAAAAACAAAAAAACCCAACCAAACAAAATAACTTGTAAAAGATGATGGGGCCAAGAGTTAATGAGAAAGAAAATTTCTAAAATAGCAGTTTACATAAGAAACAGAATTTGAAAATCATGAGAAAGTCCAAATAAGTGTCAGGCATTGGTTATCAGCTTGCAAATACAATATATGACAAAAGGTTAAATAAGTTAGATGTTCTTAATGCAAAATAATTAAAACATTGGTAAATAAGTACATGAATCATGTGCTACTTTAATATGTGCCAAAATTTTGAATGATTATGACCCTTAAAGTTTTATTTATAATGGGGGCAATGAGAGGGACTAACTTCTTACCTACAATATGATAAAATAGAACAATGACTGTTGACTGTCTTGATCCAGCAAAAAATATTTATTAAAACTTTTTTAATGAAAATGGGGATAACATATCAGTGGGAAAACATGTTGAATATTGAGTACCATTCAAGGTAGATATTAAATAGTGGTTAACACTATGACTCTAATATACTAGAGGGAGAAAATTGTGAGAAAGTTTTGTTCATTGGATATGTGAGAATCATTTCAAATGGCCATCAATTTGTTAATTGATATGAGAAGTATTTAGGAAAAATTAGGAAGATAACTAATTCAAGTAATTAGTAAGCAGGTAGAATAAAAGAAGGGGCATGTATATTAAAATAAAGGAAGGAACATATATGTTAGGATTAAAGACATAAAGCAATGGTTGAGTTTGGCATGTATCAAAACACTGTTAAAACCTAAAGTACTAGGCTCCACTCCTGAGTTTCTCTAAGAGGATCTAGGATCAGACTCCAAATTTATATTTCTAATAAATTCCAAGATGCAGCTGCCTCTGCCTCTCTAGGGACCACACAGTGAGGGCCACCAATAAGGAAGATGTCTGATTAAGAGTGGTACCCTTTGAGTATAAAACACCAGGAAAGCAATAAAAGCAACAATACTAACAGGACACGCAGAGACAAGGCAATGGCAGAAGCAAAAGCTCCTGGGAAAGTGCACACGGAATTTATTTAGTTGCATGGGTTTTCTAAAGCCTATTCAAAAAGAAGCTGTGCTTCTACAGTGCTGCCCCCTTTAGTGACCATATCCTATCACAAGTGATAATAATGACACTGTCAGCGGCAGGAAGACAGGGCTTTGGCGGTCTTGACCAATACTGTATCTGTAACATTGTTCCTGATTCTGACTCTGAGGAATCTCAACTAAGACACACAAAGTATCCATTCACAGTGGGCAATGGAACTCTGATGTGAATAGATTCTGCCAAAATCACAAGGCTGTGGAAGTTGAGTAAAGGAGGATGTTAGCAGGTAGAGAGGAAAACCAAGCTGAGAAGTATAGCATCATGCTTGAGAAGATTTGGTTTGTTCCAAATGACTTTCCTGCACCACTGAAGTTGGTTCTATTTTGTTTCCTCTGCTTAGGTTCTTATGAAAGTTTTCAATATCTGTCTAATTAACTGTCCCATCCCTCCCCTTTTTTGGAGATAGATTAGATATGATTCTGCTTATTTCCAAAAAGCCCATGATATGAAGTAAAGACTTTCCCCCTGGAATCAGTTGCAAATAACAGTCACCCTTGTTGAGTGTGGTGGCACATGCCTGTAATACCAGTACTTGGGAGGGAGGCTCAGGCAGAAAAATTGCAGGTTCAAAGCCAGCCTCAGCAACTTAGCAAGGCTCCCAGCAACTTGGTGAGACCTTGCTTCAAATAAAAAAATAAAAAGGGCTGAGGATGTAACTCATAGGTAAAATCCACTGGGTTCAATCCCTAGTACCAGAATATATATAAAACAGTAACTTAAAAAATGCATTATAATCCAATGTTGTCTGAAATTCCCTTTGCTATAGAAGTGGGTTTCTAAGGACAGTTTCACAGAACAAAGATACTCTGCTTTAACTGCAAACGTCAGCCTCAAGGAATAATCTAGGCAGAACAAGACAATTTTAATCAGCTTTTCATCAACATGAAGAAATATCTGACAGAAGTTACTTGTGTGGAAAAGTTTTATTTAGCTAATAATTCTGGATGTTTGATGTCCGGACACACAGCCCAGGTTTTTGGCGACAGCTACCCCATGGCTACCTGCCTCATTGTAGTTAGAGATGTCAGGAGAACGTGTGGGAGCCAGAAAATCACACTTTTAATCAGGAATAATAGAACTGGATGAAGCCAGACTTGCACCTTTCATAACAACCCTTCAACCAAAATATGACAAAAATAATAAAAATGTGTCTTTTAACCAAAAATCATCCTCCAAAATTAAGTTTAGATTTAGATTAAGGTTAAGAAAACTCTTTGCCTTTAGATTGTTCTAAACTGTGCTTTTAAAATATTCCCTTTGAAAGGTTTTCATTTCAAATATACATATTCATCAATTCCAACTAAAAAAATTGGAATGTAAGACTGATGAATTATGAATATGCTGGGTTATTATTCTTTGGCCTTGTATTTTTTTATATTGTGTACATAGGATCCTGATATATGCCATCACATGTATGCCCTATCTAGGCCAATAGTGAGTAGACTGGGGATTTTATATATGCTTTTCTTCCAGAAAAAAATTCTGTGGCTAAAAAACTGAAAATTCAATCTTTAGATTTTAATTAGTATCCTTTAACACTTATCTAAACTAAAATATCTAATTTCTAAGATGTTTTTGTATTAACTATATAATCAATGATACTATATACATGAGCAGTGAGGTATTTGAAAATATCATCATCATTATTATATTCTTGACATACCTCAAATGAATAGATTAAATTTTAAAATCAGTTTGTGTTGTGCAGGTACAGGGTAGATTGATATGTGATTTTTAAAGTACTCTCGGCTAGTCACTTTGAGAAATCATAAGACTGTGTAATAGGGCATTCTCAGAATGGACAGATAGTTTTAAAAAATCAATTTAACTCAAAGCACTGATCAATTCCTTAGGAAAAAGGTGTTAAGAAAAAAATTACCTACCACAGGAAAATATATAATCAGAAATTAGGAGCCATAAAAAATTGAAAAGCAGGAGAGAGAAAATAGAAATATTTGTGAAAACCTGGAAATTCTACTGTCAAATTATTTGGGAAGGAAAGGAGACAGTCAAATTTCTAAGGGAAACAAAGGAGGAAGTCATGGGGAATATTTTATCACATACATAGAATATAAGAATAAATATTTTTTCTATTGAATAAATTCCTGGATATATTGTATAAAATTAAAAGTCAAAATGAATTACAATCAAGATGAATTTTCATATCTGTTATACTAAAGAGAAATGCTTTCAATATACCCTATGTTTTCTTACTTGCAATCTTGTGAACAGTTTTGTAAACATAAATTTCTTAATAACCTATTGGTTTTATAGATTTTATGAGAATATCCATACTTTCTCAGTATTCTTAATGAAGGCAATTAAAGACTACTAAAATTTCCATAGCACATATAATTCTGTAATTTATTTTCTTAAGGATTTTTAGACTAATAAATTCCAATAAATTAATTCATAATATATAATGACATGTGTCTAAATTTCATTTTTTAAAGCTATGCTTTATAAAGCAGTGTTATATAATTACAAAGTAAATTTGATTCAATCTATATGTTGGTATCTCTTATACTCACTTTAAAATTACTTGGTGTGAAAGTTAAAAAAAATGTATGATTGGAACAAAAACATATGCTCAAGACAAGCTTCTGAGAACTGTTTTCCTAATGTGCAAAGACCATGGGTACATAGTGGTACAGTTCATTAAAAATGAAGATTATTTTTAAAGGGTAATTTTCAAAGTTAAAATCTCAACCCATTGAAATAATAAGTGAATATATATCAAAACTTATGTAACTTATTAAAGAGAGTAGTAAGATAAGATAGTCGTTTTAAAGGGGAATTCAAGCCTGGCATGGTGGCGCAAGCTTGTAATCTCCATGCTTGGGAGGCAGAGACAGGAGGATCGCGCAGGTTCGAAGCCAGCTGCGCGCGCTGGCTTAGGAGACCCTGTTTCCAAATAAAAATGTAAAAATAGGTCTGGGAGTGTAGCTTGGAGGTAGAAGGGCTTCCAGGAACCCCAGTACCACAAAAAAATAAAAAATAAAAAATTAAAGGGGAATTCAAAGAATTACAGGTGTATAAGAAATAAGGAGTTTTGGAATGATTAAAAATAGGTGCAACACAATAATCAATTGCATACTATGGTCATCTAGTTACAATTAAGTTGCATTTCTAGAGGTCAGAATCATTTGCATTATCAGTTTTCTACATCAGATGCAGTTAGGGGCACTAGACCAAACACCATCACTGTGTGTGTGTGTGTGTGTGTGTGTGTGTGTGTGTGTGTGTGTATTGTGTGTGTGTTACTGGGAATTGCATTCAGAGTAATTCTACCTCTGAGCTACATCCCCAGCCCTAATTTAGTTTTTATTGCAACAGGGTCTCACTAAGTTGTCGAGGGCCTTACTAAATTGCGGAACCTGGCCTCAAACCTGCAGTCTTCCTGTCCCAGCCTCCCAAGTACTGGTATTACAAGTGTGCGCCATCACAGCCGATTCAGGCACCATCACTTTTTAAAAGACTTATTTTTTAAAATATTTTTTAAGTTCACAGTAAAATAGAAAGAGAAAGTTAGAGCGATTTCTCATATGCCCTTGTCTCCATATATGCATAGCCTCTGCCGTTATCATCAATATTTCCTATCAGAGTGGTGCATTTGTTACAAGTAATAAACCTATATTGACATATCATTATCACCCAAAGTTTATAGTTTAAATTAAGATTCACTTTTAGTGTAAATCCTATGGGTTTGTACAAATGTACAATTAGTATATATCCACCATTATGGTACCATACTGAGTATTTTTACTGCCCTAAAAATTCCATCTCCACCAGTTCATCCCTTCCCATTATAAAGCTCTGGCAACCAGTATTGTGTTTTCATTTTTTAAAATACTTTTATTGGTAAATCATAGTCTCACATTATAATGTAATTCATAATGATAGGGAGATTCATGCCATAGCACTTGGTGAGTTTTCCCTTGCTCCCTCCCCAGTACCCCATTTTTCCATAAAAGATACTGAATTTTGGCATTGGTATTTTCACGTATGTACTTAATGTCAATGGCAGTGTTTCCTTCATTAGTTTTCCCTCCCCTCCTCCCACTCTCCAGGATACTTTCCTAGCTCCACTGGAGTTTCTCCTCCATCATCCAAAGTCTTTTATTTCCCAGTTACTTCTTAGCTTCAGCATATGAGAGGAAATATATGACCCTTCATTTTCTGTAACTGACTAATCTTAATATAATGTTTTATGGTTCCATCTCTTTTCCTACAAATGACATAATTTTGTTCTTTATTGCTGATTAGAATGGTGTTGTGTGTATAGTCCATAATTTTGTGATTCACTCATTTGTTGATGAATTCCATAATTTGGTTATTATACTTATAGCCAATTGCTTTTCAACAAAGGTGCCAAGAATATATGTTGGAGAAAAAACAGCTTTTCAACAAATAGTGTTGGGGAAAGTAGTTATCCATTTGTAGAAAAATGTAATTAAATCCCTGTCTTTTACATTACACAAGAGTCAATTTTAGATGGACCAAAGACCTGGAAATTAAATAAAAGACTTTGTAATTACTAGAGGAAGGCATAGGTCCAACACTAACATATGGGCACAGATACAAACTTCCTCAAAGACCCCCAAAGCTCAGGAAATTAAAACAAAAGTTAAAAAATGGGATAGCATAGCCAGGCACAGTGGTGCACACTTATAATTCCAATACTTGGGAGGCTGAGACAGGAGGATTGCATGTTTAAGGGCAGCCTTAGCTGAAGGCGTAAGTTGGAGGTAGAATGTCCCTGGGTTTAATCTCCAGTGCCACAAAAAATGCCATTAAACTAAAAAGTTTTTGCTCATCAAAAGTAACCACCTAGAGTCTAAAAAGAAAGCCTAGAGAATGGAAGAAGATCTTTTCCAGCTATTCCTCTAATAAAGGACTATCTAGAATATGCAAATTACTTAAAAGAGTTAACAATAAAAATCTAATAACCCAATTAAGAAATAGAAAATTGAACTAAATAGATACTTGCCAAAAGAAGAAATAAATACAGATAACCAATAATCTTTTTGCCCTCTCCTTTTTTCATTATTTTATATAGTTGGAATCACACATTAATGCAGTACTTTCAAAAAAGTTACTTTCACTTAGACATATGCATTTAACATTACCCTATGTATTTTCATGGCTTGATCATTTCGTTTTTAATTGGTGCATTGTAGTCATACATCTTAATAGGGTACAAGATGGTAGAGGTACACATGCACACATCACTCATTTAGCCCTTCCTCAATTCCCTCTCCACTCCTCTCCTCTCCCTCTTTATGTTTGGCTTAGTGACTGACTTAATATGTTCATCATGAAACATATGTACATCATGTACAGTAGAAAATTTCCCACTTCCCTCTTCCTATCCCCCTCAGAGATCATTTTGTTGTCTGAATGTACCATCGTTTTGCTTCTTTTCTTTTAAAAAAAATCATTTATCTACTGAAGGACATTTTAGTTGCTTCCAAGTTTTGGCAATTCTGCATGAGCTTCTATCAACACTAACGTACAGATTTTGATATGGAGACAAATGTTCAAATCCTTTGGGTAGAGACTAGGAAGTGTTATTGCTGGATCATATGGTAACATTATGTTTAGTTTTGTAAGAATTTGCCAAACTGTCTTTCTAGATTGCTGTACCATTTTTTCATTCCCAGTGTAGAAATTCAGAATATTATCCGAAACTACTCTCTTTATAAGTACAACCTTCCTAAACTGAGTCAAAAAGATATAGAAAATTTAAACCAACCAATGGCAATCAAAGAGATTGAAGTACCATATTGTTTCAATTTGCATTTCCTTAGTGCCATATGACATGGGGCATCCTTTCATGGGTGTTTTAGTCCACAGTTCTGGAGACTGGAAAGTCCAATATCAAGATGGCTGAGTCTGATGAGGCCTTCCTGCTGTGTTATAATGTGGTGGACAGAACCACATAAGAATGTGCACGAGAAAGAGAGCTCAATTTTGTAATCAATTCACTACTGTGTTAACATTATTAAATTTATAGACCTCATGGCTTAATCACTTCTTGATGGGCTGATTTTTTTTCCCCAGGGATTAGACCTAGTGTTAGTCTACCTCCTCAGCCCCTCCCCCTTTTTTGAAACAGGGTCTCTGAGAATCTCACTATGGTAATAAGGCTATGATTCTTCTATCTCAGTCTTCCAATACTGGGATTATTGCATGCACCACCAAACCTGGTTACCCTTACTTCTTAATACTATCACAATTGCAATTAAATTTCAATATGAGTTTTGGAAGCAGCACTTAAATCATACCAGTATACTTATTTATCATCTGAATATCTTCTCTTGTGAAATGACAGACATCATTATTTTCCTTCTATATAAAAATTATTTCACAGAGCCGTGGTTGCACATGCTTGTAACACCAGCATTCGGGAGGCTGAGACAGGAGGATTGTGGCTCATGGCCAGCCTCAGTTCCTTAGTGGGGCCCTTTGCAGCTCAGTGAGACCCTGTTCAAATTAAAGAATAAAACAATAGACTGGAGGTGTAGCTCCTAGGTAGAATACCCCTGGCTTCCATCCCCAATACCGAAAAAAAATTTATTTCAATCACAGTAATACTGAGAAAATCTAAATAAGTATGTTTATGACTAAACATTTAAGGTTGTTCTTTCATTAATGATTTTTTTTATCTTTGAAAGATGCCAGAGCCATATATATATATATATATATATATATATATATATATATATATATATATAATACTGCTAGGGAATGGTATTATTTCACAGAAGAGGATCATAAAGCACACACAGATCACATTCCTGGAGAGCCATGGCCAACAAATTCCCAGTGACCATGACCATGGGGACTTTTTTTTTTTTTCTCTAAGTCTGAAACTCTCTACTACATCAGAATTGATCCAAAGCACAGCCATAATTATAGTGCTTTATGTAAGATGATTAGACACCCAAATGAACCTTAGCCATCAACTAAACATACACCTGGCTAAAAATAAGCTTTATTTGATAGCTGGGCATGGTGGCACACACTTGTAATCCCAGCATCTGGGAGGCTGAGATGGGAAGATCACAGTTCACAGATAGCCTCAGGTACTACTTAGTGAGGCCCCTTGTAACTCAGTGAGTTTAAAAGTAAAAAATAAAAAATAGGACTGGGGGTGTAGCTTGGAGGTAGAATGCCCCCTGGGTTCCATCCCTAGTATTGAAAAAAAAAATCTTTACTTGAAACACACATACTGAAATGAGGTAGAATAAATAATCACCTTCAACTGGAGAATTAAGAGTTAATGCAAGAAAAACAAAAAGTAGAACCAAATTTGGTAGCTTATCCTTATGTTTTATTTCTTATGTTTAGTAAAAAATATATTTTGCATTTTTTGACAGTGTAATCTTTGTGGTGTTATGGCAACATTAGTCATTCCTAAGAACACTAAAATTTAAATCTTTAAATTTAAGTTATAAATTATTAACATGATATAGTACTATCTCATCATATCACGGGGTTTATCATTGCTACATTAGTTCTCAAATCATTTTTATTAAGTATATATTAAGATACTTGGTTCAATTCTGAAATATAATGTAAAAAATCCATCTGGGATACACCTTTGCTAATATTAGTAGCTCTATTACTATTTTCCTGCTGCATAATTTAACAACTGTACAATTTGAAAAGTATACAAATGTATATTTTTATAATTTTCATTTTTCTTCCTAAAATGCTACATTTCAAATTTAAAAGGGAAATTAGTAAATAAATGCTCTTTGAACTAGCCTATATTTAGATTTTTGAAATCAAATGCCAGTAGAAGACTACAGAATTATTCAGTAAAATCTTGGTACCAGTTCTATAAATTAAAGCAATATGAAATATGTTTTGAAAAAAGTAAGACTGGTATTTTTATATGCATTAATACCTGAATTTTTATTTGTGGCAGAATGGTATGCCTTTTGTCATTTCATCAAAATTTTGTCTTTTTATAAATATATATCTTTATCTCAAGGCTTTCCTCACTACTTAGTAAAATCGTCTAGCTCATTGCATCTATTTTTCCAGATTGCCAAATTACAAATATCATGAAAGCTATTATTAGAAGTGTATTTTAGATATATCAGTAGAGAACTTAACTAGATAAGTGTTCAGTTTTTTCACAGACTCTTGTTACATAGCAAAAATGTTTATCTCTCTAAAAATGTTCAAGTAGAAAAGTCATATTCTATGGCATTTGTGAAAATAAGAAAATAATTATTCTGGAAATATATTGTGTAGTTTTAAAATGCTAATGCCATATTCCTGAGGATAAAACTGGAGTTTGCGTGTTATCTCCTTCTGAGTAATTCTTAGGTGGAGAGGATGAGGAATAGAAGAATGTAAATTTAGCTAGCTGATAGTTCCATTGAAGTAGGAACACAAGACACTAGCAATAGAAACCACAGTCTTCAGCCAGGCATGGTGGCGCACGCTTGTAATCCCCGCGCTTGGGAGGCGGAGACAGGAGGATGGCGCAGGTTCGAAGCCAGCAGTGCTGGCTTAAGAGACCCTGTTTCCTAATAAAAATATATTAAAAAAAATAGGTCTGGGAGTGTAGCCTGGAGGTAGAAGGGCTTCCAGAAACCCCAGTACCACCAGAAAAAAAAAAAAAAGGAAGAAATCACAGTCTTCAAAAGAATAAACATAGAATAAGAATATATTGCTTTTGGTTATGCAAATTTTGATATCTTTGCTGACATAAAAGTAGATTTAAAGCCATTATTATAATGCATAAAAGTTTCTTAAAGGATTTTCCTAAATAATTTGTCAAGTAACTAATATTTGTTAAAATAACTCTTTTGAGAGTTCATTTATAACTGAGACTCAAAAATTAATGAAAAATGTTTAATATTTTGTATATTCTGTATTTTTAAATTGGAGATAATAATGAACACTGAAATCTTTATAATATGATTTGGATTTAATTTTAAATAGTCATTTTCTCATAATTATACCAGTGATTACAGTAAAATCTTATTTTGATGTTTTGTTCATTGATTTAATTTTTAATCAATATGTATTATTAATACTTATAGTATAAGCAGCAATTAATACTTATAAAGTATCTAATTAGCCAGGTGTGATAGTGCATGTCCCAGTACTTGGGAGGATGAGACAGGAGGATTGCAAGTTGGAGGACAGCCTGTACAACGTTGCATGACCCTCAGCCACATACATAGATCCTGTTTCAAGACAAAAAGTAAAATTGGACTTGAGGTATAGCTGGAGGTAAAATGCCCCCTGGGTTTAATCCCCAGTACTATAAGAAAGAGAGATAATCTAATTGAAGAAACATGATAAATACACTTGCCGCAGAAGTTTAGTACAAAAAGCAAATTCATTTTCAAGTGAAATGTTTTGATATAAGACTTTGTATTGTATTCTTTGCATTTATTTGGCAATTTATAAACTCTGTAAATGACTTAGCTCATTCATATTGCTATAAAAATAATTGAGACCATTTAATTTATAAACACATCAGTCCATTTTATTTATAAACAGAAATTCAGTTCTTACAGTTCTGGAGCAAGGAAGTGAACATCAAGATGTTGGAGCTGGCCGTGATGGTGCACTCCTGCAATCCTGGAACTTGGGAGGCTGATATGGGAGGATCGCAGCAATTTTAGTGAGACCCTCAGCAACTTAACAAGATCCTTTTTACACAATAAAAAATAAAATAGAGCTGGGCATGAGGCTCTCATCCATCCACAAAAACTTAGCCTTTGTGACTTAATCACTTTTTACTGGCCACAGATATAAAAACTATTGAATTATGGATTAAGTTTCTACATAAAATTTGGAAGGGGCACAAACATTCAAATCATAGCAGTAGACTAAAAAATAAAATTATAAATTTACATCATACATTAACCTTCTTAAGATGCCTACATAGTATTCAGTGCCATTATAAGGTACCTGCTACGTGTACCTACAGTGCTTCTAGAGAATGCACTCTATTAAACAAAATAGAGAGTCATTAAAATTTACAATTTGATTACTGTTTCCTCAGTTTCTAGGTTTTTTTCTAAACATAGTTTCTCATAAAATATAAGGTCTATGAAAGCATGAGTCATTGTTTATTTCATTAATTGCTTGTTAATTGCCTTAAAACTGCCTCGCATTTAATGAGGGCCTCAATAAAGACCAGTTGAACTAATGAATAATACTAGTAATAGTCACTTATTGTTGATAATAGAGATTAAACGAGAATATCCACACAATATCCTCTGACAACCTGAAAAGCCCATTTCTTCCCAACTACATACCAAATGATCAATAGTTACTTAAGAAAGAAAAAGGAAAGAGAGGGTAATGTTCATGGAGAGGAGAAGGAATGTTCTTTTTTTTAAAGTTTATCTGTCATTCTAGAATGAAAACAAAAAAAGTAAATCAGAGTTGACTTTCTCATTTATTAGAAGGTCAATTAGGAACAATTATAAGGAGCAAAACAGAAATTATAAAGCCTACAAATTAATAAAGATGTCAAGACAAATGCTAGAGTGATAACATAGACTCTTTAAGCATGCCAAGTTTTTGGCCATGTCTTCATATTTATAATTTTAGTATGACCATAGAGAACCATTTTATAATTAGATGACCCATGCTACCAAGCATGGATTTGAAGCAAAGCAAAGAAAATAGGAATTGCTAAAAAGTGTAGTAGAAATTAGTATATTCTGAGAGAAAAGAAGACATCATGAAGAGACAATACAGAGATCTAGTTGTTTAGTTAAGGCAGGATATCTGTAGAAGCCATTATACTTCTAAAACTTTTATGAGTGGATTCATTCACTGATTTGAAATAGGACATGGGATAATCATAATTACACTGCACTTTGGCTTTCTTAGGTCTTATATTTCACATGGGAAACATGTTTGCCTCTACTGGAAGAAAATAGTTAGATGAGTAATAACAATAAATATAACTTAGGACATAAGAATTTTAGCTAATAAATCACATACTTTTAAGCCGGGCATGATGGTGCACACCTGTAATGCCAATACTTGGTGGCTGAGACAGGAGGATCATAGGTTCAAGAACCAGCCTTAGCAATTTAGTGAGACCATCAGCAACCTAGTAAGACCCTGTTTCAAACAAACAAACAAACAAACAAAAGCAAACAAAAATAGGGATAGAAGTGTAGCTCAACGGCAGAATGATCCCAAGTTCAATCCCCAGCCACACACACACACACACACACACACACACACACACACACACACACGTCCACTTACTTTTAAACCTGTGGTGGGAAAAATATTGTGACTTCTACCACTTTTTTGTTTTTTAGGCCCATTTATGTGAGAGAAAGAAGAAAAGACAAAGTAACACATCAGTCCATTTCAACTTCTTGGTATAGAAAACAAACTATCGTTAGATAGATTTACTTGTCTACCTCATGTCAGGGTAAAATATTAGGTTTGTGATAAATGATAATAAGAAAAGTAGTGTTTTATTAAAGAAAATTCAAGCTGCGTTTATTCTATGGAAGGAATGTTTTCTGCGCTGACTCATCATTGAATTATTATTCTTATAAAATACAAAGACATTAAGAAAATCTTTCAGATTGTTGAAAAGAGCCATATTCTTTTTCACTGCTACATAGCATCACGTAATGTATATATGCTAAATTTATAAAGTCATAAACATATTCTTTTTTGATGAGTATTTGGTCTGTTTTCAGCATTTCTTGGTATTAGGAGCATGATGATATAAACATTATTGCAAAATGTATTCAACTATTTTTTTATTTTAATTTTTTTTCTTTTGTGGTACTAGGGGTAGAACCCAGGGACATTTTACCTTCGAGCTACACTCCCAGCCCTATTTTTTATTCTTTATTTTGAAACAGGGTCTCATTGAATTGCAAAGGGGCTCACCAAGTAGCTGAGGCTGTCCGCACACCATGATCCTCCTAGCTCAGCTTCCTGAATGATAGGATTAGAAGCATGCATCACCATACTGGGCTTTCAATAGTTTCTTTATGGTATATAGTTTAGAAGTGACATCATTAGGACATAGGGCATGATAAATGAATTTTTATAATGCCATACTTTTCCAAAGGTTATGCCAACTTTATAATGTATAACTTACAAATAATCCCATCAACAAGTGAGTGTTCCCTTTACTCACATGTTCACTAAATTTTAGTATTATCTGATTTCTTTATTTTTGCAAACTATTGGGTCTCAAATAATATGTCAATGAAGTTTTTAAGTATTCTATTCTTTTATAATCAATGAGGTTGCAAACTTTTCATAGATAGACTGACATTTACATATCCTTTTTGGTGAGAGTCTAATCATATGTCTTGCTTATTGGTTCTATTGGGATATTTGCATTTTTCTGATTGACTTGCAGGATTTTTATGTATTTACCAGTTTGATTTTTTTTTTTTTTGTATAGTGTCAGGCTTAATTATCCCAGGAAATGTTTGGAGTTTCTATTAATTCACTTATTAGAACTACTTGACAAAATAATCAATCCTTTGATCATTAAATAATAAAAGTATAGACACAATGATAAAAGAGTAAGATACTAAAATAGGTAACTATTCTTGCCTATAAAGCACACCAACAAAAATCTCTTCAAAGGTCGTGTCAATTTTATTTATTTATTTATTTTGTGGTACTGGGGATGGAATTCAGGGGCATTCTACCTCCAAGCTACACTCTCAGCCCTATTTTTGATTCTTTATTTTGAAAAGAGTCTCAACTTAGTTGCAAAGGGCCTCACTAAGTAGTACCTGAGGCTGTCCACGAACTCGGATCTTCCTGTCTCAGCCTCCCAAATGCTGGGATTACAAGTGTGCACCACCAGGCCTGGCAAATTTTCTTAATAAGTGAATGGATTTTCAGTCATATAATAATTTTTTCTTTCCACTTAGAAGTGTTCTTATGCTTACCTTTTGAAAATATGTCACAATTTGAGAAATTAACAAAGGTGAAGAAGAAATAAAAGATCCCTAATTCTCCCTGCTTGGAGAGTATAAGTATAAACTGCTGAAATGAAGTAATGCCCAATAATGCCTTTCTGTATATGGAAGCATCCCATTGATGTTGCTGGGTACCACACACATCCACAAGAATACAGAAGGTAGCCTACTGAAATTGAATGGAATAATCAGTTTGATCAGAGATTTGAGATCAATACAAAATGTCATCTGTCTTATACAATTGTGGATGTAGGTGTTACTTCTCCAAATGATAGGTGACATACATAGTCAATACCATATGTGCTTAATATTGAGAGGAATTAGATACGTGGAAACAGTTGATTTTTTGGCTCTGGGTGTTTCTTTAACATATTTTTTGTGGAATGATTTTTGTAACCTCAAGCCGTGTAAACAAAACTGTGGTCTTTACTCTGAAAAAATAATGGACTAATGTAAATTCATTGCAGAATAGGGGGAGAGTGTTCAGACATGCCAATGTTAATAATGTGAATGATCTGGTTTGTTTGCTTTAAGCTAGAAAAGCTCCTTGATTTTGCAAATGAACTCTTAAATATGATTATTTATTACTCACTGCTGAGCTGAAATTAAGAAGGCAGCAAAAACACAGAAGAAAAGGGGGAATCTGAGTATGGTGGCGCCTGCTTGTAATCCTAATACCTTGGAGGCTGAGAAAGGAGGAGCAGTGGTTCACAGCTAGCCTCAGCTACTTAGTGAGGTGCTCTGCAACTGAGTGAGACCCTGTTTCAAAATTAAAGAATAAAATATAGGGCTAGGGGTATAGCTATGAGGTAGAAAGTCCCTGGGTTTAAGTCCCATTACTAAAAAAAGGAAGAATAAAAGAAAGAAAGCATGAAAAGAAAGAAAGAACAAAGGAAAGAATAGGGGGAAAGAATATGTTCAATTTCATGAGTATATTCTAGGAAAATGAGAAAGCACTTATCCTGTTGAAACTAATGTGGAAGCTTAGAATAAGCAAAGCATTTGTCTGGGCTCTAATAAAAATGGAAAAAAGTGAATTAAGTCATTTTAAAATAATGTTTTATCTTTAATAATCATACTGGTGAAAATGCCTTGTAGATATAGAATTATAGAAAGGTGAGTAATAGATATATATACAGAAACATTAGTAATTCAGTGGGTTATCTGTGAAAAAGCTAAATAAGAGAAGAATTTTCATTCACCTTGAATAATAAAGGTAACATAAAAGTAAAATAAATAAAATGTAAATCATTGCAAAGTTGAGTCAAGATACTGAGAAACTTCAAAAATAGAAAAATTATCATTGGATTTGATTATCAGAGTAACAGGGGTGAAATCAGAATTCTAACTCCTGTCCCTTTGGCAGATTATTACATTTATATGCAGTTATGGTTTTACAACATGTAATAGCAATGCTTCAATATTTAGAGATCATGAAAATAGTACTAGTTTTTTGAGGTATTAACTGATATTAAATGTTAAAATAATTGTAAATTAAAGAGATTTACAAATAAAACTCCTAAACATTATTATTTTCCAACCTAACGATTGAAAAGGAATGGGGAAAGTTGGTATAGGATTTTGATACAAATATTTCCATATGATGAGAAAATTGAATTTTTATTGTGTGGTAGAAGATAAATTTCAATGTCAAAATTTTAATGTAGTAAGAACAGAAACATATTTAATGACAAAGGAGCTTATTTTGTTAAGTTTTTATATTTGCAAATTGTCAGATGGTGGCCAAGCTTTTGGGGTCCTCTCTCGTAGATGGCCATATTATGTTAGGCTGAAAGAAGAAGTTGCCTGACAAAGGTAAACCCTTTTTCAGGCTTTTGTTTTTCAAAATCTAAATTTTGTGGACTTATGCCTAGAGGAGGAGAGGTAGGAGTAAAATCTACAGTTGTAAGCTTTTTTTAAACTTAGCTCAGAAGGGGGTCAAAGCATGGGGTATTTGAAAGTAATGATATCAAGGGACAGTTGTGTTTGCAGGTGGTATAGGATCCCCAGTATGCAGAAAGCACTTAGAGCTACCATCTTGAAGAGAACAAACAGCCACATTAGTTTGGGGCCCATTTCTCTATAGGGTTCTGGGCAGAATGGCACATTCCACATCAGCATGGACATGCACATACATGGTACCTCCTTGGTGTGGACATGTGCATGTATATATGGTGCACATCCATGTCAGCATGTGCATTGTGTTTTGCCTAGGCATACCTTACACAATTGCATTCATTCACAGCTGTGTGAGATGAGTGCTAATCCCTGACTATGAAGGATGTGCGTTCATCTGTGACTGCATAGGAAATGCTCATATCTGGGGCTGCACGAGCAAGGTGAGCTTGTGTCTGTGCAAATGGCCCTATGTGTCCTCTAGGCCCCCATACACTACCCCCAACTGGGTGGTGGTGCATGACTTGACCCAGAGAGCATTATATTCGGCCCCAAACTGCAACAGCAATAAAGGGCACTGCAGGAAATTTTATCCTCCAGCCATGCAGGTGAGGATAAAAATACCCATTTCTAGGAGGAGCCCACTGAGTTCCACCAGGCTGTAAGCAGGCCCTCTTATAAGGCATGGATAGCCTGTACTTCTGCAAACATTTCCTCTAAGACTTGCTGTATCTGCTGCTGGAATGTATACACAGTGTTCTATATGAAGAAGAGCATATATTTCACCCTGTGCAGGAGTGAGCATATCTAATGCTACAGATTGATTCAACTGTTCTATAGAAAAAAGGTGTTATGCTTGCAAGCTCTACACATCCCTCTATTAACCAGCCCCACCTATTTTCTTTGGCATATCCTAACAAGAAGAGGAAACACTATTACAGTCTCAGTGCAACAAGTCCTCTATCATGTAGCGTCATTCATTCCATTCTGGGCTGCTGTGCTTTCAGGGTATTAAGGTAGTATATTTGTCTGCAGTAGCAGGGGAAATTTGCCATAGGAAACATTTGGCCATCTCCACTGGTAGCTCTATGCAAACCCAGCAGTGGAGGGCATTGTGCAGCCTTGCAAATGTGTGCCCAGGAAAGCAGGCTACTCCCTGCCATTAAATTGGATGGTAGCAAAGTAGACAATTTTCTGAGGTTGCCAAAGGGAAGCATTATGGCGGAGAGAAAGTGATGCTGATAGCGAAAGCCTCTGTGAGATGAAGAGTATAGCAAGTCAAGTGAACATGTCCTTACTCTAATGTTCTAAATGCTCGTGGCTGTGAACTAAAAAGATCAAAGTCTTTGATAGAGCGAGAAGAACATGTAGAAAATCTGCACTGACAAGATTGTGTGAAAAGAAGCATATGATTTTTATACAGCATGTCTAGTCAATTAAGGAGGAGATGGGATGTTATAACGAGCATTTCCCCCCTTCTAAACTAAGTGAAGAACAGCCGACAGTCACCAGTAGTTTAAACTCTCAGCATCTTAGGTGCATGTTCTCAAGAGCAATTGAAAGCCATAAGCTCATAATTACTCATCTTTTTGCCATTAAGGTGTGATGTTGCCCAAATTTTATTTTCTTATCTTTATAGCAAACGGAGATGAAAATGAAATAGAGATACTTCTCCTCCCTCGGTGAGAATTCAGGCACCAAGTGCAAGAACCTTTATGCACAAAGTAGTTAGCTATATCTTTAAGTGTTAGGTGGAGTATAACCAAATACATTGATGGACATAAGAAAAAACACCAGTGTTCCTAACAAGATTTTTTAAAAATTTTGGTTACCTGTCAATGTGGAGGAAGCCTAAAAAAACCTGAAATGAAAGAACATTATAAAGAATATTTTCTTTTAGCTTCTAACAAATATTTCGTCTGATAGAAAATAAAGCCTATGTGAGACTAGCAATAAAGAATTTACTCACTCATAAAAAAATAAATAAATAAATTGGATGTTAGGACAGGGAAGAAAGAGAGACTATTCTAAAAAAGTCCTTCAATTTTGGGCAAGCTGCTCAGCTTTTAAGAGAACAATGGCCAGAATGATGGCAGCTCCAAGGAGATGACACCACACCAAAACACCATGAGTAGGAGGTAAGGGGTTAAAAACCCCTTCATTGTATACAGTGGAGTAGGCTATTGTCTTATGACCTACTCACTTTTTTATGATACTCAGCAATAGGAAGTATCTCTATAATGTATAAAACTAAATATTTTCTTTCCTGATCAGCAGATCATCATAGTCAAAGTTAAATAATTTATATAAGTAATAAGATATTTTTGTATCCAACCAAAGTAATATAATATTAATAACTACTATTAAAAAGGTATGCAATAGAAAAATAGTAAATTACAGATGTTTATACCTTGATTTGTTTCTAGAAAGCAATGAAAAACTTGAAGTAGTGCTCTAAAGTGGAGAAAAATCTTATTCATTAATGATTTTTATTTACCTACAGAATTAGCATCAATATGCATGTGAAAGGTGATCAAGTTCATCCCAGTCCTCTGTTTTTCTGAAAGATCTTAAACATAGGGAAATGGAGAAAGGAGAGGGCTGAAGATAAATATAATGTGTTAAGATGAGAGTAGAGAAAGATTAATCCCGGAAAGAAGACAGGAAAAAGAGGAGACTGAAGTTCTAGTCTAAGAACTCCCCTCCCCCTTGTACTCACTGGAACCAGATATGGAAGAGGATATTCTTCCGAGGGCAGCTAAGTTCAAGCTTTTGGATCTGGCAGCCTCATCCAGACTGAGAAATGCTACCAATATTTCATTCCAGTGCATTTTTACTTTCTGTTGAAAGACTTATGATTACTCAAGCATTGGAGTGGGTGCACTTTTCAAATGTCTGCCATAGTAAGCCTACTGGAGTCTGGCAGCTTGCCTCACCTGGCGGCTCAAAGGCAGGATATACCCTCCTCAAACTCTGTGGGTGGAAAAAAATTTGCCTTGGCCTGTGTTTGCATTAGACAAACCTACTAACCACTGTCTCTAGCAGCAACCAAGAGGTTTGGGCAAGCAGCCAAATTTCTGAGGTTAAACATAAATCTTCAAATCTGGCTTGATAAGAATATAATACCATACATTCTTCAGTTGGGAGGTATTTAAAGCAACTCATGTCTGATCCCAGCACAACCTAACTACCCTAGTTACCTTCCTTACTTAGGCTGGTAGAAGTGGCAGGAGAGGATTCCATCGAGAAGAGAAATTACATTCATAAAGGAAATTTAAGCTCATTGTATTGTTGCATGAAACCTGAGCTTGGTTAGATTTCGAGCAATTTTTCAAATTATAGGAAAAATAAGGAGAGATTAAAGAGCAAGGAATCTGCTGATGGCGTCTCATGGAAATGGCCCCAGGATGTGACGCCTTACGTTGTGCTCAAGAATGAATAGCATGCAGTTCCACTGACTGCAATTTCCAATTCTGTCTACTTGCTAATTAATAGTAGCCTAACATATGCCATTAAAGACTACAAAAATTTATTCAGTGATCAACTTGAGATGTAATTAGAATTCAGTCTTCTAAGAATATCTGGGCCCAGTTAATATTTGTCAGTGCTGGTATACTCACAAACACAAGTGGTTGAAGTTTTGAAAGGACAATCTATTCATTATCAGCCTTGTTTTGAGTTGCTTGTAACTTTTAGTTGCTGCTATTCTTGTTTGGTCAGACGTTATTATTGCTTAAATTTTCTCAATTTATTTTGTCATGTACTTTTTATTTAAAAAAAAAACACCTTTGAGTAAGACATATTCATCAATGAAATTTTGACACAGGATTCAATGACATTTACTTTTAACTAGTTTGCTTTGTGTTTTGCACACAAATCATGCATATCTTTATTGCTAAGCAAATATATACACACATAATTCAAATGTGCACTGTATTATGTATCATTGATTTATTCTTCATTGAAATGAGAAAACTCATAAGATAAACAATATGAGATCTTTTGCCAGGCCCAATGAGTAGCATTGAAAAGTTTGAAAGACATTAATTTTAAAAAATCTCAAAAGTACATAGTCGGATATTGATAAAATATTAATGTTGACCCTAGAATAAAATCCTTATTAGCTAATGGACAAAGAAGAAATTCATAGGACTTTATTTTTTATTTATTTTTTATTTTGGTGGTACTGGGGATGGAACCCTTCTACCTCTGGGCTACACTCTCAGACCTATTTTATATTTTATTTGGAAACAGGGTCTCTTAAGCCAGCGAGGCTGGCTTCGATCCTACAAGATCCTCCTGTTTTTGCCTCCCAAGCGCGGAGATTACAAGCGTGCGCCACCACACCCAGTTTGTAGGACTGTAGGACTTCATTTTGAATAAACCTGTAATAGGAAATGTTTTTTTTTTTCTATTGGTATTTTCCCTCTTTGCCAATTTTTACTTTCTTGCTATCAATAGACTGGCGTCTGTCCTTTAGGGAGCACCCCACACACTCATTAGCTCTTGAGCTTGTCCCCACACTAACTATATTGCAGTCCCTTTTCAGCATGGGGGCACACACACACACACACACACACACACACACACACACATCTTGCTATAATACAGTTAACATAGTCCATCAAGAACACAATATTCAACTAGCTAAGCTATTCATTTATCTAATAAGACTATAATTATTTAGAGTATAACTTACAAATGCTGGTCATTTAGTGAGTCATTAAAAGATTCTGATATAGTTAATAATATCAGCTAAACATAAACCTTATTTTCTAAAATTAAAGCATTATAACATGTAAACTCACAGTTTTGCCTTATTTAATCTCATCCAATGATGAGATATCATTATAGTTATATTAGAAATATTGTAAATGTATATGTATATCATGAATATTATTGAATATATACATCATGAATATATTTAGTACATATATATGTTGGTATACATATACATATATATGTATAATACATGTATATTATACTACTGGTAAATACTGTTAACATATAGTTTTTTCCCAGCCTATCTGCAGTAAACTTAGAGAGCCCTGTCAAAAGTCCTCAATAGCTGTAATTGAAACTGCAGTGAGATTTATCATGCTCTTTATAATGACAAAAGTACATATGCTGCTAGTTCATTCATTTGTTCAAGAAGTAGCATGTATTAATTGGCACGGGGGATACAGAATTAAGAATGCTTTTATTCAGTACCCTAATAATTTCTGTGAATTCAGAACAAATTAAAATTTTTATTTTTTTTCAGTAAACACATTTTGCCCAAGTCAAGGAGACATTAAGTTAGGGTTTGACAGATAATTAATCCAAGGAGCTATAAAGCAGTGATGTGAAAGGTTCCACTTAGGTGAGGTAAATATTATGAAACTACAGCATCAAAACCCTTCTGGTTGAGTGGTTAAAAATGCCAACTACAAGGTTTAAAGGATACTTGTCTTGGAATCTTAGCTCTTCCTGTGTATTTATTGGCAATCTTTGCAGAAGCTAATTAAATTGTATGTCTCAGGTTTTCCACAAAAATAATTAGTATCTGCCATATTGAGTTATGATCATTAAGAAATAATGCATGAAAAGTACTTAGGACAAAGCATACATGTAGGCACATGTAGACTTAGGATCTGACAGTTGTTATGTTAAGTAAGACTTCAGAGCACAGTACAGCAGAAATCTCTCTCTCATCAATGAAACATTCACACCTCCCAAATGGTGCTTTCTAGTCTACAAATCATACGAGTAAATAGTCATCAATTTGGGATTTGGAGTTGATTATTATTTACCTGTTTCATTGCTCCAGTGAAGAGTTAACACTACTTAAAAACACTATTATTATTTGATATAATATACACTGGATTTGTTCAACTACTGTGGCTCTAAATTATCTTTAATTAAGGTTTTAAATAAATGGCAAAGTAAGGAAGGAAACCATATAAAGAATTTACAGATGTCTCTTTAACATATTTTTAACCAGCCTGTCATTAAAGGCCCATAAAGTGTTAGTGTTTTCAACTAGCCAATTATACAGATGCATATTTCCAAGATGTTTCATGAAATCTCAGGAAATGATTTAATTGGTACTGCATAAATTTTTTGTCTTTTTTTCTAAAGGATCCACTTTATAAAAGAAGAGAAAGTAACAATTTATTATATTTTTTATTTTTTATTTTTATTTTTTGGTGATACTGGGGTTCCTGGAAGCCCTTCTACCTCTGGGCTACACTCCAAGACCTATTTTTTTTTTTTTTTTTTGAAACAGGGTCTCTTAAGCTAGCTCGGCTGGCTTCCAACCTGTGTGATCCTCCTGTCTCGGCCTCCCAAGCTTGGGGATTACAAGCGTGTGCCACCACACCCGGCAAAAGTAACCATTTAAAAGTGATTATACAGAAGGAAAGATAAACAGAAAATATAATGAATAAATAATTTTGACCTAACTACAGTTTAAAGGTTAAGGTAAAATGATTAAGACATGAGAAACTAGAGTGGTATAAGAAATCACCCTGATTGAGGGTTTAGTTTGCGTTTCCTCCTTTCTTTAGATCTAGAAATGGCATTCTCAATTCTGAAGTCAATATTGTTCGGAACACCATTTTATAGGCACATAAACAAGGAATATAGAGTTAGTCATCTGCTCAGTAAAAGAGCCACATTTAATCATTTATCCTAGCTCTTTCCATTTACATCATCTTTGGACAGGAGGAATTCACTTTACTATTTTAGGTACAATAGAACTGTCCTAGCTTGTCGGTTTCCTACAAGCATTTTTATAGGTGTACATCACCTTAAACTCCTATAGCCATTAAAACACAAAGTTCCCATCACAAAGCAACTAGTTAACATGATATGAACTGGAATTTTGCCATATTGAATAGCCAGAAACACAAATTGAGCTAATATGTGTCTGGACACATATATGCAGTCTTTTGTGGATCACAGAAAACATATTTTAGTGCTTGTAAACCTTCAATAAATTTGCATTTTTTGCATGTCAGACTGCTCACAAAAACTACCTAAAGGCTGAAGTTTGGGATATAGTTTTTTTCTTTTTCACTGACTCATTCAAATAACTTTATATTTATTAATGTCCATTACCACGAAACCAAAAGTCAGTCAACATAGGTATTTTTTTAATGAAAGGCTATCAATAATAATGACCACTTATTGAGTATACACTATTAACAAGTATTGATACATTGTTTCTTATACCAGTTCTACAGGTGGTATACTTGGGAAACACTGAAGGCCATATGGATATAAAAAATAACCTTCTCAAGTCTTTAGGACTAGTAAACTTTTCTATATTCTGTACATGTATAAAAAGATCACACTTTTTTGAATTGTAAGTTACAAAAAATATTATCCAAGGTCCTCCACAATCTCTCTGATTACATTACTAGCACCTAACAATAAAAAATCTTTTGAACCTCTACTATGTACCAGTTTTAGTAGATTAGGGGCATAAATTTATCTTGAAGGCAAATAAATTACCATCTAGACTGTACCACTTAGGAGTTTTTAGTATAATGAGATAAGGTTTTTTTTTTAGGTACCTGGGATTGAACCCAGGGGTATTCTACCTCTGAGCTACATCCCCATCTCTATTTTATTATATTTTGAAACAGGGTCTCTCTATGTTGTGGAGGGGCTCGCTAAGTAGCTTACATGGCCCTGTACTGTAATCCTTCTGTCTCAGCCTCCCATGTACTAGGATTACAAGTGTGTGTCACCACGCCTGGCTGAAAGACAAGTTTTAGAGCTGATATTCAAACCAAGTACCTACATAGGAAAGAAAAGAACAAGTTGTGACAGTGACAACAATCCAGCTTCTTCTGCTGTTTCTGAGAGTTAATTGCTACATCTTACTTCGATTTATGCTTTTCTGTACAGATTTTATTTTGCTTGTTGAACTATTCAAACACTGTAAAGTTCTAGCCACCAAAGCCATACCTGGAAAATGAAATTGTTTTCTGTGTGAAAATATCTTGCTTCAATTTTAAGACTTTGTAATTATAACACAAGAATTAATAAAAATCACTCAGCTATAATGACTACTAACAATCTTCCAGGTTTTCTGTCAGTTCATCTAACCCTGGTCATTCCTGAGGCCTCATTCTTGGCTGAATGAGCCCTATGAGGGTGCAGCTGACCACAGAAGCAAGCCAGCTTTGCCAGTCTTTTCAAACAAACTTTCCAGAAATTCTGTTGCCTTCAATCTAGTCCTTACGTGGCCTCTTCTAGAGTGTGTTTTTCACTTGCTAGTAGTGTTTGTGAAAACATATTCCTTCTGACGTAAAACAACTCAACCCACTTACTCACTCCTGGGTTTTTCCACCAATGTTGAGGGTTCATGCCCAGAGTTTATAGCAAAGTCATGCTGTCCTCTTCTACTTTCTCTGAAGTGTGAGAAAGAAAAGGTAGGCTGAAAGACTGCTCCAAGAGTTTTCCCCCGCCTTGGCTGACAATACTGCATTGATTGCCCAAAGTTACCCCATCTGCATAAAGAGGACAACATCAAGCCCAAATCACCACTAATCTCCCAGCATTATCTTGCTAATGATTCACTGTCTTGTTAATGGTTCATTCTTTGGCCACAGAATTCGGTCCTGAGAAAAGCTGACAGAGACCTCCATTTTTGCCTTTTGAGCAGAGAAGTTATGAAAAGAGTTACGGTAACAATACTGACTGGTTGAATTCAGAAGTTTCTTCCATAAGTGGCATCTCCAGTTTCCTAGGATTATAATCCCTTGTGTTGAGGTAGAGTTCATTTGTTCATTCATTCAACAAAATCTTAGTGACGGCTACTGTGTATGGTGGGCACTGTGTAGAATGCTGAAGCTTATAAAAAGGCATTTTATGCACACTATTCCTGCTTTCGTGGTATGTTAAACTTAAAACCTTCAAATCACTTGAGAGGGTTCTTGAGGAGCTGCAAGGTGAGTCCAGCACAGCAGTCCCTCTAGAAAGGAAGTCAGTATGATATGGCAAAATCTAGGTTTCTTCTCTTCTAGTGCTTTTTCTCCCTGAACTAATGAGGAAGAGCAAATCTCCGAACACCTCTCTCATCACCTCCTGATAAATTAATCACGGTCTTCATTTAATTTATTTTCTAAGTATTTGTGCATAGAAAAGTATTCAGTTGTCTTTTTACTGAAAATCTAGGTAACTAGATTTTTCCTTTTTTCCTTTTTCCTTTTTTTTTTTTTTTTTTACTTTTTACTTTTTCTTTTTACTCTTATGATAGGACCATGTAACAGAAAGTGGCCTCTGTGTCATCTGGATCCAAATTTGTCAAACCTTTTTTTCTTTACATAGCTATATTTAAACACATGCTCTTTGTTTTAGGCCATTTGGGGCATATAAAAGGGAATTCATTAAAGCCTGCAAATAAAAATAATTTTAAACATCATTAAACACATTCTTTTTACTTCAGTGTGACTCAGTTTTAGAGTTCTTCATATTTACTATTGTTATGGTTTGGAAGAAGAAGATATAATGGTTTGGGAAACTGTCCCCAGGGACCTTTGTTAGACCCCTGGGAATAATTCCCTAAAAATATCACAAAAAGATTAAAAAAAAAAAAAAACACGGGTTCTTATCCTGAGGGAAAGATAGATATGCAATAGCCCAGACTCTTGCTGAAGATTTAAAGAACTTTATTAAAAAGATAGAAATACAGAAGATAGTTACAGCCCCAGGCCATTCAAGAGTGGCATGGGGGGGGGAAGTTCAAATGAATTCTCTGAAGTACAAAACACAGAACAGCCTTTTTATAGACATGACCTCCATCTTGTTCACTTAATTCTAACATAGTAAAGTTCCTGTAAGTTCCTCCCCGGCCAAGATGTCTCCCTTCAGGAAGGTCAACTCCCTCCTCCCATCCTAGCTAGATTATCCAATTATGTAAACCTGTCTTTAGAATGAGGATGAGGAAGTCCTAATTCCCCTTTCCTATTGACATGCTAATTATCTTTAACTAGGTTAATTTACATTAGAATAGTTACCTGCTTCTTGGCATAAACCAAGTCTTTTCACAGATTTGCCTCTCACCCAATTTTTGAAATATATTAATAATTAGATCTTTCTCAAATCTTCCTAGGCCATTCCCAATACTGGTACACCTATGAAGCTGAATAAAAATGAAGATTTTTCTGACTCTGCCCTCAGAAGCCTACAAGCAGTACATCTTTGTTGGGGCAAATTCCTATACCTGTATTTCTAAGTTTTACATTTTTATTGAAAATAGTTAACTCTGAAAAATGTTACATTCTTGTATGTTCATTAATTGCAGATGTAGAATGTTTGATAGTACCACAGGTGTTTTTATCTACTTACATATTTTTAAGGCTAAACATGGTGGTGAACACTTATAATTCCAGTACTTGGGATGCTAAGACAAGAAGATTACAGGTTTGCAGCTAGCTTTAGCAATTTAGGCCAGCCTCAGTAACTTAGCAAAGCCTTTCAAAATTTAGTAAGGCCAGGTGTGGTGGCGCATGCTTGTAATCCCCGCACTTGGGAGGCAGAGACAAGAGGATCTCGCAGGTTCAAAGCCCCTTGCTTGTTTAAGAGACCCTGTTTCCAAATAAAAATATAAAAAATTAAGTCTGGGAGTGTAGCCCAGAGAAGGATTTCCAGGAACCCCAGTACCATCAAAAAAAAAAAAAAGAAAAAAAGAAAGAAAAGAAAATTTAGTAAGACCCTATTTCAAAATTAAAAATAATAAAAAAGGGCAGGGGTATAGCTCAGAGATAAAATTTCCCTGGGTTTAATCCTCAGTACCACAAAAAGTAAAATAAATAAATAAAATATTACATATTTTAGCATGATCTATATACATGAATAGATTCAAATCTAGGAGAAAAAAATAAGAATATATGAAATTAGAAATATATTAAATTAGAAATATATTAAACACCTAACAGCTGAAAAAAATCAACAGATGAGTTGAACATAGGATTAAAGAAATCCAAGTAAAAGAGAATAAAAAGACAAAGAAATGAAGGCATACAAGACAGAAAACAGGTTGTGGTGGAGGACTGTTACATAGAGGTATAACTATGTTTCATATTAACATTGAAGAATATGCTTAAATGATTGCATACTTAAGTCATGCAGAGGTATAGCCTAGTTTGGAGTACTATAACAAGATACCACAGACTGGTTGCCTTAAGCAATCAACAGAAACTTCTCAGTATTGGAGACTGGAGTCTAAAATTAAGGTGCTGGCCAATTTAGTTTCTGGTAAGGACTCTTTCCAGCTTGTAGTAGTTTCCTTCTCACTGATTCTCACAAAAGGGAGAGAGAAAGAGTGAAAGAGAAAAAGAGGAAGAGAGAAAGACAGACAGACCAGATTTACAGACAGACAGACAGACAGACAGACAGACTCAGGAGGGAAGGAGGTCCTCCTACTGGATTAAGGCCCAGTTCTAATGACCTCAGTTACTTCTTAATATTCCTATCTTTAAATAGAGTAGCATTGGAGTTTAAGGAATGAGCAACTGAATTTGTTTTGGGGTGAGGAGAGAAAGTACAGTCCACAGCAATGCATATGTTTGAATAAAATAAAAACTAAATATTGGATATATTTACAGAAAAATCTATGGTAAAATTAGTCACAGTTATTCCCATACTAGGATTTCTTACTATTATGCTAATGAGGTAACTTTCACTGGATATATTATTACTGTGTTGCAAAGGGCCTCCCTAAGTAGTAGCTGAGGCTGTTCTTGAACCTTGATCCTCCTATCTAGCAATCCTCCAGTCTGCCCACCTCCCAAATGCTGGGATTACAGGGGTGAGCCACCACACCCAGCTCTAGGCAAGACTTCTTAAAATTGTTTTTTAATTGTTTGTTTTTGTTGTTGCAAATCTCAATTTTTTTTAACATGGTGGGTTTTTAAACAACTATCTCTATATATCTAGATCTAATATATCAAACTGAGCTGTTTTATAGGCAAGATAATTTTTGTGGTGTTGGGGATGGAACCCAGGGGCATTTTTTTTTCTTTTTTTTTTTTTTTGTGGTGATATTGGGGGTGGAACCCAGGGGCTTTCTACCTACGGACTATACTCCCAGACCTACTTTATATTTTATTTGGAAACAGGGTCTCCCTAAGTTGCTGAGAGCCTCACTAAGTAGCTGAGGCTGGCTTCAAACTTGTGTGATCCTCCTGTCTCAGCCTCCCAAGTGTGGGGATTACAAACTTGTACCACCACGCCTGGCACCAAGGGGCATTTTATATTTTATTTTGAAACAGGGTCTCACTGTGTTGCAAAGGGCCTCACTAAGTAGTAGCTGAGGCTATTCTTGAACCTTGATCCTCCTATGTAGCAATCCTCCAGTCTGCCCACCTCCCAAATGCTGGGATTACAGGGGTGAGCCACCACGCCCAGCTCTAGGCAAGACTTCTTAAAATTGTTTCTCCTAGCTGGGAGTAGTGGCACACACTTGTAATCCCCCGCGCTTGGGAGGCGGAGACAGGAGGATTGCGCAGGTTCGAAGCCAGCCACGCTGACTTAAGAGACCCTGTTTCCAAAAATAAAATAGGTCTGGGAGTGTAGCCTGGAGGTAGAAGGGTTTCCAGGAACCCCAGTACCACCAATAAAATAAAATAAAATAAAATAAAATAAAATAAAATAAAATAAAATTGTTTCTCCTATACTTGTTTTGTTTGACTTTAGGTAGATTTGGACATAAATCTTTTATCATTTATCATGTTTTTCAAGAGATTCACGAAAGAATGTGCCATTTAAATGAAATATTAACCTAATCACTCCTCAAATACTTTTATAGCAGACTTGAAATATAGGAGTAATTATACTATAACAAAAAATTGTTATTTATTATTCAGAGTCTTCCCATTTGGTATTGTTAACAGATAATAGTTTTAGCTGGTCTAGGATAGTCTCCTGGCAAACAAAATAATGCCATGCAATGCTATTTCTCTACATGTTCAAAAGATGTTATTTGGTCAGTTCATTTTAAAAATCAAATCCTCTTCACCAAAGTGATCAAACTTTTATTTATATTTTTAGAAAATAATTAATCTTAGTTTTACTGGATACATTCATCAACATATAAAACAAACAACCTTGTAGGTACTTCTGAGAGAATTACCCCATTTATCAAGTTGACAGGTTGGCTGCTTCACAAAAAAAGCAGATTTCATCATGGGTCTATAAAAGGGAAAGTTCAAATCAAATTACTTGTGCCACTTGGTGATGTCTGATTAATCAGACCATGCTTGATTTTATTACTCTTTCTGCATTCCTCATATCTTACTTGTGACAAGTAACCATTCTCTTCAAGAACCATCTTTATTTTATGTTTAATGCAGGTCTAATCACAATATAAGTTTGAATTTTTTGGAAAAAAAATTTTTTTTTTTTTGTGGTACTGGGGTTCCTGGAAGCCCTTCTACCTCTGGGCTACACTCCCAGACCTATTTTTATATTTTTTTATTTAGAAACAGGGTCTCCTAAGCCAGCGCGCGCGGCTGGCTTCGAACCTGCGCGATCCTCCTGTCTCCGCCTCCCAAGCGTGGGGATTACAAGCGTGCGCCACCACGCCCGGCTGGAAAAATTTTTAATAAATTTCTTATAGGACTTTTATTCTTAAGCTAAATACATTAAGCCACTCTACTGCATGTTGTAAAGATTTTTGTTTTTCTCTTGTTAATAAAACCTCCCTGCTGTCAGTGTGGAGGTTCTTCAGAAGAGTGGGAATGGAACCACCATACGACCCAGCTATATCACCTCTGAATAGCTTTCCAAAGGAATTGAAGTCAGAGTGTTATAGTGATACATGCATATCTATGTTTATAGCAGCACGATTCACAAGAACCGAATTATGGAGCCAGTCTAGGTGTCTTTCAACCGATGAATGGACTACAAAACTGTGGTATATACACACAATGGAATTTTACTTAGCCACAATAAAGAACAAAATTACATCATTTTCAGGAAAATGAATAGAACTAGAGCATATTATGCTGAAATTAGCCTGTCTCAGAAAGTGAAGGCTCATATGTTTTCTCTCATATGTGGAAGCTAAAGAGAAACTGAGAAACAAAAGGGACTTTGGATAAATGAGGGAAGCTATCAGCAGAACAGTGGAAGTGGACTTGGAGAGGGAGATAGGAGAAAGGGGAATTGGGAGGAAGGGAATGGTTCAAATAATGCTATGTACATATATAAAGTTATCAGTCTCAATCAGGGAAAGCACACCAAGTGCTATGTGCATGTATGTTTTTATCACTTTGAACCTCATTATGATGTATGATTATAGTGCATCAATAAAAGTAAATTAAACAAAACATACAAAAAATGGTCCCCTAAGAGTATATGACAAGTCATCTGCTCATAAAACTAATTTTGTAAGGATATTTCATCTTTAGGTAGTTTTAAACTTAAAAATAAATAGACCTTCAAGTTCAAAAGTACATTCAAATAATTAATTGAGGCTATTGCCTCAAGCATGTTTTTTCTTGCCACAACTTTTGAATATGAAAAAATGTAAAAATTCGGCTTTAGATTTAGCATCAGAATAATAATGGTTTAATAGTCATCGCCAAGGTCAATTTCAGGTTATTTAGTGCTGTCTTTGAAGAAAGTATGAATAGAATCTAAACTGCCATTAAAAACCTCTGTGGGTACTGTGATTACCTAAAGCAAAACAAATTTGATAGGTAGATGAATAGCGTAAATATTTACTGCATATGCTTAATAAGTAAATTAAACATTGCCTGCTTGAGAAAAAGTACCTCTTTTAACTTTAGCTGATTTCTTGGCCACTTTTAATTTAATGGATTTATTACCTATTTAATGTAATGTCAAAACCACAGTAGATTGAGTCAGGAAGCGTGGTTAATCCCCAATATCACCTCTTCTTAGAGAAAGCCAAATTTAGGTAAAGCCAAAATGTCCATAGTTCAAAGTTATGAGCAATCTAATAACATTCAGGCAGCGGTATTAAAGAAATAAGGAATAGTTTATAAATTCCAGGAGGTTCATAGGAACAGGCTGAGTTCTGATATAGTGGATTCAGAGTAAAACCAACAGCTAGAGCCTAGAAATTCACAAGAAACAAGACATGATTCCATTCCTACTTTAAGGATCTCTATTTTCGGCGTTTCAGAAATTGGCAGGAGAATGCTGATCAGAATACAACTTCACTCCTACAAGGGAATAGTTGTTCATTTTGCCCCTGGGATAACCAACCTCAGCTAACAATATGAAAGTTTGGATATGGATTCATTTTCCAACCTCATTGCTTCTAAAATCCTAATATTGCCCCTTTACAGCAAAATCATTAGCTTCAAAAAGGGGGTGGGCAAATTTTCTATAAAACTAGACCACAAATAGATTAAGCTTTGTGGGTGATGCAAGTTTTGTCATGACTATTTAACTCTGCTGTTATTATAAGAAAGTGGCCATAAATAATACATTAATAAATGAGTAGGGTTAATATCAACATACTCTTATTTACAGGAATAGGTAGTAAAGCTGCTTTGGCCCATGAGCCATCGTTTGCTGATTTTGCTTTTGATCAGTTGATTTACAAACTGGGTTGTGATCATGTAATAGTATAGTAAATAATAAAATCCTTCAATAATAAATTACCTAATTTATTATTAAGTAATTACCTACAAGTTGTTTACTCAGCATCAAATCAGTTTTTCATACCACTGCCACCTCTTTTAAAAATAGATGCTTGCTTTTATTACTATTAAACATAGTTTTGAAAATTCTAGGTAATATATTAAAATAAAATAAATGAACTGGGCATGGTGGCACATGCTTGTAATTCCAGCGCTTGGGGAGGCTGAGACAGGAGGATCACACAGGTTCAAAGCTAGCCTCAGCTACTTAGTGAGGCTCTCAGCTACTTAGTGAGACCCTGTTTTCAAATAAAGTATAAAATTGGTCTGGGAGTATAGCTAGGAGGTAGAAAAGCCCCTGGGTTCTACCCCCAGTACCACACACACACACAAAATTGATATAAAATATATGATTAAACATGAAAATATAAAACTATTGCTATTTACAAATAGTAAAACCATATTCCTAAAAAAAAAAAAAAAGTACAAGTCAGGGTGTGGTTGCACATGCTTGTAAGCCCAGAATTTTGGAAGCTGAGACAGGAGGATCACGCTGACAGCCTCAGCTACATAGCAAGGCCCTTTGTAACTCAGTGAGACTCCCTTTCAAAATAAAGAATAAAAAATAGGGCTGGGGATGTAGCTTGGAGGTAGAATGCCCCTGGCTTCTATCCCCAGTACTGCAACTAACTAACTAACTAAATAAATAACTAAATAACTAAATAAATAAATACAGAATTTTTCCTGAAAACACTCTAGAATGATGTTACCCAAACATCTACGTAGGGAAATCATCTGGAAATCTCAAAAAGATCATGGTACCTGAATTCTTCTCTCAAGAGACAGTGGTTTAACTAATCGAACCAGTATTTCTTTTTTTTTTTAATAAGAGATGGAAATTAATTAAAAATTATTGTCTCATGCCTGTAATCCCAGTTACTTGGTAGCCTGAGGCAGAAGGATCCCAAAATCAAGGTTAGCCTGGGCAACTTAATGAGGCCCTGTTTCAAAATAAAAACAGCTGGGGATGTAGATTGTTGGTACAGTGACTCTGGGTTCAATCCTCAGTACCAATACATACATACATACAAAAATTTTTTTAAAATAATCAATGTGTTTTGTGTGTGGTATTATATTGTAAAGCCCTGTTTTCACCCTGTTCAGTAATTTATGTGTATACTCATTGCTATAAATAAAATTTATTTGTTGCCTTTGGGTGTGGTATAAAAAACTTGAAGCCTGTCTTAATCACCTAGAACTGGCATAGGCTTAAAATAGGAAATACATTGTCTTTCCATATAATATGTCATATAGAACAATACTTGAATTGTTAATAGGATTTTTAATAATGAAGAAAATCTCAGAAGCAAGAATCCATTCCAGAAATGCAGACATAGACCTTGGTGAGGAGAGTGAGCTGCTCTTGAAAACCATAGCCTAGCCAGGCGTGAAAGTGCAGGCCTATAATCCCAATACTTGGGAGGCTGGGATGGGAGGACTCAGACCGCCTCAGCAATTTAGGGAAACTCAACAACCTATTATTTATTTATTTATTTTTATTTTTATTCAGAAACAAAAATTAAAAGGACTGGAGGTGTTGCTGGGAGATAGACTGCACTTGGATTCAATCTCCAATACCAAAAAACAAAAGCTAAAACAAAACAAACAAACAAACAAAAACAATAGTCTAAAGCACCTCTGGAAATGGTAGAAATCACCCAAGCCATCAGCAAGGCCTGGACCATCGAACCATCCTTGGTTCCAGTAACTCACTGCATTTTCTCCTCCTCCTTAAGTACTCAGTTCTCAGTTAAACAGAGTAATATGACCTAAGGAAGTTTCACATAAAGACACCTTACTGTACTTAAAGGATAGAACAACTCTGGTTTATAAGCACAGAAGAGACCTGAATCTCTTCATCTTCTTTTCTTGTACCAAGTGAAGAAACATGGTATTTAATTTTGTTTTCTTCTCTTCTCCTGAGTTCAGACATTGCTTGTTTTCTTTTCATGTGATGCAAACATACATGCAAATGAGAAAGGCTAAGTTCCCTTTTAGATAGTAAATATTGGGATTGCACATGATGCCCTGAGGAAATTCAGATAATGTTAGTTGGATAGGTGGAAGAGAAGAGATTTCCTACATTAAAACATATTTCTTAACGTTAGTTAGATCCCATTCTACAGAACGTTAGAACAGCTTCCTACTTCACTTTAAGCGCTTAAATTTCAAACAAATAATCAAGGAATATAACAAGAAACACAAAGATGTAATGAAATGAAAGATCTTGAATTCTGAAAGATCTTATTTTTTTTAATGTCTTGAATTTTTGCATTAATTTATCTCCTTCAGGGTTCTTTAATTTTTTCATGATTTTACCCAAAAGAAATAATAGTCAGCAACACATGCAAATTTCAAAAAGTCACATTCATCATTTGTTGGTCTGAGAACCAAAAGCCGAATGCCTTGCCTCCTGAGGATTCCTGAGTACAGCAGTGGAATGTAAATATTTATATTGAAATTATTTTCATAGGTGCTGTTCTTTTGTTTTAAGATGGTTCAAGTTAATAATAGAGAAAATATACAGCACAGTACACTCTTTCCACCATAACTTTTACAGTGACATTATTTGTTAAGTAAAATATTTTGGTATCTTAAATTCGTACATTTTATACTTTGTTGTCTATTCTATATTGGATAATAATTTTTAGATAAGCTAATATGGCCTGTAAACATGAAGAAAAATATGGGTACTTGAGGATGTTTGTGTATTTCAATGAAGAACCACACAAAAAAACTAAAGGTTGTGAATTCTCCCAAGTAGTTTGCTTCTTGTTTGATTTTCTTTCAAAGTAAAAATAAATGTTTATACTGGAGCAAACAAAATATAATTTCATAATGTTAAATTACATGAATTGTTATGTTAGGAAGCAGATTTTAGAGCAGGCTGACTTTAGGTTTTATATATTATCAACAGCATGTGCCAAGATAAAGCTTTTGATAAAATTGCAAATACTATATTCCCTTTCTTAAGAAAATCCATGGTAATTTCAATGTGTATGTGCAGATGTTTATCCTATGTGCGAAGTATATATTTCCACCGAAAACATTGTATTCTTGCTCTATTGACTGTCTAGTTCATTGACTTTTAAAAAATATCTTGGGGCTGGGCGTGGTGGTGCACGCTTGCAATCCCAGCATTTGGAAGGCTGAGACCAGAGGATCATAGTTCGCAGACAGCCTTAGCTACTTAGTGAGGCCCTCTGCAATTCAGTGAGACTCAGTATTCAAAATAAAGAATAAAAAATAGGGCAGGAGATGTACCTCGGAGGTTGAATGCCCCTGGGTTCCATCCCCAGACCCGCAAAAAAAAAAAAAAAAAAAAAAAAAATCTTGGAAATTGTTCTGGCAGAATAAATAGAATTTAATACTGCTTGTAATGGCTATGTAGGATTCCCTGGTAATATTCTTTGATGATTTATATTTAACCAGTTACCTATCATAAGTAATATCAGCTTTAGATTTGGGAAAGAAGACCCAAAGCAAAAATATGTAGTTGAACCGTTATGTTAGTGAACTGGCAACATGTACTGACCTAGGGAAATTGTGTGATTTCTCTACTTGATGCCATGTAAGTAAAATTATTGAGAGTATGAAAATAAAGCGCAAAAGGCTTAGAAGGAGGCAAATCTGAGAATTAGTAAGCATAACCACAAGCTTGTTACAGTATAGTCTACTTGATGCTGAATAACTTCAATGCACTTAAAATATATATTGGCAACCGGATAGTTCTATTTTGTATCACATACCAGTGTGCGGCCTATCACTCATCCTTTCAAGTGACTTAATAGTACATTTATTCCTACACTGCTCTCTTTTATGTGTTTTAATGTATTATTTGAAGCCTAATAAATACTATCAATTAGATAATGCAAGTTATGCATATTATAAGAACGCCTGAAGCTCCAAGTTTTAATGTGTGCAGTCCTCCTGTCTCAGCTTCCTGAATTCTGGGAATACAAGTGTGCACCGCCACGCCCAGCTATTCTTTATTTTTGAAACAGGTTCTCACTAAATTGCAGTGTGTCCTCACTAAGTAGCTTGAAGCTGGCCACAAACCTGCAATCCTCCTGTCTCAGCCTCCCAAGTACTGGGATTACAAGTGTACACCACCATGTCCGGCTTAGCTATTACCTCTTCTACACCTTGATTAATATCTTTCTCAGTCACCATTAGCAGGAAAAAGCAAGGTTGTAGACAAACCAAAGGAGATTTATTGGCAAAAATCACTGTAGTACAGTTTTAGGCCCCGAAGCTCTCCATAAAGAGCATGCCAAGGTGTAGTGCTGTGGGGAAGAGCAGGCATGGCCTTTCTTTCCTTTTATCAAGGATGCAATTTTCTAGTTATCTGAAGAGCCGCTCTTCCAGGTATTTATAAAATTCTTTGGTTACTATTTAAAACACTTATGTTACATTCCAATGATCCCTATGTGAGTGACTTCAAATACTCTACCAGAATGATAACCCGTAATGAGGGTAGAATAGGCAACTTGAGTACTCTTTTAATCTCAGACTTTGTCTGGAAGATTTTTGTAAAGACATAAAACTCTCATTATCTAAAAAGTATTTACTTCACTTCTTAAGCATATCTTGCATACATTTCAATTCTTAATAGGAGAGCTCATAAAAAAATTTAAGACTATCTGAAGGTAGAGAAAACTAATAAATTAGTGCATTTTCACTGAATTTTATTGTATAATTTTGTTCTCATAATATTCTTCTCTGAAAATATTTGTTTTAAAGGTTTATTTCAAAAAGTACTCATAAACTTAATTATTTTAAATAGATTTCATTTTAACAGTCATACTTTGCAGATGGAGTTAGCATGTGAAGTTGTTTGAAACAACTAAACGTTTGGATAGGAGTTGCCTTGACAATGAGGCTCGCCTGTATATATAATTGAGTGAATACTTATGAAAGTTAAGTTGTGAATTGAAGTTATAAAGGAGGTTGGGTGATATTTTTTATTTATGCCAAACTTTGTGGTTTTGATAATAACAGCTTAAAAATGTGCAGTTATCCACTTGCTTCTTCAGCCACTTTTATAATATAATCTATGGAACTTTCTAGTTAGTCTTACACAGTCCTTGTTAGCAATTCTAACAAAGCTTCTATACTATCCTGATAACATTGTCTTGCCATTTTAACTTCAAAGAGATACAAACATGCTGGATACTATATCTGTGATTTTTGGACATTTAAATATCTTATTCTCCCCTCAAAATTTATTTTAATTTTGGTTACCATCTCCAAATTTAGAAATGCTTAATAGTCCTATTGCTAAAGATCAGTTTTTCTAAAGAATATTATAGGCACTATTTTTAATTTTATTTATATTTAATACCTTCATTATGTTTAGATGACAGTTAATTTTGTCCTACCCAAAGGATTCTAACAAAAATTACATGGAAGCATATATTACTTGAGTTCAGTAATTTATTGCAGATCCATTTTCATCAAAAGCATAAGAAAAGATTATGAGGGCTCCTTTGCTTTAAAGGTCTATTGCCTCATGACAACCAACTTATTTTTCTCTCCCCAATTTTTTTCTTTGGTTAACCACACACACTTTTAATCACTTGATTCTTTCAGACAGAAAAGTTAGGTTTTAGAAACAATAGCTATAAATATTTTCATAGTAGTTGCCACAAATGCTACAGTTTGCTCCCTCCAAATCACAAATAACTAAAGTTTAAAAAATATGTTAAAACATTTATTTAAAAGTCCTCTTTAACTGTTGACTATATATTTATTCTGAGAAGATTTTATGTGAAAAGAGCTATCTTAGTTGGAGAAATCTTTGAAATTATTGTTCTTTGCTATTGTGATTGAATGTGCTCAACTTCAAGAATGAAATTATTTCAATTAAAACACAACCATTATTATTTGTGCCTGCTATAGATTCCAGTGTCTAATTTTTTATATATCTGACCACTTATTTCTGAGGTCTTTGCACTGAAATGTATAACATTGTTTTTTTTAATTACTGAGGCAATTGGGAAGATGTAGGCAGAAGCAGGGACCTAAACATCACATTGTCCATCAGACTAAGACTCAATGATAAAAAGGCAATATTAGTACTGACTGCCTAGAAGACTATTCTATCTCTTTTACCTACTCTAAGGAAAGAGGAAGCCTTGGAAACAAAACACTGTATTTTTTCCCTAGGGGTTCTATTTTTTTCCAAGGGCTGTCTAAACAAAGTATCATAACTGAGTGGCTTTGAATGACAGAAATTTATTATCTCACGGTTCTTAAGGATGAATGTCCAAAGTTAAGAAGCCCTTAGAGCTATGCTCCCTCAAGAAACCTTCTTGCCTCTGCCTAGCTTATAGTGTTTGCTGGTTATCCTCAGCATTCCTTGGCTTACAGCTCTATCATTCCATTCTTTACACCACTGTTCCTTGGGCTTGTTCGTTCGGTCACTCTGTCCAAATTTCCTTCCTTTTATTTTTATACTTTAATTAGTACATTGTAATTATGCATCACAGTGAGGTTTGAAGTAACACATACACATGCATAGCACTTGATGGACTTCCATCTGCATCCCACCCTGCTCAATCCCATTTCTTTTATAAGAACACTGGTGATTGGTTAAGAGCTCACCCTAATAGAGTATGCCTCACCTTATCGTGATTATATATGCAAAGACTCTTTTACCAAAGAAGATCTCACAAATACTGGGGGTCAGAACCTGACATAGCTTTTTGGAAGTCAAAATTAATCAACAACAGGAGTGTAGAGGTAGCCAGAACTGATCCACCGGCACCCATGACAGGAGGGAACACAGGGCCATGAAATATTTTAACTCTGAACTGTTCATTTAAAAGCCAGTTAGATAAAGATAATTGACAACACATGTGCACTTCTTTACATAGTCTTCCCAATACTCCTAAAACAACAATGAAAGGGTTTCAAAAGCATAACCATTAGAAAAAAAATAAGGGGAAAGAGAACAACAGCAACTTAATTTCAGAAAGTAGGTAGTACATGGTTGAGTATAATTATAATTGATTTGGCAGAACCAAGAGGGATAAATCTTAAACCCACAGAGACATAAATCAAGAAATGACATGATTTATTTCATAGTATCCTACAAAACTCCAGAAAGTGGAAGTGTCAAGTACCTGTGGAAGTTGGAGTTAAGATGGGATTTAGAATTGTTTAGAAATCTGTTTAAATACACAGTTAAATTCCCAAATCCCCTACTTCATCCACTATGACTGTGCTTTTTTCCCCTCATCCATAAAAATAATGAAACTTTTTTCTTTGGAGAAGATAAAGTAGAGCATCTTTGCACCAAAAGTCTAGACTGACGGCAGAGGAGACAAGTGAAATATTAAATATTAAATATCAAGACAAGCAGCGTGATGATATATCTTTAAAAATTCATCCTCTGGGGAAAAAGAGCCTTGGTTTGTAGCACTTACTGATTTGATGACATAAATATAAGTACCATGCCTAATTTAAAACTATAAACATGATGTCCCTGAATGTAAAGTTAGAAAGAAATGCATCCAATCAGCCTTTATGATTGAGTTCAAAAAGTTTCACCCTACCACTGATTGTAAACTACCTTGGCTGCTTCTCCTAAGGCTTCAGAATCCTGTCAGCTCTCCAGAAATACAAATAGAATATTCTTCTCAGAGAAATCTTACAAATCAAAAGAAATATACTGGTATTGGACTTCCTCAAAGAAATATCCTACCAACCATCTCTATAGTCAATCTCACTATTGACAAGCCTTACCTGTGGGCTTAAAGCTTTCATTCTTAAGTCGTCTGTTAGATATAAGCACAGAAACCAAGCACTGGAGAGCTCAGAAAAGCATCTAAAATGAAATGTAGAGACTCGATAATATAAATAGTGGTACTTGGAGGAAACCAAAACTATCCTGGGATAGAGAAAATGTCTTTAGAAAGATTAGAAAAGATATTGCAGCAATTAAACAAGATCAAGTTGCTATTTTAAACAGGAACAGAAAATGAAGCAGCTCTTTGAATTTTAAAGTGTGAGAAGAGGAATAAAAATTTCAAGAGAAGTTTTAGAAATTAAATTGAGAAAATATTCCAGAAGTAGATAAAAATAATTTGTAAAAAGTGAGAAATCAAGAAAAACCGAGACCAACCCAAAATTATAAAAAAGAAAATAATTAAGCGTTGCAGATAAAGAAAATGGTATACATGAGGGTAATAATTACTGAAGTCATTCCCTGAAGGTTTTTTAATACCTAATGAACTTTATTATCATATTGAGAGGATAAATTACAATGTATACAAATATTCCACAACAGGTTATCATAATATTTTAGAAATCTTAGGAGAAATAGAAGGCTCGACGGGGTTCCAGAGAAAACAAACAGTACACATCTTATACAGGGATTGAAATTGCTTTGTTTTTCATAGTTTGAACCCTAGGACCCAGGAGATAACAACAAAAAATGTTAGAAATGATTTCCAACATGGAATTCTATATCTAGCCAAAATATCAATTAGCTTAGAGATTGGAACAAACACATATTATACATATAAGTTGTCAAAGAGTTAACTCTGATGTGCTGTTTCTTGGGAAATTGCTAGATGATGAAGTACTCCATAGAAACAGAACAATTAACCCTAGGACAGTTAGGTTCAGGAATAAAGAGTTTAGGTCAGGAAGGAGTAAAAGGAATTTCTAGAATGCAAGTGAAGGAGCTCTCATGATGAAGGCTTGTGCCCACACAAGGTGACCAGTCTTGGATGCTGCTGGGCAGAGGCTCCCTGGATTTCCCAGGGTGATGGAACTGACAGACTCCCTGGTGTGTCTAAGGGTAATGAAAGGGTATTTAGACAGCAGGTGAGGAATGGAGTTGAATTCATGATATGAGCATGGAAAACTAAGCAGATAAAAACAAATGAGGAGAAAGAGAGAGAATATTAAATCTTAAGATTAAAAGAAGACCAGAAAGAAATAAACATTTTCATTTTATGTACAACTTGGTTCAAAGTCAAACTTTTAAAAAGTCACAGTCTCTTAATTGCCTAAAAAGACACAGTTCTATACTCTGAAAAATGACTGGTTAAATTAATAAAACACACCACCTGCTTCTAGGAATGTGGTATGGCCCCTGCACAAATGTGCTCCCTGAATTCTTAGAATTGCTAGCTTAGCGAGTAATGAAACAATATAGAATTTCTTTCTCCTTTAACTAAACGTGCAAAGTAATTTCTCAGCTTTCAAAATAGGTCTGGGTTTCTGAGAGAAATAAGTTTACACTTTTTATTTCACCATTTAAAGAATATTACTTTTAATTCTCAGTTGTGGGAGATATGAAATGCCATTCCTCTAATGTCCTCAAGTGGGCTTATAGAATATTATTGCACTAGGATTTTGTAAATTTCTCCAATATTACAGCTTCTCTGTTAAGAGGAAGGAAAACTATTATTGTAACTTCTGTAAGGTAAGCTTAACTAAGAATAATAGAAAAAATGTATTTTTTCCAAAGCTGTATTCTTTTTTTAATTAAGGTAATGTTGTTAGCTTTATATAGTTTGTGAAGTACATCTAATATTTTAATGAATACATAAAATTATTCTTATAGTTTCCACATATGATTAAGCAAGATTAATGTTTCTATTTTGTGGGATTTTCTATTTTGTGGCATAAAATGTGAATTTAAATTATTTTTTCAAAAGAAGAGTATGAGAATTATTTTTTATTGTATTTGTTATGCATAAAAGATCAGTTTCTGGTTGCCTTGAAGGTCTCAGGCAGTGAGGATGCAAAGATAATACATGATGTTGCCTCAATAAGCCAGTATTTAGTTTTAAAATATTATTTGATAACTAATATCATCACTATTATTTTCTTTAATTTCATGACATGCACTTGAAAATATATGTGTAATATGGAGATCTGAAGGAAAATACAAAAAATGGGAAAGACCTTAACAATTTATTTGTTTATGGGAAAATTAAGCAGAAAAAAAAATAAGAAGAAAGTCTAATGGCCAGGGAAGGAGAGGAACACACAAAGATGTATCATAAAATCAAGGAGAGAAAGAGTTCAAGATGGCAGAAGAGCTAAGAGGAACAAATGCCACTGAAAAAGAGAAAAGGGAATGACAGAGTGAATCTGATGGGACAGGTCTGTTGGCTTGCCTTCCCAAATGCACTTTCCATGGATCCATGAGATTGAAAGACAGGATTCTCTATTCATAATGGAATTTGTTGCATTTTTATAAACACAACTTCTCTAACTTTCTCCTCTCCCATCCTCTGACCTCATCCTTGAATGTTTCCCCTTATTATTGACTTGAGTAAAAGTTAGTACTCTACAAGCACAAGCAGAATCTATTCTGTCTCCCACTCACCAAGAGATGAGATCAGGAAGATGGAAGGCAGACGCGGTCCTTATTACCTAATCATAGTGACGAGGAGGTGGGACACGCTGAGTGTGTAGTGTGTTGGCTGGGATGGAAATTTTTAGGCTCATCTTCTCTGACATATTCTCTCTGGCTCTTTTTGCTACTGCCATCTGCCATCCTGCTGTCTATTTTCTTGAATCTCTCCTCTCTTTATTCTGCTATCACTGTTAGTCTGTGCTGTTCAAATCTCTGCAAATAGTAGATTAAAAGTTACAGATTTAAATTTCTCCACCTTTCTTAACAGCATTTCCATCAATCTTGAGAGCAGTGCTTAGGAATTCGTTAGTAAGGATTGTTAGAACCATTTGGAAGCCAAGTAAGGTAAAATATCTCAGGAAGATGGATGAAGTCAAGGATAAGGGGAAGAAAGTCCAAAATGATGCAGAAAACCATGGGATTGAGGGATTGACTACTAAATTAGATATCTTGAAGGATATCATACTAAAAGACGATGGCATTTAGAATATGTTGTTTTTCCCTTATATCCTTTTAGTGATATCCATACATATTACCTCAATTACTGTCTTAGAATTCATCCAGCAGGACACCCTGCTGTGATTTTGATGTGGTTTTCCCCTCTGGGGTTCATGTACTGGAAGCTTGGTCCTCAAAATAGAAATATTAAGAGGTAGGAGAACAATTAGTAGGATGAGCTAAGGGAAGATGGTTCAGTCATCAGGAGCAGTGCCCTCCAAAGAGATTAACTTAGTTCTCTGAGGACCCTGGTTAGTGCTCATGTGAGCAGTTTTTATTTTTTTCCTAAAGTGAAACCAACACATCTGTTTGGTTCTTCTACATCTAACTGGTTTCTTTACTATTTCTCTATCTTGTGACCCAGATAAGGGGTTCCTTGCTAGAGGCCCAGCAAATGAGATTGCCTGATCTTCTACATTAGCCTCTAAAATTGTGAGCTAAATATATCTCATTTTTTAATAAGTACTCAGCTTCAGATATTTTGTTGTAGCAACAGAAAGTAGACTCAGAAAAATCCTACATGGATATTAACCTGCAAGTGACTCATTAAGAAAGCACTTCCAGGAGAGACAAGGACAGGTGGAAAAAGATAAAATTCAGATGTGACCAGAGGCCAAATCCCATAAAGGGTAGCTTTAATCTGTTCTCATATGTAACTAGGTTTTAAATTAATTGCCAGAGGTGCCCTGATTGAGGCAAGTGACTTGGTCAATATTTTTTTTTTTTTCAGTATTGGGGATGGAACCCAGGGGCAATCTACTTCCAAGCTACACCCTCAGCTTTATTTTTTATTCTTTATTTTGAAACAGGGTCTCACTGAGTTACAAAGGGCCTCACTAAGTAGCTGAGGCTGTCGGTGAACTGTGGTTCTCCAGTATCAGCCTCCTGAATGCTGGGATTACAAGCGTGCACCACCACACCTGCCTGACTTCGGCATTTATATGCTTATACCTGTCACATATGGGTCAGTGACTACCCGATGAAATAAATCCCCAGGCACTCTGGTTCTCTGCTCTGCTGACAACACAGCGTCAGTAGCTGAAGGCAGTGATCTGAAGACAGACACAGAGGCAGGATGTCAGGAATAAAAGCCCACCACGGTAGACAAACACATAAAAACAAGGAAACAAAAATGGAAAACGTGGTTTCAAGAGATCTAAGTGGAGCAAAGACATGGCTAAAATTATAGTTCAAGATTATATTGAAATTTTGTAGAAATCTGATTTATAATTCCTCAAGAATTAACCTAGAGCTATGTGTATGATGCATCTGTATGACATTACTGAGTAGCACATCTTTATAATACTTCTGTATAGACATCTTTACAATAGGTACAGAAAATCATCTGTGTGATATAGCATATATATCAAATTCTTATTTTGTACTGAGGCTTCACACAGAATCACTACCTTAGCATGGCTCACTTTTGTTAAGGAACCTGTAGCAGACTGAATTGTGTCCCCCTAACATTCATATAATGAAGCCTTAAACCTTCAATGTGAATATATTTAGAATAAGGAAATAGTATGGTTACTTAATGTAAGAATGGATCCCTGATAGGATTCATGCCCTAATAAGAATAAACCAGAGATAGCTTATTCTCTCTCTCAGCCATGTGAAGACATCCCAAGAAAAGGAGGCACTTAAACTGGGTATGGTAGTACATGCTGTAATCACAGTACTCAGGAGGCTGAAACAGAAGGATCCTGGGGACTAGGACAGCCTCAGTAATATAACCAGTCTCTCAGCAACCTAGTGAGACCCTGTTTCAAAACAAAAAATAAAAAGATCTGGAGCTATACCTTGAAGGCTAAACTCCTCTACATGAAATCCCTAGTAACACACACACACACACACACACACACACACACACACACACACACATTTGCAAGCCAGGAACACAACAGAAACATAATCCCAGGAACACAACAGGAACATAATCCTCTCTAGGGAACAAATCATCAGGCTTTTTTTTTTTTCTTTCTTTTTTTTTTTTTCAGTAATGGGGAAGGAACTTAGGGACATTCTACCTCTGAGCTACAACCCCAGCCCAATTTTTTATTCTTTTTTTTTTTGTGTGTGTGTGTGTGTGTATGTGTGTGTGTGGTACTGGAGATGGAACCCAGGGCCTTTCTACCTCTGGGCTATACTCCCAGACCTATTTTATACTTTATTTGGAAACAGCATCTCACTAAGTTGCTGAGAGCCTCACTAAGTAGCTCAGGCTGGCTTTGAATCTGTGTGATCCTCCGTCTCACCCTCCCAAGCACGGGAATTACAAGCGTGTGCCACCACACCAGGCTTATTCTTTATTTATTTTTTATTTTTTATTATTTATTTTTATGTAGAACATATTGAAAATGGCATACATTCAGACTATGCTTAGTACCATTCTCCTCTTTCCCTTCCTCCCTCCCAACAATGTGTGGCCAGGTTAACCATGCTATAGTTATATTTTTATACAAGTTTGGATTTAGCTCCTTCATTAATCAACCTCCGTCTTCTTATATTCTTCCATTCTATCTTTGCTGAGGTTTCCCCTCTATTTTCTGGAGTCCTCCTGGTATCCCTTATACTCCCTAGTTTGGGCATATTAGAGAAAACATAAGTCTCTTCTCTTTCTGTCCTTGGCTGATCTCACTTATTCTTTATTTTGAAACAGGGTCTCACTAAATTACAGAGAGCCTCACAAAGTAGCCGAGGCTAGCCACAAACCCAGATTCTCCTGTCTCAGCCTCCCAAGCACTGGGATTACAAGTGTGCGCCACCATGCCAGGCTAGCAGGCACTCTTGATCTTTTCTTTTCTTTTTTTTTTTTTTTTTTTCCTTTTGGTCTTTCTATCCTCCACAACTCTGAGAAATACATTTCTGTTTCTTAGAGACCCTGTCCATGATATTTGGTTGTAGTAGCTCAGGTAGACTCATGTACAACCAACTCATCATTAAACATACTACATTTTCTTCAGGGAATAAAAAATGAAACTTAAAATTTCAGAAATAATCTAATACTATCTTTTTCTAGCTAATGAACAATAATTCAACTTCTGAGTCACATATATCTTAAATTCACTTTAATAAATTGTGCAAGATTGGAACAGAAATACACCTTAATTTGCCTTGTTAGGTTGTACCTAAATGTTACCCATCTTGGTAAAAGTGCTATTTCTGGGCTTTCTACACATTCTGGCAGGGACGTTTTTTCCCAGAACACTATAGGAACTATAATTTGGAAGAGAGAAAAAAAGCTCTCTGGCAAGAACTGTTATAGAGGTCCCAATTAAACTTCCGCTGACATTTTGTGCATTCATACACAGGGTCTAAAAAAATCTTTAAAAGTCCAGGTGCTTCCCAGTAGAGGGACCAAAGTCCCCATTAACTGCAATGAAAACATTCTGTTTACAGGCACACTGCAGAAGAGGGAGTCAGCCATGTGGCTGACATCTTGTTCACCCCACAACCTAATGCCCCATACTCACCGAGCCCCAAACAGAGCCAGGCAGATTGACATTGGGAGCCAGCCAGCAATGCTGGCGACATTCCAGCTTATACACTGGAGCAGGTATCTGGAACTGACCAGTTAGGAAGAATTTTGACCTGCTGGTTTGCTGTCATCAACAAACATGCCCCAAGCTGGGCTTGAAATTGTTTCTGAATGGCTATGTCTTAACAATGACTCAGCAATGTGGACTCAGCAATGACTTCTGTCCTATAATCCCTGTCAGTAATTTCTGTAGTAGAAAAGCTATTTGCCTCTAATTTTTAATAGTGGGGTCAGTAGGCTAGGCATTCTGATAGAGATGAATTTTGTTCTTCAAGAATTTTACCCCTTATTGCTGCAGATCTTCTCTTGAGCGTGGTCTCTTATACCCTCCCCACACTTCTTCTTCTCTGTGGGGACCTCTCTTTTTATGTCATTTCCTTCTCATGGAATGGAAGTGGTTCTGGAGGCAGGAGGTATTGGATAAATGGAGTGAACTTTTGTGCTAGTTGATAATGAGAGAAGAAAGAATAGAAGGAGAAAACCACCATTGACTCTGTTGTGAAATGCTTCTCTTCAAGATATTTTCTTTGGTGAGGGAGTGGGTAATTGAGAAGCCAGCAGCTGTCTGGCCAGGCCCGTTCTTGAGATTCCCCATTCTGCTCATGCATGTAGTTTTTTAACTGCACTTTCTTAGGCATGATTTGAAAGGAGAATTGTAAACGGCAGTCAATAAATATTTAAATGAATGCAAGCTCTTTGGTACAGAATGATGTTGGAGCTTATTCTACAGAGAATAATAGAGATGAGAAAATTGCCTATAAAAAGATAACTTCCTAGCAGTGCCAAGGACAAATGAATCTGAGGTTCTGTTATAAGGCTTCTTCAGATGTAGCCTTCTCATTCATTCATCATTCGCACATGTATTGAATACCTACTATGTGATAAGCTTTTGGACTGAAAGGCTTGTGTAGTACAGAGGGAGATCAGCCAGATCAAGTAATCTGGTTCATGTTGCATTTTCCCACCTAAAAATTCTGTGACCTAGCTGGGAGTGGTGCATGCCTGTAATCCCAGTATGTAGGTGGCTGAGACAGGATGATCACAGATTTGAGGCCAGCCTCAGCAACTTATTGAGTTTGTGTTTCAAAATAAAAAATAAAATATGACTGGAGCTATAACTCAGAGATAATGTGCCCCTTGTTTCAATTTCTAGCACCGAAAAATAGTAGTGATGATGATGATGATCATGATGATGATGATGATAAAGGGTTAGGGGTATAACTCAGTGGTAGAGTGCCCCTGAGTTTAATCCCCAGTACCTCCTCCACATACACAGTTTATGACCTTGAGCAAATTAACAATATCCCCAGATCTTAGTTTCTTATTGTATTAAATGGCAATGATAAAATAGATACATCTCCCATGGTTTTTTTTGTTTTGTTTTGTTTTTTGTTTTTTTGTTTTTTTTGGTAGGTTCATGGCATCTGGCACAAAGTAGGAGGTTTCTGTGTAAAACATATTATTATTGTTGTTTATAACACATTCTATGCATATGAAAATCAGCAATACAAAATTTTTCACAATTCTCATAATTTAATAGAGTCTAAAGACAAGAGGTCAACATTAGCATTCCAGGATATTCTGTTATGGATTTACATTTTAAAAATTAATTAATGGATTTAACAAGTCACATTTTATTTAACATAATTATTTGAACTTCATCTTTACAAAAATCCTATCAAACAACTTCTTCATTGTGTGTATAAGGAACCTGAGATGAAATGAGAATAAATGATTTGCCTTAAATCAAATACATAGTAAGAGAATCTTAGTTTGAACCTACACTAAAATCAATGTCCATTTGTATACAACTTTTCCAATCCCTTTCTTTCTTTCTTTCTTTCTTTCTTTTTCTTTTTCTTTTTTTGGTGGTACTAGGGTTCCTGGAAACCCTTCTACCCCAGGCTACACTCCCAGACCTATGTTTATATATTTTTTAAATTGGTAAACAGGGTCTCTTAAGCCAGAGAGGCTGGCTTTGAACCTGCACGATCCTCCTGTCTCCACCTCCCAAGCACGGGGATTACAAGCATGCACCACCATGCCTGGAATCATCAGTCCCTTTCTTAATTATATGTTTTTTTTTTTAACTTTTTTCTAACCCTTATTTATAAGCACAATTTTTACCATTACTATAAATATCCTTGTACTCTTTGCCTTTTCTCACCTATGCTTTGTAAATATCTGCTTATCTGCTATCTCTTACTTTGGACTAATGAATACTTTTTGTAAAATTAAGTTACTTCATTTCCCCTGATCAAATCCTTAGTGATTCCTAGTCAGTGTTATACATCCATTTTGTCTATTCTTTTTTTTTTATTATTCTTTATTTTGAAAAAAGGTCTTACTAAGTTGTGGAGGGCCTCACTAAGTAGCTGAGGTTGTCCGCGAACCACAATCCTCCTGTCTCAGCCTCCAGAATACTGGGATTACAAGTGTGCGCCACCACATCAGAACTTCTCAAACTGAGATTGTCATTTTTCCATATTAACTACAAACCCTTCCCAACTTACAGCTACTATACTTTTCTTCTTTCATTACATGTACTTGTTCAAATTTCTGTTCCTTTCTCTAGATTCTCTTTTCTCCCTCATCCTTCCACACACATTTACCTGCCTCTGACAGGAAGAATAGCTTTGGGAGTTCCAAGCCCCAGGTGGAATTAGTTCTGCTAATCACTTTTCTCACCTCCCCCAAACCATTCCTCTTTGCCATGGTCATCACTATGTAGGCACATCCTCATTCAACCCCAAATTCTCTTTAAAAATTGATCTATGTCTCTCTCCTTTCAAATTACTCTTACTCAGATACCAGTAGAGGCTAAACTCCAATAAGACCCTCTTTGCTTTGCATAGTGGATGCAGAGCACACTGCTAGAGTTTGCAGTCAGAGCTCTGAAGGTATTTTTGCACATACATTGATTCTGTGTTCTGCATCCCAGCCTTTTCTTTTCCTCTCGTCTATATATGGCAATTGTGCTGCTTTAGTCTTCTTCTGCCCCTCGCTATTTTCACTGCATTTTTTCATAATAAAGGAGAGGCAATAAGTAGGCAAATAAAATATTGTATATCTTCAGAAATGCAACTAGAGTAGCTGGTAGCTAGTACATTGCAAAAAACTTCTTAGTGATTTTCTTTTCCTTTTATTCTTCTCACAGGTTGGAGGAAATGTAGCATTAGCAGTATTTCCTGGAGTATAATTGCAATTCAATGCAAGACAATGAATATTTCCTTTAAACTTTTAGATGAATAAAGCTTTTGAAGCTGTTGATGAATTTAGTACCAACTCTCAAAGTGACCTTACTTCATTGTTAGCTCTTCATTTGCCTCTGCAAAGCCAACTTGTTATTTAGGGAATCGAGTGTGTAAAGGCCATAAAGCAAAGTCTTTCATGCTCTGTCTAGCATAAGGCAGCTGCAAAAACACATGATTTGGAGCATCAAGGCTATTGCTGAATCCTTCCCCATCGATGCAGATGTTCGATTTAAATGCATGTGCTTTTAGAGCCTGAAGGGAGTAAGGTTGACTTGTGATATGAATGCTAAAAATGTATGGTGTTTCATTTATTTCAGTAGTCACAAGGGTAAATTGTATCCCAGGAAGTACAATAGTCTATGGAGTGGACACATTTCTCTGTTAGTAACAAATTTCCTTTATATATACTATTTTGAAACAGGGTCCCACTAAGTTGTGGAGGCCCTCACTAAGTAGCTGAGGCTGTCCACCAACCAAATGGACAATAGGCTGTCCATTAACTCCTATTATAATATTATAACATATTATACTCTTTCTATATGTAGTCAAGATATGCATGTATCATGTCTATGATTACTTTTATTATTGAATGTTATTATTAAAGTTTCACTGGAAGATAATGATATAAACAAACTCTCAAGCATTCCTAAGAGAATTAAAGACATAATGTGGCAATACAAAAGGAAATATTAATTCCATACTTCTGCTTCAACATGTTATTTTGTCTCCATTAATGCTGAATGTTAAAATCATATCCTGAAAATATTAGAACATGTTGGCTCTAATGGTTATAAAAAGTATATTCTGTCTCTTCTAAACATGTACATAATTTGTAATTATTAAAAGTATACATACTATTGACTCATTTTTCTTAGTTATTTAGCCAAATATCACTCTTAAGCAATGTTAAAATCAAATGATAAAAATATCTCTTTGTGGTATGATTTGCTAAGTGTTATTTATATATTCAGATATTTCAAAATTAATAGATGCTTGATTTGTGACATGCTATATAAAATATCAATCACTGGCACCATTTATCATATAGAGACTTAATAATTGAGGAAAAATATATAATCTGCAATTTTTTAATACCCTAGGGTCCTTATTACAAAACGGGGAGGATGGTGCACAGTTACAATATCTCAGAAGCTTTGGTCTCCAAGCAGGAAAGCCAGGATAGATCAGGAGACATTAGGTTAGGAAATCACTAGAATTTTCTGCTACATCTTTTGGAGGGGAGGATAATTTTTACTAATATTTTGGATAGTATATACAACAGAAAGAGAATGATTCATGCTTACCTTCCCAAGGAATTTGTAACAACAATTATTTGGAATCTAGGACATCTTTTCTTTTTATAAGTAAAGTCCTTTGTTGGGTTTTGAAAGTGCTGCACAAAATAAAACACCTACAAATCAGGAAGTCTCCTGTGCCTCTGCTCCCCTTCCTGGAATAGTGACAAGGAAAAGGAGAAAGGAAATATGAGGAAGAGGAGGAAGAGGAAGAGAAGGAAGAGGAGGAGGAGGAGGAGCTGGCCCAGCCCTGTGTGATCTGTGTTTTCTCACTCCCCATTCTGACCAAGGTCTGCTGCTTACTTTAATTATCTCCTCTTTGAGTTGGCAAGGGTGAAACACATTTGAATTAGTCCAGCTTCTACTAGCTATAGTGGTTGTTGTTTCAAGGGGAAGGAATGGATTAAATGTTGGAAAAATAGTTATGTTTTCATTTTTATTTATCATATATATGCATATGTGAAAAGCGCAGACCTGTAGACAAGTGAAAATATGTAAGTAAATATGATATTAAATTATTATCCAAAATAGAATTCAATTTTTCACCATTCCACTTCCTAGCTCTCCTGATTCTTAAAAAAAAAAACTTGACTAATGCAGGTGAAACAGCATATTTCCATTTAATTACTTGCAATTTGTTACAGAATGTCTAGTTAATAATGGCTGTGTAAATCTAACTTTACTTCATTAATCTTTTTTCCCCCTTAGAATAGATTAGGGATTTTTTTTTTCCTGCAGCTGCGTAGTTTCCAATTAAAGAGGGCAAAAGAAACTAGGCTGTGTATTTATCATAATATTCTGTTGGCCAATAAAATGCATATATTATATTAAAAGTAAAATTTGGGGCTGACATTGTACAAAAAAAAAAGCTTTTGCTTTTCTTTGTGATTTAAGAAAACAAGACCTTCATTAAACTAAACTACAGAGAGATTTAAAGCTAGTTGATACCATCCTAAACTTGACCCTGTGGTAGATTTACGCTAAAAACCTTGAAAAGATTTTGACAGCTTGAACAAGATAGTATGCCATTTATTAGAGACATGTATAATTGGTCAATGACATTTGTAAGCCTAATTTTATAAATTCTAAAATCACAATGAAGTGATTGGTTTTCAATATATACTATAAACAGTATATACTAAAGCATATTTATGTATAGTTATATGTAACTATATAAACGGTATACACTAAAGTATATAATATAGTTACCCAGCAAAGTCATTTCTCTTGCATATGAACATATATGTGTGAATTTTTGTATGTGTTTTTTTAAATACCTCGCATTAACTTTGCTTTAAATGTTATGAGACAACCTTAATATAATTTTGTAAACTTTTAACTTTGTGGCAAGGTGTTCTTCACTCATAAAGGATGTAATTTAATGGACAGGTTTTTAAAATGTGTTTGTACAATCCACCATGGGTAAAAACTGTATTCATTAATATTCTGTTTTTAGAAAATGTGTGCTTTCTTTTTGCTTCTAACTTAAAACATCTATGGCACCTCTGCTGATTCCCCTGGGAACTGTGCACAGAGCATTTCGAAGTGCTGTGGGAAGGGGTAATTACTCTGTTCAGGGAATTTGTCAGGAACAGAGCGGTGGGAGATTAAAGTAGATGTGATGGTTGCAGAGGTCACAGCCTTGGTTTTGAGCCAAAACTCACTATCACTTTTTTAATTGAGACCGAAAACTAGAAAGCTGTGATGTGGTAGTCACCTATTACCAGGGAAGACACCTCTAACTAATTGGAAATGAGTGAACATGGGCTTAACTCCAAAAACAAAGACCTGGAACAACCAAATATGAATGGCAATTCATTAAAACACCCAGATAGAACTTTCATATTATAATGGATGTGCTGCTTTCCCTTTTATATTTTAAAAATATAAACTCCTTACTCTCTGATTCAAAGAATCTGCACATTATTTGCCTAGCTAGTCTTTATTCTAGCTTTCATCTTTATGTAAGAAACTGAAAAAAGTGCTTTCTATTAGTAATGAAAGAGATTTAAATTCAGAATATCTTTGTACTTATATAGTAAAGCTCTTAAATTAAAACAACTTATTTATTTTTTTACACCAGACTGAAAAGCCAGGTAATTATATGTAGCATCTTCATATTCATAGTACAAAAATAGCCACATTGTGATATTTAAAACATTTTATTTGCCTAATTTAGTATAACTGCTTTCTTATGGGTACCGTGATTTTTAATAGTCTCTGATACAAACCACAAATTACTAACTTAGAAACTATTAAATAAGACTAAGTTTATAATTGCCAAAATATGTATTTATAAAAAATTGATATATATTTTATGCTTCCGTCTTAGCGGTTTTAAACACAAGTATCTTTAAATCGTAATTATCAGACTTGTCTCCATTCCTTTAGAAAGTTAGTGTATCTGAATAAACTGTAATACCTTTTTGGAATGTAACAACCAACTCTTCACCTTATCTTACCCATGTCTATGAATAAATGGATGCCATTAATTCACAGGATGTATTTCAAGAACTTGCCACTTCTTGAATCCTTCAGATGGAGAGTAAATAAAAATTTTCAGACATAAGAATTTTTTTGTCTTTGGAATTGAGTCCAGTGACATTCTACCTATGAACTATATCCTCAGACCTATTTTATTTTTATTTTTAAACAAATCTTATAAAGTTGCTGAGGCTGTCCTCAAACCTGTGATCCTCCTGTCTCAGCCATCCAAGTACTAGGATTTCAGGCATGTGCCACCCACTGTGCCCGGTTTAGCCAAAAGTAACTTAACAGTGTATATGCAGCCTCTTTGGGTTGTCGGCCTGGTATCTCCCTCTTCAAAGGCTCTTCTTTCTTTAGGACATATGTTTCCTTTTTCCAGAACACAGTTTTCAGAGGTTTACTTTGAAAGAATGGGGAAAAAAACCCCAGCCAAGCAATCTGTATGTTCATTTCAGTTAAAGTAATGATGGGAATTAAAAATGTAAACATTTTTAGACAAATTGTCTTTATGGAACTAAAAGTGTTTGCTAGCATTCACCTTGATAAATGGTTTCTTTTCTTTCTTTGGGGTAAACAAATGAAATTAGCAAGTTATGACTTTTTTTTCCTCTTGTGCATACACTAAATTTGTGTGCTTCTTAGATAATAGTTTTTCAGCCGGGTGTGGTGGCGCACGCTTGTAATCCCAGCATTCAGGAGGCTGAGACTGGAGGACAGCCTCATCTACTTACTGAGGCCCTGTGCAACTCAGTGAGACATGGTTTCAAATTAAAGAATAAAAGATATGGCAGGGGTTGTAGCTTGGAGTTCCATCCCCAGACCCACACACAAAAAAGATAATACCTTTTCTATTTTGCAGCAGTTAGAACATGCAATTATATCTTGTTTTATTTAACCTTACTATTAAAATATAGATGGAGGCCTCCCAACCCCAACAGATGAAAAGAGACACAATTAATCCATACTCTTACCTACTTAGTAGCATTTATTTTCAGGTACATGGGACTAGGTCAAATCAGACATTTTGAAAATGCTCCTATATGTAGTAAAGGACGTAGCCATTGGGGATAACTATGAATGTTGTTTAATAATCATTTGATATTTCTTTGTGTCTTGATGTTCTAAAATATCGACTTTATTTCTCATTATAAAATAAATGCATTTAAGACTTAGTCCAAAGAAAGGATTCATAATATTGATGTCTGCCAGTTTCCTATTGCTGTGGCAATACTCAGCCTAAAAGGAGGAAATTATTTTGGCTCATGGTTTCAGCCCATGATCAGTGGCTCCGCTGCTCTGTTACCTGTGTTGAGACAGAACGTTCTGGTGGGGAGAACATGGTGGCACAAAACTTCACACCTCATGACAACAAAGCAAGAATGGGGGCTGGAGCTTCAGTATCCCTTCAAGAGCCGGCCCCCAATAACCTAACTTCCTTCCCTCAGGCCCTGCCCTGTAAATGTTCCACCACCTCTCAGCACTGTGATTGGCTTAGGACCAGGGCTTTATGGACATGAATGGAACTGGAGAATATTTTGCTTAGTGAGATTAGTCAATCACAAGAAATGAAATGTCAGATGTTCTCCCTCATATGCAGAAGCTAGGGAGAAATTGGGACACAGGAGGGACTCCAGACAAAGGAGGAGAAACCTTAATGGAGCGAAGGAAGGGACCTGATTGAAGGAGACAGAGGGGAGGAGGATTTCAAGAAGGAAATGTCTCAATTTACATACATAAGCAAACTTATCAAAACCAATTACTATGTTGATCATGGGGGGGTGGGAACTGGGAGAGGGCTCCCTGAGTGTCCTGTGTATGTTTGCCTCTATTACCCTGAACTTCCTCAAGATGTATGATTTACAGTACACTAATTTAAAAAAAAATGGAAAAAATACTAACAACTTGAAAAAACATCATTCGCCCTTCAGGGACACTTAAAATCCAAACCATAGCAATTTAGCAATTATAGAACATTTCACGCAATGTCCCTCTCCCTTTTTATGGTTGTATAAGATAAACAAGGCCTAATGCCTTTTAGTCAGGGTAGATTTCTTTCTTTCTTTCTTTCTTTCTTTCTTTCTTTCTTTCTTTCTTTCTTTTTTCTTTTTTCTTTTTTTCTTTTTTTTTTTTTTTGGTAGTACTGGGGTTTCTGGAAACGCTTCTACCTCCAGGCTACACTCCCAGACCTAATTTTATACTTTTTTACTTGGAAACAGGGTCTCCTAAGCCAGAGAGACTGGCTTCGAACCTATGCGATCTTCCTGTCTCTGTCTCCCAAGCGGGAGATTACAAGCCTGTGCCACCACGCCCCGCAGTCAGGGTAGATTTCTTACTTCAAGGTCTTAGAGATCTTACAGACCATAAACCACACTGAAAGTTTACTAAGATGTTTGGTGTTGATAGCAGCTCAATATAAAACTTATAGAATTGAACATACACATTATTTTTTAGCTTATTTTCCCTTTAAGTTGTTATAAATCTGAATGATGAAAATCAGCTTTTAAAAATAAATTTTTTGAAGCTGGGCGTGGTGGTGTATGCTTATAATCCCCACACTTGGGAGGCAGAGACAGGAGGATCGCACAGGTTTGAAGCCAGCCTTACTGGCTTAAGAGACCCTGTTTCCAAATAACAATACACACACACACACACACACACACACACACACACACACACACATATATAAAACATGGGTCTGGAAGTGTAGCCCGGAGGTAGAAGGGTTCCATCCCCATTACCACCAAAATAAAATAAAATAAAATAAATAAGTAAATAAATAAATAAGTAAATTATATTTTGCCAACTAAATTATTTAAGTTCAGGTATTTATAAAATAGTTAAGCTCATATATAAAATATGCATCAGGTATGATAGCACTTGCCTATAACCCAGTACTTGGGAAGCTGAGGCAGGAGGATGTTAGGTTTAAGGCCAATCTCAGCAACTTACTTAGTGAGATGCTCAGCAACTTAGCAAGATGCTGTTTCAAATTTTAAAAAAAAGAAAAGGGGGCTGAGGATGTAGCTTAAGGTTCAATCCCCAGAATAAAAATAATAAAAATTTTAGAACATAAATATGTTGTAATGTAAATATAACTATTATCTTGAACATTGTATGAAGTAGACTAATCACATGAGGAGTGTTATACAGGCCATACAGGGGACATTTTACTAAGTGTTAACTAATTATATCATAGACCATACATAAATACCTAGGAAAAAAAATTTACTCTGTAGTTTCCAAGACCCAGCTTTCTACAGGCTACAAAGATTTGCTCATAAGTTTTTATGTTTTTGCCAAATAAAAACCCTTGCATTTAGAATAGAATAATTGTTTCAAAAGTCTTTTTTTCTTTGTTGAGAGAGACATGTGTCCTTGCAGAAAAGGAATGTAATGGTAATGTTCACAGTATGTGGCATTTCTTCAGGGTTCAATGGAAAAGGAAAAGGTTTAGAAGCATGCAAGGACACTATTAATATCTATCTCTAGGGATTATGAAATAAAATGTTTTCTGTCTTCTACTCCAAAGATAATGTGTTAAAATTGATGTGTCAAACCTCTAGAAAGATGAGAAAATTATAGTATATAATTATGTTAAAAATTTTAATGAGAAGATATAAACCCAAAAAATTGCTAGATATTTATTCTTGCCAAAGTTGAATTCTTATTTCTGTATAAGAAATGGCCTCTTAAGATTTTAATATCTCTAAAATAAACATTTATTACTTTTTAAATTCAAATTGTATGCATTGGGCAGGATTATATTTTCTGAATAACTTCTCTTTGTATTTTTATTACATGGCATGATTGCCATTCAAAATATAGACAGCAAGTCTCAGAAATGTGCTTAACATTGTTTTTGCTTCCATTACTAAAATGTTCCTACAGTATTCAAGAAAGATTTTTCTCACCCCTTCTTGATCTTATGTGTAACTCAAGCAGTGATTAGTTTTACCACCCTTCTAGTACTGATGCAGGATTAGATAATTTTGGAATATTTTGGCAAATTTGATATCTTGGCTATATACAGTTTTTCATTATGCACAAGAGCAATTTAGGGGAGGAGGAAAGTCCATTTGGTTTGTGATTTTAGAGTTAAGTCCATTTCTGGCTACCCTAAGGCAGAAACATCCTAATGGCAGGGCATAGCAGAGGATAGTCCTAATGGGTACATCCCCCAGTGAGACACCGCCAGCCACTCCCCATGTGCACACACTTACCACCAGGTGAATACACTGAAATGATTAATCCATCAATGGATTTATGCACTGATGGGGTTAGAGCCTTTATTCCATTATTTCACTCCCAAATATTGTCCCATAATTAATAAGTAAGCTTTTCTGAAGGACATCCCATATCCAAATGATAACACTGGCAATTCTTTGTCACTGACCTGTTAGCTTGTGAACCTGTGATTATATAAATATACTAGTTTCACTTCATCTAGAAAGCAGAATTATTCTGCAACAGAGATTATCAATTTTTATGTCACATTACAATTAGCTGGAGAGATTTTTTTTTAATCTCAATGCCAGACAGAATACACCACCATCTCTTATCACGGGACCCAGGAATCAACATTTTACAGTTTTTAGGTCATTCCAAGGTAGAGAATCACTGTTGTAGGAGAAATGGGAACAGAATCAAAGTAAGCATGAAAAACACTGAATTTACCATAAAAATAACATTAAAATGACATTACTTTTCTCAGGTTGAGGGAGTTAAAATAAACTTTTGGCCATATTATGTAGACTTCTGTGACATCATTCAGACATACCTTCATATGTTACTGGGTGTGTCTGATTCCTTCCAGAGCACTGAGAGAGAAGTAAACAATTTAGTTAACTCTGGCCTCCCTATTTTGGCAACATAGCAAATGTGTGTGTTCGGACCTAGAAGCCAGTCTTTTTAGGGCAACATTATAAAGCTTCTATTTGTGTCAAATCATACATTCTCTCTCTACCCTAAAAACACACAGACCCCCTAACCTAACATTATTCCCATTTTTCCAATTTGAAATAACATCTTCTCTAGATTCATCTGAATATATATACATATATATATATGTGTATATATATATATATATATATATATATATATATATATTGCAGTTCAAGTGTTCAGATAAAGCTAAGTTATTAACCGATAAAGGTTTAAGGGATAATCCCTCCAAGGGGTTCCAAAATTTTAATAGAGTCTCTTTAAAGCCAGAAATATCAAAGTTGTAAAACTTTAATGACAGGAATAATTGGCAGAGGATTAAATAATTGGGCCCAAGGGGCCCTGCACATTATACCTCTTGAAATAATACCACGTAAACAGATCTGGTCACTAGATTAGCCCCTCCTGAAAACACAGCTTTTGTTTATAGAATGTTCAGAGAATTCACAATTACAGTTCAAAAAAACAAATGCTTTTTGTTCTTTGGGTTTCATGCATGGTATTTTTCTTGATTATATAAGTAGAATAGTCAATTACATTGAAAATTAATTAGTTATTATTTTACTCATGGCAATTAGCCACTAATGCATTAAAATTATCTTTATTAACTGAAGAAATTGTGCTAATTAATTGTGATCTTAAACTGAATTCACTGTAGATAAGTCATTACCATAAAATCTTGTAAGATGTCAGACATAGTAGGCATATCAGCCTAATAAAGAGGTGACTGATGTAAAAATTTTAAATATCACAAGTGACTTTAGAGAAGTGACAATTTCTGTTAGGAATCTTGCCTTTGACAAAGAAAACTATGCTTCCAATGATTTATTAGGTTTATATTTTATGTTGTAAAATGTTCTCCATCTAAGTAATTTATGTTTGAAGATGTTTAGTAATTTCAGTATAAGTAGTTTAAGTATATATTTGTAAGGAACATCAGGAGACTTTCTAACGGCTAGGATTGTTGATTTAATAAAACAGGCAGAAAGTCATTTTTAATAACTCAATATCATCTCTGTTAATTTATATTATTTCTAGTAATAAGAAGTAGAACCAATATAATCATTATTTATATCACTTTTAATTATGATTTTTTTCCTAACTGCAAAGTAAAAGAAAATACTTTTGAGATGAAAGTTGATATTATCGCCTGACTTCTTCTACTTGCTCCCCCCACATTCCCATTCAGTTGTTATATATCTCTACCATTGTCTTTCTCTGCATCTGTCTCTGTCTTTGTTTGCCTCTCTATCTCTGTCTCTTCTCTCTCTGTCTCTCTCTCTTTCACACACACACACACACACACACACACACACACACACACACAGTTCTGAGGTGATAAATCCTAGTGATCATTAAACACAGGTTTGTAATGAATTCCATCATAACTTTGAAGAGTGGCTACCAGTCAAGGAGGTTAATGTGTCTGCTCTTTTCCAGTGGCTGTGGATCCTTTTCCTTGGTAATGGCATAAAAAGAAAATTGACCTCCTGTTCCCAATTTCATATGGAATTTTTTTCAGATAGGGGCAGTGACCTTGCCAGAAGGATCCAAGAATTTTTAAGATTATATTTGACTTGATGATAGATGGCCAGTTACCTGGCTACAAGCATCTGTTCTGACAAGGTTGGAGGCTGCAGATAGGCAGCTACATGTATTTTATTCTTGCCTCCAGCTGGCAGGAATGATGTTTTCAGAAATTCGGTTGATTCTCAAAGGACGTGGTTGGCAGTCCTCTCATAAAATACAGAATGCAAAGATTTGATCTTAAATTTCAAGACATAACTGAGGTCTTATTCTTTAAACTTGCTCTGCTAATGAACTCATGTTATAATTTTAAGTTTATCCAGTGATTCCTACAGTAGATTATGTTATTTTATCCTATAAAAATATCTCCCAAGCTTTCCATTTTTTTTCTTATTTGCCATCCAGTCTCCTGTTTTCAGCCTGTGGAAAGGCATTCACGTTTGCAGATTTGTTTCTTGCGCTATAATGTTTTGGCTTAGGTGATTGTGTTAGTTTATAAAGTTTTAGTCAAACCTTTTAGTGCTAATTTTAGTGTGACATAAGTTAAAATTTCATATTTTATTAGTAAGTATTCAAGACAGATTTGAAATAAGAATATATTTGATTTATTACTTGCTTCCTCTATTTGAAACCTATCAAAATTAAAGGAAAACAGGTCAATAAGTTTGCTATTTTATGTACCCATAGAAATATACTAAATTGCAGCTTCACAACAACTCAACAGATTTATATTTGTATCTTTGCATTAACTCTTATCTTTTTATACTTAAACTGTGAGCCTCTGTTTTCCTGTCTGCTAAGTGGTCACTGTGATGCCACATTGTTGGAGAGATGTGAAGGGTAAATTAAATTATGTAAATTGGACATTTCACAGAGTGCCTACCACACAGATCCTTTTTTGAATATAAGTTGCAGTCCCTTCCTGGTTTCCAGAGAAAATATGGGTGGTCTTCTTAGGTACTGTTTGCCTTGTAACAGGTTATAAACAACAAGGTTTTCTAGGAAGTGAATCAGTGCTAATTGAGGAATTCCAGGAAAGGAAAACAGAGGAATTTGCTAGCAGCTTAGTCACTAAGGCAACTTTTTTGTGAAAGAAAGTCATGAGTGAATTGTACACATAGCCTTGGTTTGTCTTCTCTCTTCATGTTTCTCTTAGCCACATCTGAAGAGCGCCTACCTACCCAGGGGGCCTATTACCTACCAGGAAGCATCTGGTTCACAGGGCAGCAGCTATAGTAATTGAGGCACAGAATTTAAGAGTGAATGAGCTTTCAGTGATAGTCTAGCATTTCCAAACTAATCAAATAATGGTAAATAGCACACAACCTCATTTCTCTCTCCAGAATATATATATATATGGAGATATATAAATAACCCAGAAAGGTTATTTAACATATCTCCATCCACTGCCTACTAAACAAATATATATATATATAGGTGAGTAGGTTCAATTTCTATTTAGTTATCAGGCCATACAAGATTATAATGTTGTCCTCCATTCTTCCTGGATTTGAAGTTCAGTTTTAATTCCATCACTTTTGTAACTATGAGGAAAATGTGATGTTAATAGAGAAAGTATCCAAATCATACAGTAGTCATTGTTTATGGTAATACAGTAGTCTTAAAACTACGGATGTTAAAAGGCACAAGGTATTGGAGTGTCAGATTATAAACCTCTAGTACATCTGGAAGCCATATTTTCTAAGAAGGAATGTTTTGTGGAACTAAGTTATATGGGTTGAAGGAAAGCTTTATTTTCATAAAGATAGGATTGAGTATCTTTATTAGTGGTTAAAAGAAGAGAATCTAGAGGCTATTTAGCTATGATGCTATAACAATATGTCCTAATATATACCTGTATAGAAATTGACCACTGGTATTATTTTTATAAAACAGTTACCAAATTTAATATTGGAAAACTCATTAAAATCTAAGGTTTTATGATAATAATAAAATATTTAAAGCATTTTGACTTTTCTGGCACAAAGAATTTAATTTTCACTGGTAGAGTGGAGAAAGCTTTATATAATTTATTTTACATTGAATTTATAAATAGATAATAAAGAAATGAAGCAAATGTCTTAGAGAAATAAAGACAAATTTTCTCTTGCAAGCTAAGATGGATGTGGATTAACCGTAAGAATAGAAAATTAACCCGGAGTCTTGTTGGTAAGAAATTAAGGTTTAACTTAAAATACACACTAGCAGTTAACACTGATCATAGTAATCTTGTGCTTCCAAAATTCCTTTTTAACTTTAAGCCTATGTGATGTGTTCTGAGAGTAATCATGTCTAGCTGACAGAATTAATTAAGACAGGCCTATTTCTACAAGTGAAATTTCCATTCACTCTGCTTGTTCAGTAGTGAGTCAACATGAAAGAAAAGAGAAATAAACTGATATATAGGCTGTCCATTAATATCATGATTCTTATAGAATCCCTACTAATTAGTTATTATTCTTGTATTGGCTATTCATTAGGATCATATGATTCTTACAGAACTCTACTAATTACTCATGAATTCTGTCTAACAATGGGGAAGTAGAGGCCCAGAAAGGTTATTTAACATATCTCCATCCACTGCCTACTAAACAAATTGTACTTTTATTAATAATTGTACCAGTGTCTGAGCCTTGGGGATAGAATAGTGTCCATGACTGACCAACTTACTGCTTTTAGAAAACTTTTTTTTTTCTGTCAGAAGAGAGAATATGTGCAAGTAAAGAAAAACAAATAGCAAAAAACAGGCCCGGCAGTATACATAGGGGAGTGGTACAACTTAGAGGCCCTGGTGAGACCTTTAGATTCATTGGACTGCGAAGGTTTGAAGAGGGGAGATCCTAAGAAGAGAAGAAGCCAAGTAAGTGGAGGTTGAAGAAAGAGCCAGGGCCAGACCCCATAGCCCCACGCCTGAACCTCTGTGAGCTAAGGAGAAATTGGAGCAACACAGGACAGGGGTAGGTAGCTGACAGATCATGTCAGACTTGGAGCCAAGACTTCAACCTCAGAGCATTACACAAAGGCTGAAGGGTTTTAAGCAGAAGGAACAATATCATGGTTAATTTGTATTTTTAAAGAAAGGATCACTTTGAATACTGTGAAGTAAAACCATTGATAGTGGTTACAGTAGAAAGAGGAGAATAGAAGACACTTCCCGTACTCAGGACTTATGGTTGTTGTGGCAATTTTCAGTTTTCAGGATAGATAGTACAGAATTCAGAAAAGAAAAAAAAAAGAATCAAAACAGGTTCTAGGTTTCTACCAAGGGATAAAGAACCACTAACTGCATGGAATGGAAGAGGAGCTGATTTGTTGGTGAGAACCAAAAGCTTATTTTGCATTAACTGAATTTGAGAAACCTGTTAGACTCTTAAGAGGAGACAGTAGTAGGTGCTTGGTCAAGCAATTATGAATTTGGACATTTATGAAGATGAGAGATAAAAATTTTAGTCATAGGACTTTCAAAATCTTCAAGTATCAAATATTTGATTCAGTATATAATGACAAAAAATGTGATTCCAATTTTAGTTAATTTAGTTGTTTGATGTTATGTGATGAATTATTTATTGGAGAAGACATGTTTTAGACTAACGGTCAGTAAACTTGTTGTTAGAGAAAGGTACATAATTTTGACAAAAAAATTACATCATGTATTAACAAGTTATATACATTATTCCTATAACTAAAGTGGTCAAATGGAAAATGAAGAAATACATGATAGACCTAGTCAGCTTCTTGGCATGACTTAGACTCAACTTCAAATACAGATTGTTAGGGAAGACATCAATTTTATAAAATAGACATTTCTGCCGGGCATGGTGGAGCACATTTGTAATCCCTGCGCTTGGGAGGCTGAGACAGGAGGATCGCACAGGCTCGAAGCCAGCCTCAGCTACTTAGTGAGGCGCTCGGCAACTTATTGAGACCCTGTTTCCAAATAAAATATAAAATAGGTCTGAGAGTGTAGCCCGGAGGTAGAAAGCCCCTGGGTTCCACCCCCAATACCACCAAAAAATAAAATAAAATAAAATAAAATTAAATTAAATTAAATTAAATTAAATAGACATTTCTAAGTTAACACTGGAATGTATTCTGGATTTAAATAATAGCTAATTATAGTAATTGCAATTATGTACACATTAGTCACATTTGTCCACAAGTCAGGGAGTATCTTGCATAATATTTTTGTTGTTAAAAGAATGAACTGAAAAAATGAAGTAAAACGGTTCAATATCTGTGCTAATGTGGATGGATGAAAAGTAACAGCTATTGTTTTTAAAAACCTAATTCTAAGAAATAGTATGATGTAAGTTTATAAAAAAGAGTAGTATTCTAAAATTAATTTAAATATTATGTGAGAGGCAATCTTCTATGAAAGGAACACTCCAGAAAAACTGGCTTTAAATTTTTACTCTAAAATGAATAGCATTATAGATCTAATTTTAAAACAAGTAAACAAATAAAGAAAATCAAATCTTTGTTACTACAAATTATTCCATAATTTATATATAAGCATTTCAAAAGACAGATCTTTAAATAATGGCCAAAACTATATCATACAGATTATTTTAATACTGAGGAAATCGTGTAGGATTTCTACAAGGCTGATTTCTTCCTCTACCTTTCTCCAAGTAAGTTTTAATGCCTCATATTATTGAAAAATATGGTATTTCACATATTATTTTCTGTCTTACTTTTTTCTTTGAATGAATATTTAAAACTTTTTATTGTAATACATTTTAATGTCCAGAAACTGACATACCATCAAGTTAAGTATGGACTTTATAGGTTGGTTTTGAATGAGTCATTTTTCCCTCTACGTGAAAGAATTTGCTCCACTGTGTATGAAACTATATCTTTCCCATCTGCATGCGACTCTCCAGCAGAGCAGGTGTGTATAGGAGTATGTTTATGCCCAAATTCAGACTCTGGAAGACTGAAAATGTTCCTTGCCCACTTCTGATTCAAAATGTGTGTGTGTGTGTGTGTGTGTGTGTGTGTGTGTGTGTGTGTGTGTGTAATTTCAAATACAACATTTGAAAAAGTGTAAGTGTTAATTGTAAGGTTTTTGTAAAGTGTTAATTGACAAACTAGTTAATTATCAGCTAATCAAAAATTAATACTAACAGAAAATAGATTTAATGAGAAAAAGAAGAATTAACTATATTACTGAGGTACAAATATATAGGACATTAAATATACCTTTCTAAAATAGTTGAAGAAAAAGTTTCTTTTTTTGTCTTGTGATATTGGGGATTGAACCCAGAGGCATTCTACTTCCAAGTTATACTCCTAGACCGATTTTTAAAATTTCTTGTTTGAAAACAGGGTTTCATTAGGTTGCTAAGAGCCTCACAAATTGCTGAGGTTGTCCTCCAACCTGTGATCCTCCTGTCTCAGCCTCTTAAGTACTAGGATTACAAGTATACGCCACCATGCCCAGCTATACACGTTTCTATATTTAAAGACCCATCTTCCTTTATCTCTCAGCCATGACTTCACATTAAACTTAAGCTTGAAAATTCCTTAAATTTAGAAGGACTCAAACAAAAAAAAAAATATGCAATGCATGTAATGAGAAAAATAACAAAAAAACGCCCTTAGATATATGAAAAGATGCTTAACTTTTCTTAAAAGACAAATTCAAATTAAATATATATTGTTCCAATCAAATAAGCAAAAAAATCTAAATCTAGCCGGGCATGGTGGCACACACTTGTAATCCCAGCATTCGGGAGGCTGAGACCAGAGGATCGCGGTTCGCAGGCAGCCTCAGCTACTTAGTGAGGCCCTCTGCAACTTAGTGAGACCCTGTTTCAAAATAAAGAATAAAAAATAGGGCAAATGGTGCAGTTCAGAGGCCAAATGTCTCTGGGTTCCATTCCCAGACCCACAAAAAAAGAAGAAAAAAACCCAGGGAAGGGAATTTTTACATTATTTATGAAAATCACACATGCATTTATTTTTGATCCAGTAATTCCACTTCTTACACTTTATCTTACAAAGATATTTGTACATGTGAAGATTGGTGTGTATTCATGTATATGCACTGCAGTTTTGCTTTATTAGTACATATTTGAAAGAATTAAAATGCCTGCCATAGATGATCTATAAAGTGGAATACTAGACAACCATACCTACTCTCTAAGTTTTTATACAAAACACTTCAAGATATTTAAGTACAGAAAAGCAGGTACAAAAGAGGGCTTATTTTATTACTCCCTTTGTGGTAGAGAAAAAAAAAAACCTCTAGGAGTTACTATAGATGTATGCTGTGTGTGTGTGTGTGTGTGTGTGTGTGTGTGTGTGTGTGTGTGTGGTGTATGTGTGCATCCCTAGGAATCAAACCCAGGACTTCATGCATGCTAGGCAAGAACTTTACCACTGAGCTACGTACCTAGTTCAAGAGCTATATGTATTATTTGTTTTATGGGTATAAGTAAATCTGAAAGGATGATCAAGAAACTAAGCAGAATCACTCTATTTAGGATAACGGATTGAGAATTTACAGGGTGAAAACCCATCTGGGAGGGAATTTAGCATTATTAACCCTTATATTCTTTTAGGCTTTAAATAATAAAATTTATTTTCTTTTCAAAATAAGTTAATATGCTCAATTTTACCAGGTATATAAGTGAAAAATCTTAACCTAAAATTAATTTATAGAAATAAAAGAGTGAGGGATACTAAAATCTGATGTATTATTTTAACAGAATTCTGTTGATTTTTAATTTTTTTGAAACCCTAAGTATAGTCTTTAACCCAATGGAACACATATGTATATAATGTGTATGTGTGTGTCTATCTATCTATCTATCTAATTGTTTTACTAAACTGAATTAGGGTCTGCTTATATTAACCTTAAAGAACTTAAAAATAAAGTTTAACTTATTATATAAAGTTGATACCTAGGCCTCTTCTATTTAATCCCTCAGGTTTCTGTCTCTATAGTGCACTTTGCTACTACCATTTTCCCCACTTAGTTTTTTGGGGGTTAGGGTTGGGGGGAGTTGGGATTGAACCTAGGGACTTTTTTTTCTGCGGGTCTCGGGATGGAACCCATGGGCATTCGACCTCCAAGCTATACCCCTTGCTCTATTTTTTATTCTTTATTTTGAAACAGGGTCTCACTAAGTAGCTGAGGCTGTTCGTGAACCGTGATCCTCCAGTCTCAGACTCCCAACTGCTGGGATTACAAGTGTGTGCCACCACACCTGGCTCTCAGTAGCTTTCTTTCTTTTTTTTTAACTTCATCTTATTTATTTTTTGTGATTAGGGAATTCTGAATTTTATTTATTTTAAATTTTTATTTTTATATGGAACATATTAAAAATGGCATACATTCAGACTGTGCTTGGTGCTCACCCTCTCTGCTTCCCCTTCTTCCCCTCCCAACAGTGAGTGTCCAGGTTGACCATGATATATTTATACTTTTACACATATTCAGATGTAGCTCCTCCATTAATCAGCCTCAGCCTTCTTCCTCTCCTACTCTTCCATTCTAGCTTTGGTGAGGTTTCCCCTCCATTATCTGGAGTCCCACTAGTATTTCTAATACTTCCTAGTTTGGGCATATTAGAGAAAACATATGTCCCTTCTCTTTCTGTGCCTGGCTGATCTCATTTAACATAATGCTCTCTGGGTCTTTCCAGCTTCTTGTGAGTGATATGATTTTGTTCTTTTTTGCTGAGAAGAATTCCATTGTGTGTATTTCCCATAATTTTGCAATCCATTCATCGGTTGATGGAGATCTAGTTTTCCATTATTTTGGTTATTATGAATTGTGCTGTTATGAACATGGGTATGTTACTGTAGTTCTCTGATTTCAACCCCTTTGGAACAATACCCAGGAGTGGTATAGCTGCATCATATGGTGGATCCATTCCCAGTTTTCTAAGTAATCTCCAAACTGATCTCCATAGCGGCTGAACCCAGAAGCTTTTTATCTCCAAGCTACATCCCCAGCCCTATTTTTTTGCTTGTTTATTTTTTAAACAGAGCCTCACTAAGTTGTTGAGACCTTTCCTAAGTTGCTAAGGCTAACTTTGAACCTGTGACCATCCTGTCTCAGCCTCCCAAGTACTAGAATTAAGAGATTGTGCCATGATTCTTGGCCTCACATGTTTACTGACAAAATACTCTTCAAGCCTACTTGCATCCTCTCTTGCCCCCATCTGGCCATTATGCACATCAAAAGTCAATTGGTATTTTAAAAGTAAATCTGGTCATATAATTGCTTCTACAAACTTTGAGACCTTTCTCATTATATTAAGAATAACATGCCCTGGTTTACCAGGCCCTAAAGGAATGCTGAAGGCCTGACTCCCGGCAACAGGGCAAGCTCAGTATGCAGGTTTATTTAAGGAAGCTGTTCTCAGAGGACTTGCTCTTTTGGCCTCTAGTGGCAGTCACAAACAAATTTTATTATTTTCTTCAATTAAGTAATTTAAACATACATGTACGTACGCACACAAACACACACATACACATGTGTGATACATAGATAAACAATGCTGGTGTATAAACTTGTCCTACATGGACCTCTTGTTCACAGAGGAGTTCAGAGACCAGTAAGTCAGAATATCATGTATAATACTGAATAATTATAATCTATATAATGTAGGAAAACAAGGGAATCTTAAAATTATGATTATAAATTTTTTTCTTTACAGAAATAAAAGACTATGTAATGACTAGGTTATTCTATGTATATGTGAAATATTTTACTTTAATTGGAAGTATTTTATGATAGCAAGTCCCGGGGCACCACAGTGCCTATTGTATATTCCTACTTGTGGCTCAAGGAACACAGGAAAGGCTAGCCACTGGCTCTTGCTAAAAAGAGCAATTAAGAAATCATTGAGTCATCACCCATTCACACTTCTTTAGAAGTTAATTGTATCTTGTTTTGTTTCCTGGGTGCTAGGGGTGGAACCCAGGGCCACACACAAGCTAGTCAAGCACTCTGCTAAGGAGCTATTCACTTTCCCCCTAAATTTCTTTCTTTTTTTCCCCATCTGTTCTAACATTATTACAAGCCGTTATTGGTCATCAGTCAAATCTGTCAAAATCATTAAAACATGTTGTAAAAAAAATCTCCTTTTAAACCATTAAGAAGGTGAAGAAAATTTCTAATGGCTAGTTCCATATTCCATTTTATTAATAAAGCTTACTTTGTGTGCAATCCAATAACTTTCAGTTGAACTCACTTTAAGACACACATTGAATGGAAATAATTGATTCAGAAAATAACGACATGCTATGGGCCTCAGGAAGTCCTTACTTGGCAGATGGCAGTGAAATAAGGATTCTGTGTCCATTTAACCAGGAAACACACTCTCCCTTGGCAATCTATTTTATTTTTTTTTGCTTGAGAGTCAGAAAATGTGTACTCGCTCCTCCCCCATCTTACCTATGGAGTGTGGAATTTAAATGCATTTTGACAAAGTGTAGAGAACTGTCTCTGTGATGTATTTTTATCAGTGAGTTTTAAAACTACGTCCTTTGCAGGTTAAAAGGAAAGGCCACGAGAGGAAATGACTAAATCCTCAGTGTATATCTTCATTGACAGCTGATAATTAGCACACAGCTTAGCTATAATAATTAGTTCCCTCTTTAGAAAATTTCCGGATGAACTCTGAGTTGGCGTGTTGCAGTTTCATCTTGTTTCTTTGTCCTTTCTCTCCCCAAGTAATTCGTGTTATTTTTAGAGTAGGAAGAACTCAAGATGAGCTCTCTCCTTTCAACTTAGTCAGCACTGTGCAGTATGTGTGCTGTGTTTTCTGGAGATTACCTGGGATTAGAGTTTCTTTTGTCCCTTCTTCCTGTATATTTTCTGTTTCTTTCATGGAGACAGCTTGAAGTAGTGAAAAAGGATAAAGAAGTTAGCTCCTGCTTGGTAAACATGCCAAGTCCATGGACTATGGTTTGGAGCTAAGATTATTATTAATATGACTTAAAAGACTGTCTCTAAAATTAAAAGGAGAACAAAATCTTAGGAAAGCTTCTTTCCTACCTTTATTTTGTCTTTAGAATGGGCCAAGTAAATTTCCAGTATATTTTGACTGCAGCAAATTAGGTAAAAACATTATAATTGTTGCAAAAGTAAGAAATATTGAACTAAAAATTTATAGATTGGTAATGAAAGCAACATGAAAAGCTCAGTACTTTTTTTGAAAATGTTTGTAAAATACAAACAAAGGTAAATAAAATTGAAATTCATATTAATTTCTTTCCTGTTGATGTTGCTATAAATTATTTTGAATTATATAAATCCAAGTTATCAAATACTGAGAATATCTTCTATTCTACCTTACTATTATTTCAGTCTCTTCAAAAAATGGTCTTAATTTCTGGTATAATATAATCCTTTTAATAGACTAGACTTTTCTTAGTTGATTCTGTAAGACTTCATATATAATAAATTATGGAGTCATAGCTCATAAAGAAAAATACATAGTATTTAATGTTATAGATATGAAATCATTGTTAGTAGAAACAGTCTTTTAACAAGTCATCATCTTTTTTGCTCCTAGAATTGGTACCATAAATGGGATGACTAAGCTGTATGAATTCACAGTGATAATAGACACCCCATCTCATATGCATTTTTATTTATTTATTTATTTATTTATTATTTTGGTGGTACTGGGGTTCCTGGAAGCCCTTCTACCTCCGGGCTACACTCCCAGACCTATTTTATATTTTTGAAACAGGGTCTCTTATGCCAGCACAGCTGGCTTCAAACCTGCGCGATCCTCCTGTCTCCAAGCGCAGGGATTACAAGCGTGCGCCATCACGCCTGGCTCATATGCATTTTTAATACCAAAGTTCTACAGTTAATTTCCATTATTCGGATTTGGAACCAACACTGACCAAGTAACCTTAACTCTGCATTGAGTCTCTATAATCTACTTTAGGAAGGAATCTTGGAAGTAACCTCATTAATGAAATTTTTCACATTAATATTTATTATCAATTAGGCCCCAGGACCACAGAATCAATGATTTATGGATTTAAATACTAAAAACAGCCAGGCATGGTGGTGCTTGTTTGTAATCCCAGCATTTGGGAGGCTGAGACAGTAGGATCACGGTTTGCAGACATCCTTAGCTACTTAGGCCCTTTGCAACTCAGTGAGACCCTGTTTCAAAAAAAAAAAAAAAAAAAAAAGAATAAAAAATAGGGCTAGGGGTGTAGCTCAGAGGTAGAATGCCCCTGAGTCCTGAGTTCAATCCCTAACACCACAAAAAAAAATTTTTTTTTTTTTTTTTTTGGTGATACTGGGGGTGGAACCCAGGGGCTTTCTACTTCCAGGTTATACTCCCAGACCTTTTTTATATTTTATTTGGAAACAGAGTCTCACTAAGTTGCTGAAAGCCTCACTAAGTAGCTGAGGCTGGCTCTGAACCGTGCAATCCTCCTGTCTCAGCCTCCCAAGCGCGAGGATTACAAGCGTGTGCCACCACGCCCGGCTCACAAAAACATTTTTAAAAATAAAATACTAAAAACAATATTGTGTCTGTATTGAATATGTAAAGACTTTTGATTGTCATTATTCCCTAAGCAATATGGTATAATTACTATTTGCATAGTGTTTACATTGCATTACATATTATAAGTAATCTAGGGATGAGTTACAGAGAAGAATGTGCATAGGTTATATGCAAAGCTTAGGACATTTTATATAAGGGACTTGAGCATCCTTGGGCTTGGGTATGAAAGTGGGAGTGCCTAGAACCAATCCCCCATGGATACTGAGAGAGTTTGTATACTTCTAACTTTTTTGAAAATACTTTAATTCAAAGGCTTTGTACTTACAATAAAATGAATGGAATTACTCAGCTCCAGTAGAGATAAAAATAGAGCCATGATAAAAGTGTTACAGAGGTATTTATATTTTCTTATGCATTTACCGTATGTTTCTTTGTGTTTCAGAGCTCTTGGATCTGAACAGAACATCAATATTTTATAGCCCTTTCGGGTTTCTTGATCTCCATACACTGCTGCTGGATGAATATCAGGAACGTCTCTTTGTGGGAGGCAGGGACCTGGTCTATTCCCTCAGTTTGGAACGAATCAGTGATGCCTATAGAGAGGTATGGAAACATCAAACTGTATTTTAGGAGGGAAAGAAAAAAGGGGGAAAAAGGTGGAAGGCTGCAAAGATATTACTTGGCTTATTTTTTTCCATTGAAATAAGCACATTAAAATTTTGAATGATTACTTTATTGAAATAAAATTCAGTAAAAATGAAATTATTTCAGGACAGGTTTATAAATTATCATGTTTGAACTTTTCAAGAACACCCAGTGTCCAAATTCAAAGCCTCCTTTCTAGTATCTTGACATTCTTCTTGTATGATGGCCTTTATTGTCACACCCACTGGCCTGAGACCTGGGTTAGAGAATACTAAATTACTAGCAGTCCCTCTGGGATGTATTGCTCAAATATCCAAGCTTGAATAAATATAGACATGTGACCTCAATATAACTGCCTCATGCAATTTCTGGATAATATTAGTAATGTAGATAAATGTTCCTTAAACCTAATGAATTAATGTACATTAGTAACACAAATAAGAACCTTGGATGAGGTAAATTGTGGAAAGGAGAAAACTGTTCTTATATTCTGTGATTAGTCAGAGTCTAATTGGTTTAAGTTTTTAGCCCAATAATCAATTTTACATGAATATGCAGAAATATTTAGATCACTATATATTTTGAGCATAAATGTATTTATGCTATAAAACAATGTTTTATTTTTATTTTAAATTTTTTACTGGTTCATTGTAGTCATACATCTTAATGGGGTACAAGATACTAGAGGAATTCATGAACACATCACTCATTTAACCCTCCACCAATTCCCACCCAATTCCTTTCCCTCTCCCTCCTTCTCATGTTTGGCTTAGTGATTGACTTTTATATGTTAATGAATATACATCATGTTCATTAGGGAATTTTATATTCACAAAATGGGCCCAGACAGTATTGCTAAAGCCTTTTATAAAATATTTATGATAAAAAGCAGTATCCCTTGGTCCTTGCCAGTTCCCAACCCCTAGAGGAAATAATTTTAATCTTTTTGCTATTTCTTCCGGTTCTGTCTCCTATATTTCATGACATCCATGTATTGGGAGTTGAGGGTATAACTCAGTTGTAGAGAGTAGGCTTAACATGTCAAGGCCCTGGGTTCAATCCCAGCAGCCTCTCACATGCACAAAAGCCAACATTTGCTTATTGTTTCTTACTGATATTTTTGATTTTAGACAGTATTGGTTAACTTTGGGGGGGATGAGGATTTTAGCTTTTTTTCTCTTGCAGTAGTGCAATTCAAGTATCAGTGCACCATGTTTCACCAGCAACTCTTCAGTTACTGGCCCTACATTTTCCCAGTATAGTTATGTCACAACTTTTGATTAAATAATAATTACATCTTTACATTATTATAATTAGAAAATAATATTCACTATGGAGCCACATAGTGTATGCTTATCATATCTGTCCTTTCCCTTTCCTTTCTTCCTTCTTTCCTACCATCCTCCTTTTTGTCCTTCCTTCCTTTCTTTTCTCCTCCCTTCCTTCTCTTTCTTTCTTCTTTTGCCATAGTCTTGTTTCTCTTGAAATTAAAATTATCACTCTTCTTCATCTGCTTAGGTTTTTATTATTTTCACCAACCGCTCTCCTGGGATTTTTATATTTCTTTGGGCAGTGTGAAACGTGTTCTCTTGTCCTGCTGGAGCTTAGCTTTGCTGTCCTTCTGGAAAGCCCTTAGTCCTCCAGCCTAAACACAACCTCACTTTCCCAAGGCCCCATCTTTCTGGGTTTAGTCTGACATTTCGCAGAAACTTTCTCTTCTAGTTTCTTGAAGAAAGATGCAAAGTCAAATTTTGAGTTTTGTATGCTTGAAAAATATTCAACTTCCACACATAGTTGATAGATATAAAATTCTAGATTAGCTCTTGTTTTTTTTGTAATTTTGAGAATTATTGCTCCATTCTTTTTGAACATCTATATAGCTGCTGAGAATTACGTTGAAATTCTGAGTTCAGTTTTGTAGATTACCTGTTTCTCACCATCCAACTCCTGAGCCCATGCATTTAGAATCCCTTCCTATCTGTATTTTAAAATTCTCTCATATTTCTTTGAGCTGCAACTTTTCTCATCCATTATGCTGGGATACAATGGACCAATCTACTACAGATCTTATAACCTGTGCTCCGGAAAATTCTTACTATTTCTCTGATATTTTTCCTTTCCTCCTAGAGTAGAAAGGAAAATAACCATTTTCCTTTCTACTCTTCCTGTGACTTCTGTAAATCATATTTTCCCCTTCTATTGTCTGGCCTGCTGTTCATTATACATATTTTGAAGGATTTCCCTTGATCTCATCTTCATCAATCCCCTTTTCCCAATCTCTATCCTTCTAATTTCTGAAGCCCCCCCCCCCGCTATGAATCAGCATGCTTACTGGCTACCCTCATCTTGTAGATATTTAGATTTCTGTTTTTCCTAGTGTGAAGCCAGTTAACACTTGTCCATATGTTTTAGCATTTCTAAAATGTTGCTGATATTTCTTTGGCATGTACACTCCAGTCTTCTTTGTCCTTTTGTCTTTTTAATCTTTTTTGTTTCAGGACAGAGTAGAAATAAACAAATATTGTGTGTGTGTGTGTGTGTGTGTGTGTGTGTGTGTATATATATTTTTTTTTTTTTGGTGGTACTAGGGCTCCTGGAAACCCTTCTACTTCCGGGCTACACTCCCAGACCTATTTTTTATACTTTTTTGATTTGGAAACAGGGTCTCTTAGGCCAGCGCAGCTGGCTTCAAACCTGCAAGATCCTCCTGTTTGTGCCTCCCAAGCACAGGGATTACAAGCGTGCGCCACCATTCCCGGCTGCAAATATTGTATTTTAACCTAAGTCTTTCCTTTCTAGCACCTTTAATTTTATTTTTATATAGTTCTCTTTTGACTTAAAATGTATACAGACTGATTGCTTTCTTCCTCTGCACATTAGTGTGTACACACACACACACACACACACACACACACACCCACCTTCCAGTTAAATTTGATGGGTTAGTCTCTCACTTCTTAGATGTTCTCTTTCCTACTTCAACTTCTACTGATTTTCTTTTTTTATTTCATTGATAACATCTATACACTCTGATTTTCTATGAAAGGACATATAAGCCAGGGATTATAAGTAAGGTAACTGTAGACAAACACTTTTATTGAAATTGTTAGTGAGTATTAAAAGATCTTCCAAGGGATTTGGCATCCCAGAAAATTGAGGATATTTTCATTAAGAGAATGGTTCTTAAATTGTCATCCTTAGAACAGGATCATGGGATTTCTGTAGAGAGGGTCCCTGGAATCCAAATTTATAACCAGCCTCTTAGGTGACCTCATGTACACAGGATCTCATAACAATTTTCCTGAGCTGTTGGTTCCGATGTGTGCCATGAGACCAAGAGATAGCAGTTCCCTCTTAAACTTGGTTTTCCTTCAGAGTAGGGGAAATTGAATCACCTACTTATTCTCATTTATTGTTTTGGATCAATTGTACCCTCAGGCCTTTAATGCCAGAAGACAGGCTTTTATGGAGGAAATGACCTGTGAAAACTATATAAGAGTAGGGGACCTGGGGAGTGATGAGGTTTTATGAATGGCCTCTAGGGGAACTAAATAGAATAGAATGTGGCCATTGAGCTTCAGGATGCATTTAGCAAGGATGTCAAGGAAAGTAGCTATAAAAGCTGTTAAATTGAATAACTTTCCTGCACTCGAGGGTAAATCCTTATTTTGTGGAGGGCAAAAATTATACAATCGGCGATGTTATTTTTTAAGTAACAAAGTTGATGCAGACTTTAGATGTCAGCATTGCAAAGGCCTCTCTCAAGTCCATAGTCGAGGCAGGTTCCAGGTAGAAGCCCTATCTATGGCTTGCACTCTGTGGGCTCTGGGGCAGCTGCACCCCACTTATATTTCTTATGTGGACTTGTCTTTCCTGTTTCTCCAGAATGATTAGCAGTGCAATTTTCAATAGGCCTTTTGTGTTTGTTTCCAGTTAGGGCAGAGTCAGAGTGAGGTCTGCTTCATAGACACTGTTTAAAGGTTTAAAGGAGTAGACTTAAGGTGGGGTTGATTCTCAGGTGGTCTCCAGGCTCTGAATATGTAATTTATCTCTTTCTAGCCAAGTTCTCCTCCTGTCTCGTTGGAGCCTGGCTCTTTCAGTTCATTACCTACTATTGTGTATTTAATTCCCTCCTGCTTTACTTTCTCTGTCCTTAAGTTTCTCAGCCTTGGGATAATATCATTATTAACACACACAGCCTTAACCATGGATCTACTTACAGTATAGCATAGTCCTCATTCAGTTCAAATCAAACATCTTGCAAATGTGCCCAAGCTCCATCTTCATCACATTCTTACTTCCTATGTTTTAATCTTTTAAAATATATTCAAATTTGTACTATAAATGAATATAATAGCATAAATATCATAGACTGTATAATAATTAAATAAGAAATTACACATTGACCAGCCAACTCAAAAAAGAGAATATCACCAATCCCATTACAGGAGCACTTACTTTGTCTTCTCCTGATTTTTCTCCATGTCCTTATGGCCAAAGCAATTATTACCCTGTTTATCTTTCCCTTATTTTTATTTTTCAAAAATTGTATTAAAGATGAAAGTTTCTATATCTACTATATTAATGTTGATATTTTTGAGCTACATAAAATGATATAAATATGTTGCAGTCTTTTGGATTGCTTTTTGTTTTATGTTCTTACATTTAATGTCATTTTTTATTTAAATTCAATCAGATTACTTGTACCTATAGCTCATTGCTGCAGAGCTTCAATTTTAAGGATCAAATCTTGGCTCTGCATAAATAATATGGGGCAGACCTCTTAACCTCTTTCTACCTCTGTTTTCTCATTTAAAGAGGGAAAATATTAGTCTTCTCTAAAAATAAAAATGAATGAGATTTTGCAAGGGACCAAGTACAGTGTTTTGCACACAGTGAGCATTATGTATAAACTCTTACTGTTAGCTTTTACTTCTGTATAAGGTTTTCTATTGCATGGTTGCATCACAGTTTATCTCTATCTCTTGCAAGTGCAAAGATATTTGTATTTTTTTAGCATTTTCTAAAATATAAAATATTCTATTGAGGTTGCTATAGACATCCTAGCAAACACCACCCTATACACATATCCAGGTAAGCTTCCATGCATTTCTAGTCAAATTACTAGTTACAGGATACGTCAACATCATGTGTATAAGATGATGACAAATATATTTTTGACATAATTTGCAGTGATCCTGTACTCTCCCACATTTTTTCCAGTGATCTCATTGATCCATATATTTCTTAATACTCTTCTCTCGACTGATTTATCTCTAAACCAATACCTTATTATCTTAGCAACTGTAATTTTTATGTATGTATTATTGTTTGATTATAATTTTAATAACTCCTTATTGCAAAACACAGAGTATAAATATTAGAAAATACAGTGGAATAATAAAATGATATTCTATAATACTAAGTGTGATAAGTAATATAAAGAAAAATAAATTAGCATAGGAAAATAAAAAAGTAAGGAGGTTGATATGGAAAGTAGAATGATTAGGAAAAGATTTTCTAGGGAAATCATACTTCAGAACACACCCAAATAAAATGGCCACTAACCACATTTCAAAGCTTAGTAATCAGTTGCGGCTAGTGGCTACCATATTGAACTGTAGAACTAGAAAATTAACATCAGAGTATGAGGCTGGTGTTAATTTGAAGAATTAAATCATTGAAATAGCAAAGATAAGGCACTAATTAGCCAAGTGATTGATGAATCATCTTTGTGAAGAGGATAGTCATCTAATTTCTAAAAATCTTCCATTAAAAAGAGGGAAAAAAGAGTGACAATAGATTACTACAGGAAAGAGTGTAGCAGATGGTATGATTGTGATCACGTGAATCTCAAAGTAGCTAGGTTTTTACTTTTATTACCATATTTTAAATTTTGATTGGGTAGGTGAGTTTGGGGAGAAGGAAATTTAGTTTAGAAGAAGCAAAAAGAATCAATTAAAACATCTTCCTCACATAGGGGTTCAGAGTAAAAATGGCCACCACCATTTAGAGATGGTAGAAAAATAGTTGTTTTAGGGACACTCTGGTTTTAAGAAGAGCAAGAAAATAAAGAACATCAGGGAAAATGAGAGTTACATAGGACTTAGCTAGTGATGCTCTAAAGAGCTTTACACAAGGTTTGAGGCATTCAGAATGGTAGGGTCAGATTGGGGCCTGTACAGAGCCATATGGGATATGAATTCAAGTATTAATTGTTGGCCTGGGGGTAAGGGTCAATACTTCCTGTGGTGGTTAGAGTCAACAGTGATATGTCATGATGGATTACCCCTGATGATCTCTTCAGAGAAGATGAATAACTTTAAATTTGAACTTCATTTAGAAAACGGATTCCACCAAACCTTGTAGTCTTCATTCATCACAAAATTGACTGTTTCTGTACTTTTCTTCCACCTTTATTGTTACACTGGAGTTCCTCTTTCACCTTTTATGAAATGCCATTCCTTTTGCACATGTTCTGAATCCTACTTTGTTGATTTTTTTTAAAAAATGGGTTATTTTCTATCACCTTGATATTTACCATTTTCTTTCATTCTGTAAAATCATTAACAAATATAGTTTTGCATAGAGGTTCTTAATTTTTGTCTGTGTCATGCATTCATTTGGCAGTCTGACATGCCTATGGATTCTTATGTTTATAAACCTATAATATTACAAGGTAAAATATTGAAATAAAATTGTCAAGATATAAGTATATTGAAATATATCTCTCATAGTGTGAAAAATAAACATATGTGGCATGATAACATATAACTTCTTTTTTAACCAATTAAATAAAACACTGTATTACAGATCTCTTAATCTCATAATTTTAAGTAAATAATGATAATTAATGACATACTAAGATACTGTAACAAAGCAGCATTAAAATCTTTTATTTTTCTTGATAAAGAAGCTACAAGTTCAACTTATTTTACTGCAACTTTTTCCTGTGTGTATATGATGGAAATTCTAAATTTTACTTAGAAGCCAGAGAAAATAATGCTTTGATTTTGTGCTTATTTCTGAAATGGTATATTCCCTGAATATTTTGTTCCAGGTTCCAGTTAACAACTGCGCAAGAAAATCATCATCTTATAGAGTATTCTAAAATTTCTGAGTAAAAATAAATGTTTCTCAGTTTAGCAAAATGAGTCTTCATGATTTTCTCTTGTCTACCTTTGAGGCTTAATCCCCTCTGTTCCCACTGATGTTGCCAATCAGACCACTTCCGTTGCTCTCTCATGTCTCCCCATCCTGATACACTCCCCTTCCCTAGAATGCCTTCAAACGTTTGATTTTTAGGCTAGTCCCTTCCTTCTCTAACAAGATTTGTAGAAGATTCCCCTGGCCCTTTCTTATCCCTCAGTATGATCTTTATGTCCATAATCTCTTAATAGTACCTGTTTATTTCTCTGTCCACTTTGTAGGAGGGCTCCTTATGAGCAGGGGCTGTGTTAAATTCATGTTTAAAGATGTAAACACTCAAAGAATGCACTTGCTGAAAGAATGCAAGATATCTCTTGCTAATTAGCCTTGGGTGTGCATCAGTAAACAACTGAGAATCTTGTAAATGTCTGCTTTGGCCTCACCTCTAGAATGAAGAAAGAAATATGTAATTATTTTAAAAATAAACCACACAGATGAATGGATCGTACATCCAAGACTATGGAATGTTGGAGTATCAGGAATCCTTATAAATCCTGGGGAATACTGATCCTATAGTATGGTCCTAAATAATCATATTACATATATTAAACAACTTATATAAATATGCACAAGCATAAGAAATTTTGAAATAAACAAGAACAAACTATTTAATAGGCTATGGTACTGTTAGCATTTTTAAGAATTGGGGCTTTTTTGTGAATTTATAGAAATTATTTAATTCACTGCATGTCCCAGACCATGTAATAATAGTTTTTTTTTTTACAATGAAATTCTGCTCTCTTGTATTCATGTCACATTCATAAATATCCTTTAACCCTCACTAAAAAATAAAAAATAAAAAAGGCAATCCTGGTGTTAAATCACACGCTTTACTCTAAATCTTCCAACTTTATAATAATTCTATTTGCTTTATGTAATATGAGAAACCCCCATCTTCCAAAAAAAAAGAGTCGATTTTTAATATTCTCTCTCTTTTTTTTTTTTTTTTTGGTGGTGGTGGTACTGGGGTTCCTGGAAGCCCTTCTACCTCCGGGCTACATTCCCAGACCTATTTTATATTTTTGAAACAGGGTCTCTTACGCCAGCGCGGCTGGCTTCGAACCTGCGCGATCTTCCTGTCTCCGCCTCTCAAGCGCGCGCCACCACTCCCAGCAATATTCTCTTTTTTAAATGTCTTTAAAAAATCCCAAGATAATGTCAAACTTCTAGAGTAGAACCATGATATCATCAGTGATGAGATTTTTTTTTTTTTTTTTTTTTGCGGGTCTGAAGGTTGAACCGAGGGGCATTTGACCTCCAAGCTACACCCCCTGACCTATTTTTTTTTAATTCTTTGTTTTGAAACAGGGTCTCACTAAGTTGCAGTAGGCACCACTAAGGAGCTGAGGCTGCCATGAACCGTGATCCTCTGGTCTCAGCTACCACACCTAACTGTTTACCTTTTTAAAATTCTCATCACTGAGCCAGGAGTGGCACGTGCTTGTAATCCCAGCATTTGGAAGTCTAAGACAGGAGGATCGAGTTTTTCAGATAGCCTCAGCTGTGTAGTGAGACTCTGCTTCACAATTAAAAAAAAAAAAAAAGAATAAAAAATAGGGCCGGGGTGTATCTGGGAGGTAGAATGCCCCTGAGTTCCATCCCCAGTACCTCAAAAAATATATTAAAAAAGCAAAAAATTTTTTTTGTCTTCTTGCCTTTCTCTAAAACCTTTTAGTGCAAAAGGAGCTTTGTCTGAACCAGAGGTAAAGATTATCTGGGTAAGAAAAAGAAAAAGCGTCTCCAGATTCGATAATCTCCAGGTAGGATCTTTCTTAATATGACAATATCAGGACGTTGGTATGGACAGAAGATTGGGAAGGGAAAGAGGAAACACCCTTGTGGACACGTTTACTTCAGTGCCTACAAATCAACGTGTTTTGGTATATGCCTCTCTAGATATTTATTAGGATGAAACTCCCTGGTCTCTTAATTGCTTTATATAAAGCAAATCTGCTTTGTAGTATGAAAAACCCCCACCTTTGAAAAAAGAGTAGTTTTTTTTTTTTTTTTTTAATATACTCTTTCTTAAAAGTCTCCCAAAGTTCCAAGGTAATCTCAAATGGAAAGTCTCCCAAAATCACAAGTTAATGTCAATGGAATAGGACTTTAACCACAGGGATTCAGAGATATTCATGTTTAAATTGCTTTGTTACTTTTCTTTCGTTAAAAGAACCCTCATTAAATTTCCTTTGGCTTACTACATATTTTTTAGATTATAGTTGTATATTGAGGAAGAGCATTCACTCTTGATAATTTAAAATATACATATTTCTTCTCATAAGAACCACTGCCAATTTATGTATCCCTGTTGTAATGTCAAGATTTGAACAAAAGAGATAGTGATAGCTTATTATGTAATCATTAGATTTTCTGATTAATATACTTACATATAGCAGAATTTAGTTTTGTTCTTACATTGCAACATAGTTGCTTGAACTTCAAAATTAGTTGAGTTTTTAAAAATTAATAAATAATTCCTGGAAGACTCTGAATATATTAGATATACTAACAATATGCTTAAGGGAAGCCAAATGAATGAAGAAAAATAACTGTAAAGTATGCTGGTATTTTATTATACCCATTGAAGTGCAATTATTCACTAATTCAGATAGTTCTTCAAGAAAAAAATTAAAATAATTTCCTTGTGGCTTTAAAATAGTTTAGAATAGTATATTAACATAGTTAAGTACTGTTAGAGAACTAGAATAGCATTAGCTATTACCAAAATTAGCATTTTCAAAAGTAAGATTCTCTAAATATTAGCATGGTAAAATTTTCATATAGCACCTAAGAATACTGAAAATACTTTGCATTATTCCCTATATTACATGAAAAATATTTACTTCTTTAAACATATTTATCACATTTATATTTGCCATATAGAAGTGCCATATATGTTGCATTTGTCTGTGTTTATTTACTGTCCAAAGTTTGGCTTCATCCTTTCTGATCAGTACTTCATTTCTAGAATAAGGTGTGAGTGATCAACAGTTACATTAAAACATTTTTATAAAGAACCAACATGTTAATTTAAACTCAAATTATTAAGACCTCTTAGAAAGTAGCAGAATTTATATTCGGCTGTATGTAAAGAATGCAAATTCTTTATTTCTTTTCTTTTTTTTTTTTTGGTGGTACTGGGGTTCCTGGAAGCCCTTCTACCTCCGGGCTACACTCCCAGACCTACTTTTACATTTTTATTTTTGGAAACAGGGTCTCCTAAGCCAGCGCGGGTGGCTGGCTTCGAACCTGCACAATCCTCCTGTCTCTGCCTCCCAAGCACGGGGATTACAAGCGTGCGCCACCACGCCCGGCCCAAAGAATGCAAATCCTATAGCTAGATTACCTGAAGGCTCATCTTAAATCTACCGCTTATAATAAGATGACTTAGGACAACTTAGTGCACATTTCTAATTTTCAGTTTTCTCAACCAAAGTATCATTCTCTTAGCTCTTCTAAAAGGATTAAATGAATTATTATGTGCCTAGAACATTCCTTCAAACATAGTAAGCATCATATAAATATTTGTTTTCATTATTATTACTTAAAACGAGATCATTGTAATGGGCTGAAGTATGAAAATACTATTAAATTTAGGGAATATCTAGAAAAATTCTAAAAATATATAGAGAGATATGAATTATACAGAAATAAATAAACCAGTTCCTACTCTAAAATACTTATGAAAGCAATGATTCATAGATCCACACAATGATGTGGCACATTCAAATATTATAATAAATATTTAAATAAAATCCTAAAACAGTATAGAAATATTTGGTGAGGATATTCCTGGAGGTGATATGGTTTAAAGTGGACTTTGAAGGTAGAATTTTATTGGCAGAAATTGGCATTAGAAGGAGAGTAAAAGAAAGGGCAGAAATTTTAGAGCAATTTGAAATAAAGACTAATGTCCTTGGCTGAAATAGATAGGAGGGGTGAGTGGATAAGTGTGGGAACATGATCCTCAGAGACAGTTAAGGGTAGGAGGACAAAGCCTACATAACCCTGTATGTAGACCTGTATATTATAATTCAACTGGTTTAAAATGGAATTAATTATTACACAACATAATAGAGAGAGAGGGAGAGAGGGAAAGAGGGAGAGAGAAAGAAAGAGAAAGAAAGTGAAAGGGAGAGAGAATGAGTTATGGGATGAATTGTGACTGAGATTAACTAGCTCATGAAGAAAATTGACTGCTCTGCTATTGAAACTTAATCTTCTAGGCAATGCCTACAAGTCACTGGAGTGACTTCTAGGAGTCACTGGAGGGTTCCTAATATGGGCATACTATAATTAGAATTATAGCTTAGTGTGATTACTTTAGCAGCAGCGTATTGGATAAATGGCAGGAAGAGAATAGTGCCAATGAAGCCCTTGAGTAACAGAATTAAATCCAGGCTCCTCCGTTCTTACAAACCTGCACGCTTTATACGATGTCACATGGGGAACCAGGTTACCGCTTTGGGGTAGAGTTCTTATCTCACAAATTGGTCTTCAGCGTGCCATTCATCCTGCTATTTATGCTCTTGTAATGAGATGTTTCTTTCCCTTTGATTCTATTGCCTTTGCCTGACTGTGCTTCACCTTAGCAGTACATAAGAATTAGTGGAACAGTTAGCTGTTGGTAACATTAGTGAAGAACCACCGACTAGTCCTACAAGGAACTGTACGTGTTTGTGTGTTTGTTGATTTTTAGCAAGAGCCCAGAGTCCCAGGTAGCGCCAGTGTTCAACTCAAGGCAACAGTAGAGCTTGTCTATGTTCTGTTTAAATCTCCTTGCAATCTGTAACCATGTAATAATTCTATGACTTGCACACAAAAAATTACTGGGTTGAGGATACCAATACTAGTTCAAAGCTTGTTCTTCTGAAATTATTCTCACTATACTTTTAAGCTAACATAATATGATTTAATATGGCTATCTATAGATATGATAGTGGTCATCGTTCAATAATTCTGTTTGTAAACATATGTGTATGTTTCTCACTAATTCAACTTCAGTGCATCAAAGGTGAAAAATATGTATTTTAGAATTTACTTTTTCTTGAGTGGAGAAAGATTAAATATAATTTACAGATCTGTGTGAGATGGTATTTTACATTAATGATAGCAACTGACTAAATCAATTGCATACATAAAGAAGGACATGCATCAGGCCACTACTGTTTGTACAATTCTAGTATTGTCTTAGCAGAAATGCTTTGGAGAATAAGCCTTTCAATAACAAATTTAATTTTTAGTCCAAGAGATTATAATTCTGACATATAAACTACTTGAGTAATGATAGTAATTATAATTGAGTATAAAGGAATGAACACTAAGACTGATAATGTATCTGAGGTTAAAGACTGCCATTTATAATCCATTAGCATTATTTTAATGTGTTATATCCAAAACACATTTTCTTGCTTTTAATGATATTTAAAGGATGTATAATTAAATTGTACACTGATGTATCCTGATATTGTACATGTGTAAAATATAGAAAGAAAAATCAAAATATAAACGATAATTTTTTATTAGAATGATAAAAGTAGGAAGACAACATTAGATGAAATTTTAATAGGGTCTTAGTCACTTATAGTCTATGAAGAATGATTATATTAACTGGATTGTTTTGTTTACTTCTCTTTAAGCAAAAGGGAATAAGGGAATATTTTAGACACTTAAATTATTCTTTTTTTGTTAATTTGTTTTTGCTACTCTAAATCTAAGTGCTATAACACCTTGTAACAATATTTTGTTAAATCCTTAATCCTTGTATAATTATGAAACTCAATAGGGAGCCCAGAAAAATTACTTTGTAATTTAATTTATATTTCACCTTATTTTTCTCCTTTGAGATATGCAAATATAGTAAATGACCTGTTAATATGCACTGGAATGATTAAATTATATTGCAAGGGTAATGTGATGAAATGATGTGTATTTAACCTTTTGCTTTTTGTACCTTTTCTTGGTACAAATAATTTGGAAAGAAAATTACACCCTGTTGTTTAACTGCCTTTAAAAATGTTTTATGCAGAACGAATAGCTTAATTTTATGGGTTTTTGTGGATGCTAAACTCTGGAGCAGAACCAAAAGACATCCTGACTGCCAAAACAAATGAAGAAAATCATTTCCTTTGCTAGCTTGGCAGAACATTTATACACCATGGCTTAAAAAAATAACTTTTCATTTCCACTGAAGTCTTTCTTTGTCATATTTTGTCACCCGAGTTCACATTTGGTTGGAGTCCTGAGCCAGTAAAATTCTGTATAAAAACCACAACAGCAACAACAACAAACCCAAACCAAATAACAGAATTTTAGTAAAATTTTTCATGTATTGGATTTTGCCCTGATGAGTGTTCATTATTTAATCTTTTTCCTCTTCTCTTTCCATTTTACCCAGAATAATCCGTTTGTCATCCTTTTATCTGCCTTCAGTGATCCCACCAATCTTTGAAAGCTTAGATTATTGCCAACATTCTACAGCATTTTCTTTCTACTTGTTATAGAGTTTTCATGTCAACAAATCTTGTCTCTCAAACTATACTGTGAAGTTCCGTGGTGGGCTGACTTTACGAAGAATGGAATAAAGGTGTCTTAAGTGATGCAAAGCTGATTAGCAGATATTGAATAAGTGAAGACAATGTTTAAAGGTTTGGTCAGATAGACACTGGTAGGCATACAGAAATGTCACTGCCTTGCTGTCTATAACTTATAGTCTAATAAGAGATCTAAAATTAAGTACACAAATGATCACAGTCTTTCTTAGACAATAAGAACACTATGGGGGAATCAAAGGAGGAAGAAATACTATCTGTTGAAAAGTTGTCAGAAGAGCTGGGCGTGGTGGCGCACACTTGTAATACCAGCATTTGGGAGGCTGAGACCAGAGGATCACGGTTTGCGGACAGCCTCAGCTACTTAGTGAGGCCCTCTGCAACTCAGTGAGACCTGGTTTCAAAATAAAGAATAAAAAATAGGGCAGGGGTATAGCTCAGAGGTCGAATGCCCCTGGGTTCTACCCCCAGACCCGCAAAAAAAAAAAAAAAGAACAGTTATCAGAAAGGTTTTGTAAAAGGTGTCCAAAAGAATAGTCTTGTTGTTCTTAGAGCAGCTGCATTTATCAGGTTTGCTGCTAGGATCAATGCGTATTCTGAGAACACTATAAATGCCATTATTGCTTCACCATTGAATAATATATTATCTTTTGTTTGTGTAAAAACCGTGAAGGGGCTGAAATTTTACCTCATACTCAAGACCAGTTAGCCTGTCACAGTTTCATGGATGCTGTCAGAGAATGTTAGATGCCTGGGTCAGAGACAAAGGGCGCTGTTACTCAGGCACAGTAGGCAGCTAGAGCCTCGTGTTTCCTTCAGTTTCTTTGCCTCTCAGCCCCTCAGGGCGTGATGCCTGGCAGCCTCAGTAGATGCTATGCATACAGTGGGTTGTCGGGGCCCACTCGGCAGGACCGAGGTGGCACCCAGGCTTGTTGCCAGCGTGGACTCAAGATGGCGCCTGGGCTTGCAGCCAAGTCACGAGGCTCACGAGGCTGGCGGTGCCCTGAGCCTGCGCAGTGAGCCCTATCAGGCGCCTTACGCATAATTAGTGATGCAACGCCTCGTGCTACCACCTGCCCGCCCAGGAGAAGGTTAAAAAGCGCGCATGCCCTAGCGGGGAAAGAAGGAGAAGGAGCTAAGAGGGTTGGTGGACAGGAAGAGCAGTTCCTTGGCGGACTGCTCCGGGCTCCGAGCTGGGACGGACATGTTCACAAAGCCACCATTGTGACCGGTGTGTGCTGCAGCAGAGACGTAGAGTGCCAGAAGGAGGGTTGGTGGAGTGATGAGGGAGAAAATAGAAGACTGATGTTGTTTTTACCTGAGAGGGCGTTGAGAGAGCATTAAAGAGGAATGGTAACTGTACAAGAACCTGGGGTAATAAAACTGCTTGAGGAAGATCGTGTAAGAGTCGTCACTGCGCGCGACAGTGGGTATGTGAGAGACTTCGATCCTGAAAAATCTTCAGTTCTTATAAGGGGGTTATTAGCAGATGTGGCTAATCTTTGACCAGGGAAAAGCATTGAATGTACTCATCTGATTAAAAAAAAAAAATAAGTCTCCCATTTACCCTGGATAGAGATTCTCTTTCTAGACTTTTTGAAATGATAGTCTATAACAAAAGCCATCTAAACATATGTAGAAGTGCTATAGAGAATTAACCTCCAAACTGTGTTCATGTAGTCCTGGAGATGATCATTAGTTAGCAATGATTTAAGAGAGTATAGGAAGCTGGGGATGATGACACATGTCTATAATCCCAGGACTTGGGAGGCTAAGGCAGGAGGTTCACAGGTTCAACTTCCAGCCTAAGGAACTTAGCGAGACTCAGCAATCTAGCAAGGCCTTGTTTTAACACAATTTGTTTCAAAGACCTGGGATAGAGAGGTAGAATGCTTCTGGGTTCAATTCTCAGTATCACAAAGAACAGAGAGAGAGGAGAGGAGAGGAGAGGAGAGGAGAGGAGAGGAGAAGAGAAGAGAAGAGAAGAGAAGAGAAGAGAAGAGTAGAAACAGGATATTATCTTCTGGAAATGCAATTTAAAGACGTCATCATTTTAAATAATAAAGAAAAATGAGTAATAAAACATGCTAATATTTTAAAAACAAGATTTCTGTATTTCACATGTAAAACTATAATGCATTTTTCTGAATTATGAATGAAGTATTCTGTAATTTATTCATATTGAAAAGTGAGTTAGTCATGAAAATTCTCCTGACAGATTATCCTAAAATGTGTATATGTGCTCATATATATGCATATGTAAATATATAAAGTCTATACTTATGTGTATATATTCTAAAGTATCTATATAAATAATTTATGCATCTTAAGTAAAATCATAATTTCCAAACCAACTTTAAAGGTCAAATGGGAGCTGGGTATGGTGGCTCACGCTTGTAATCCCAGCATTTGGGAGGCTGAGACCAGGATCGCCGTTCGTGGTCAGCCTCAGCTACTCAGTGAGGCTCTCTGCAACTTAGTGAGACTCTGTTTCAAAATAAATAATAAAATATAGGGCAGGGGGTGTAGCTACCCCTGGGTTTCATCCCCAGACCCACTAAATAAATAAATATATATATAAATAAATAAATAAATAAATAAATAAATATCAAATGGGTCTTTAGAAATTGCCTATCCTTCAGAGCAATAACTTTTTTTCCTGAAATGATGGATCAAGAAAAGTTTATAATCTTTGTAGCTTTACTTCCAGGATTCATGCTTTATAAGGAAGTTTCTTCTCAGGCACAGATGAGGTTGCAACTTACCCTGATTGCGATCATTGGGGGTAGGGGGAATCTCCTGAATAGTACATGGTCCACTGATAGATTGACTGCTAAAATCAAGACCATCTATTTTAGAATTTTTACGTGTGTGCTTCAGTTTTTTTAAGTAGGTTATCTTTTATATTCCTGCTTTTTTTCCTTTGTGTTTTCTCTTTGTTGCAACACAAAAGAACTCATGTGCTTTCATTTAAAATTTATATGCTCCACTATGGAAGCTAAAGAACACCTGGTGTGGAATATTGTTAGCCAGAAACTCTGTGGGACTCACTGCATGAATAAGAACATCAAAATGATATTTTATACCTATAATTCAAACCATTGAGTGCTCATTCCTATGATAATAAATCTAATCATTTAATAATTATCATAATGAAATGTCATTGTAAATTTCCAGTACTACTCATATAGCAGGACTTCAGTTTATACATATACTTATACATAATGTATAAGTTCAGTGATGAGCCTCTTCCACTTCTCATATATAATTCCATTATCTGGTATTTTATGGAGCATAGTTTTAAAAATAAGCTTAAATCTTTTCATATTTGGAATTAAAACATAAATTTCAGATTTAAAGACTAAAACGCTTACAGGGACCAGCAGGTAAAAGCAAAGCCTAAATCCAATTAGGGAGTACCTGTCCCATTGAAAGAAGACTTCAAATATTAACTCAAGAGGAATATTGTGACACAAGCATGCATATAGTCAATAATGATTATTTTAGGTTTTATTTAGATAAACCAGAAATCTGGATTTGACACATAAGTTCTCATTCTTTTATACATTTATTGGTGCATTATAGTCTCACATTGTAATATAGTTCGCAGCGATGGTGACATACATGCATACATCACTTGGTGGGCTTTCCTTGGATCCCTCCCTCCTCCTTCTTCACCATAAAGGATATTGAAATGGGCATTGGTAGCATCACATATGTACATACTTGATGTCAAAGAAAGAGATTCCCTCATTGATTTTTCCTGCTCCCTACCCCATCCTCCCATTGGAGTTTCTCCTCTATTATCTAAAGTCCTTCTTGTATTCCTATTACTCCTTAGTTTCTGCATATGGCATTTCTCTTTCTGTGATTGGCTCATTTACTTAACATTATGTTCTCAATGTTTCATCAATTTTCCTACAAATAACATTATTTTTAAGTAGAATTTTATTGTGTGTATCTTATAATTTTTAATCCATTCATCTGCTGATGGACACCTAGGTTGATTCCATAATTTGACTACTGTGAATTGTGCTATTATAAACATGAATATGGATATATTACTATAATATTATTATTTAAGTCCTTTTGTAAAGATACCCAGGAGTGGTATAGTTGGATCATATGGTGTATCCATTCCCAGTTTTCTGAGAATTCTACAGTGATCTATATTGGCTGTACTAATTTGCAATCCAACCAACAGCATAGAAGAGTTTCTGTTTCCCCACATCCTCACCAGCATTTGTTGTTGTTTGACTTCTTGATGATTGACATTCTAATCAGGATTAGATGAAATATTAGTGTAGTTTTAATTTACATCTCCTTGATTGTGAATGATGCTGATTATTTTCTCATGCATGAATTGACCATTTGTATTTCTTATTTTGAGAACTGTTTAGTTTAATTGCAAGAGTCTAGCCGGGCGTGGTGGCGCACGCTTGTAATCCCCGTGCTTGGGAGGCGGAGACAGGAGGATCGCGCAGGTTCGAAGCCAGCCGTGCTGGCGTAAGAGACCCTGTTTCAAAAATATAAAATAGGTCTGGGAGTGTAGCCCGGAGGAAGGAGGGCTTCCAGGAACCCCAGTACCACCAAAAATATAAATAAATAAATAAATAAATAAATAAATAAATAATTGCAAGAGTCTAAAAAGAAATCCTATAGAATGGGAGAATACCTTTGCCAGGTACTCCTCTCCTAGAGAACTACTGTCTAGAATATACATAGTACTTACAAGACTTCTCATTTTTGAATGATGAATACTTCTTTAAAAGTAAACATTTTGCTCACTAAATGAAAAAGACCTCCAGTCAGGAACATCTAATATTTAGTTTGATAAGAATATTTTCCAAAACTAACAGAAAAACAGAATGGGGATGTAGCTCAGTGGTACAGTGTTTGCCTCGTAAGCACAAGGCTCCAGTTTTCATGCCCCAATAGCACCAACTGAAACCAAGCCAAAATTCCCAGCACCACCACCAAAAACAAAAACAAATAAACAAACAAAAAACATATCTTAGAGAAAAATATAAGGAAAAATGAAGTATAAAACGTAACATCGTTTACATAAATGAGAACTGTACGCACAAAAATCAAATGATGTGTATATGTGTGAATGTATCACTTTGAATCTTACTATGATATAAAACTGCAATATACCAATAAAAGCATTTTTATTTTAAATTATTTATTTTTATTTTTTGGTGGTACTGAGGTTTCTGGACACCCTTCTACCTCTGGGCTATACTCCCAGACCTATTTTTATACTTTTTTACTTGGAGACAGGGTCTCTTAAACCAGCGCGGCTGGCTTCCAACCGGTGCAAGTACGAGGATTACAAGCATGCACCACCATGCCCGGCTTATTTTTAAATTATTTTACTTGTGGATTGCACTTATACATCATAATGAAGTTCAATGTGATTTTAAAAAAGGCACACAGCTCTTGGCATATTTCCTACCACATCCCACCCTGCTTTCCCAATTAAAGTATTTTTTGAAAATATCAATATGTAAAAAACAAACCAAAAAAGTACCCAGTACTGAGATGTAACATTTGCATCATACAGGGTTGTCTGTAAGACTCAGAAGATGGGCCGGGCGTGGTGGCACACGCTTGTAATCCCAGCATTCGGGAGGCTGAGACAGAAGGATTGCGGTTCATGGACAGCCTCAGCTAATTAGTGAGGCCCTCTGAAACTCAGTGAGACCTGGTTTCACAATAAAAAGAGTCCACCATACACCTGTTTCCATTCTAGGTGGTAAAATGCAAAAGGAAATCAAGCAGTTGCTTGCCTTGGAGGGGCAGACAGTCTGGTGTAGAAGAAAGACCGCAAGGCAAAGGTTAGGGCAAATTAGATATGGGGAAGAGCTGGTTAAAGTGTGACTGGCCTCTGAAGGGCTGAGATTTGAAGGAAGCCTTTAAAAAGATTAAAGGGAAAAAGGAAGGCTAGAATAAGAAAGAGTTCACAGATAAATTTCTTAATTATGCAAATAATTGTTTGAAGACAATAAGGTCTTATTTTATTTTCTCAGAAAATAGAAGGAAATGGAAATTTATTGACTCATAGAAGAAAATGAAATGATGTTTTTCAGTGTGGTTTGTTTTTATATGCAGTTGCCATAATAGAACATTGTCTTTTATTTCAGATACACTGGCCTAGCACAGCAATAAAAATAGAAGAATGTATAATGAAAGGAAAAGATGCAGTAAGTAATATTTATTGTACATTAAACAAATAATCAATTATTTTCCTGGTCAACCACAAAGAAATGAGTCTTTAAACTTTTATTCACTGTTAAAAAGTATATATGCATTCCAGGCACCTTGGTGCATGCTGGGAATGCCAGTACTTGGAGGCTGAAACTGGAGTATCAGAGGTTCAAGACCAGGAAGTGGTAACTTATCAAGATCCTGTTTCAAAATAAAAAATAAAATAGGGGTAAGGGTATAGCTCAGAGTTAGGATGCCACTGGGTTCAATACCCAGTACCATAACAACGAAAGTATATATGCAATATTTTTAAGTTGAGGAAAAATGAGGCAATTCTTTGTGAGATTTTTCTCAGTTTTGATGAATAAATAAGAAACAAATGAAAAAATAAGGAAGAACACAAAGTGTGAGATACAAAGGCAGTAAATATGTTTTACTTATTGTAAAATGTTGTTAGGGTCTTTCCTACTATAAGAAGCAGTATCTCTTGCCAGGTGTGGTGGCGCACGCTTGTAATCCCAGCTTTTGGGAGGCTAAGACCAGGAGGATCGTGGTTCGCAGACAGCCTCAGCTACTTAGTAAGGCCCTCTGCAACTCGGTGAGACCCTGTTTCAAAATAAAGAATAAAAAAGAAAAAAACACGTCAGGGGGTGTAGCTCGGAGGTCGAATGCCCCTGGGTTCCATCCTCAGACCCGCAAAAAGAAGAAGAAGAAGAAGAAGAAGAAGAAGAAGAAGAAGAAGAAGAAGAAGAAGAAGAAGCAGCAGCAGCAGCAATAGCTCATTTCTTCATAGCTTCTATGAAACATGAGAGGGAGAGGAAATGCTTCAAACAGCTCCCTCCCTGACTCAGTGAAGGAAGAGTGAGAGGACTTAACGTGCCAGGAGTGGGTGGCTGATCTGATGTGCACACATCTTGGAAGAAGGCCTACATATCTCCCTTTGAAAATGAAATTACTTTTTTTTTTTTACTAAGAAAAAATAACCATACAAATGATGAACACACATTATATCAGTTCCTAATTCTCTGTAGCAACTGGGTCATAGCCAAGTTGTGAGTCAACATGTTCTTTGCCTTAGCCCACAGCATGACGCTAACTAATAGAACGTTCTCTTAAGCCATGTCAATCTAAGCTCAACTGAGCCAAAATGTGGTCTAATTTCTCACTTTAAGATGTGATAGTGAACAGAGGACCACCAGCACATGCTTACAAGAGTATGAAGGCAGAATAGTTTCACCATATCTGAATAAGATTCTACCAATTATATATTTCACCCACAGAATAAAACTTTAGAAGATTAGAAAATTGAATCCATATATGTGTGTGTCCTGGAAAATCAGTTCAAGAGTGCATTCCTTATTCTTCACCGAGCACAGTGTCATAGGAATCACGGTGATGTAGGTCTGCTGGTCTTTGCATTGTAGCACTGTTATGTAGGAGACTTTAAAGAGCTGAAATCATAATCTGTCCTTATAACACATTACATGTACTAATTATTGCATATGTTGACTTCAAAGTGATATCTGGCATTGGAAGAGTTTATTTTATAATTTATAATTATAATGTATTTGTAATTTATTTTTAATGTAAAAGCAGTACCTGTTTTTCCAAAAGGGTGTTTATTAGAACTAATTTAGCCAACTATGTTTTGAAATAATTTTAAACTTTTTTTATTCAGCATATTAATCATAAAACTCACCTACCAAAACATTGTCTAATATGTTTTATGTATTAGATATTGTGTGTGTGTGTGTTTGATTAACTGAGGAATGCAACAATGTATGAAATAAAGACTCTGTCCTCAGGAAGCTTACATTTACAACCAGTCTTGCCAAACTGTAACTTCTGGTCTAAATGCCACTTAGCCTATATTTCTAAATACAGTTTAATTGGAGCATAGCAACACATATTCATTTTTGCATCGCCTATGGCTGCTTTTAGGCTATAGAAACAGAGGTGAGTAGTTGAAACTGAGACTGCATAGCCTATTTACAATCTGATCTTCTATAGAAAACTTGCCAATCCTTGTACTGTAATCTTATAGAAATAGTAATATTAAAGACATCTTAATAAACATGCTATTTCTGTTAGTTAGTTTTCTATTGAATGACTTGAAAATTCTCTCTGAAAATGTTTTATGTAAATGTGTGGATTTAGGGATGTAAGTCATATTTCCCCAAATGTCACAATTCTGTAATGCCTTCTAATCCACATGTTTCTTTATGAATAATGAAACCTTTCTTAATAATTGATTTTCTGACTTCACGCTAACTCATTGTTTATGTTGTACTTAAAAGTAACAACATTGGGGATAATTGAATTACATAAGAGCATATTGTCATGTAAATCTTTATGCTAGAATACATTTCTGAACAGTATTTTTCTAATTACTCAATTGTAAATTGAATACATAGAAAATTCTTCACTCCCATTATAAAATGCAATTCACACTCTGCTGCTAACTAAAACGTGTGAGTAACCCTAGTTTCTTTTTTCCTACATCTTTTTGATCTTTTCTTCTAACCCTCTTGACTTCCCATCAAAGGCAGACTTAGGATAAAACATGAGAAAAAAGGGTTAAAGAAAGAAAATATTACAGGCTAAAGATCTTGATTATGCTAATCAATTTACTTATTTTTGATTCTGCTTTAGAGTGAATGTGCAAATTATGTTCGGGTTTTGCATCATTACAATAGGACACATCTTCTGACCTGTGGTACTGGAGCTTTCGACCCGCTTTGCACCTTCATCAGAGTTGGATACCATGGGGAGGTGAGATGATTTCATTCACTGCCATCAATTAAAGTGATGCTTAAAACAACTTTACCTTAAAAGAAAGGTTGTGGCATTTCATTCCAGGAAAGATTAATGCATTTGGAATGCACTGATTTAGTTTGCTTGAGACAGAGAAAGGATCTTTGAGACTTTAAACCTTTGTCAGTTATAAATCTGTGAACTGATTTTCTTTTTCTTCTTTTTTTTTCTCTTTATTTTGGGGGGTACTGGAGATGGAACCCAGGGGAATTGTACCTCTGAGCTACACCCCCAGCCCTAGTTTTCAGACTTTTTATGTTGAAACAGGGTCTCACTGAATTGCAAAGGGCCTCGCTAAGTAGCTGAGGGTGTCCTTGAACCACGATCCTCTCTCTGATCTTAGCCTCCAGAATGCTGGGATTACAAGCGCAAGGCACCATGCCTGGCCTTGTGAACTGATTTTCTTTGTGCTCATTTATCAAACAATTGTATTTGCTTTATTTGTCCACTTAGGGATTTTTAAAATCAAATTGTATTCTCTATTGTTTTCTTTTATATATTTTTATTAACTTATCCACCAAACTGGAATATAGGTGTGCATATAGATACAGATAGAGATATAGATTTACATGCAGACACACACATAGACTTTTTCACAGAACATGCATAGATTTTTTAATTCTCTTATTACTTAGCCATGAAAGGTGGGGAAGGGAGGAGGATGAGGGATTTAATATAAACATTAGTAGGAGAAAGCAATGCATGTCTTTCCCTAAGACACAGGCACTAGGTGATATGGTAATGAAAGATTTCAGCTGACTTCCACCACACATATTACATTTAGTAGTAACGAGGATTTTGATCAGTCCTATAATCTGTTCTTGCAAGCTGGGTGAACTCGCAGCTCTAATTTATTTTATGTACACTTTGAAGGACTTTGAATCACAATTTCACCCTGAAGTATGTGAAAGAATATTCTGATGTCAGGAGTTGTTCCCTTTCCTTTAGGTTAGTAGGCAAAAATTTACATTAAGATGGGGCATAAATAAAATAGAGGTCTAGATACTCTGTAGCCCAGCAGCTCGACTCATGATTCATACCCCATTTATGTGGGGCAGCAGTGATTATAAAATACCTCTAACAACCACATATAAAGCACACATTCATTTCTCCACTGAAAAAATATTTGATACTCCTTAGACTAGTTAACACTTGGTACAGATATAATTAGCAAAGCTGAAGTGCTTAATAGCTGCCTCCAGAGAGTGTCCCTGAGTGAGATACTTCAGCTGTCAACTGTCCTTATAGGGAGGATTTTTAATTAACATATTTTAAATGTTAACACCCCCAGTAGATTAAAGTTCATTAGTATACACAAATGCATCATTGTTTACTGACTAAATCATGTTGAAGAAATGATGCAAAAGATACAGTAGGAGAAAACTAAGATGCAGAAAGCGAATCCTGCTAGTACAGGATGAGAATATATACAAGAATACAGAGTATACATGTATGCTTACACGAAGTGGTATGTGCAAAGTCAGAATATATATACAAATATATGTATGTAAATATATGTATATATAGATATGCATATGCATGAATATACACACATATAGACATATATCTTATATACATACATATATGTACAAATGATACATATATGTGTAAGTGATATATTCATATATATCCTGTGATGCAGTTCAGCTACCAACAAATTTAATTTTTATGTAAAGGTGACTTTGTTTCACCTGAAATTTTTTTTTTCTGCAGTACTGGAATTGAACCCAAGGACATTTTATCTTCGAACTCCATCCCCAGCCCTATTTTTTATTCTTTATTTTGAAGCAGGGTCTCACTAATTAGCTCCATGCTTGGAGCATGCTTTTTTTCTTTTTTGGAGCACCTGTATTTTTAAAAAGATATTTCTTCTGGGTATTGAACTATGGCTTAATAGTTTTATTTTTTTATCTTTTCAACATTTCAAAAATACTTTACTGTCTTTTTAACCTCTTTCTAATGTAAATTAATGTTTCATTTATTGTTGCTGTTACCTTATTTGTAATTGCTTTAACTTTCAAGGTTTTATCTTTATTTTTGCTCTAGTAGTTTTTCTATAGTATACCTGTGTGTAGAGGTGGTGGGGAAAGTTGGATCTATATTTCTTAGGATTCTTATATTCTTGGATGCATACATTTATATTTCTCAAGTCTGGGGTCATTCTTTCTCTAAATGTTGTTCTTCTTCATTCATTCACTTCTTTCCTTCAAAGATTCCAACAATTATATATATATATATATATATATATATATATATATATATAATTACATACTTATATGTATGTTTATGTGTCATCTAAGCATTGTTCCACAGATCAGTAAAACTCAGCTTATTTTATTTAATCTTTTATTCTCTGCTTTTTAGATTGTATAAATTATATTGATTTATTTTAAAAATATTAATCTTTTCTTCTATGTCCATATGCTGTTAGGCTTACCCCTTTAACATTCTATACAAACATTAAACATTTCAGTTCCAGAACTTTCCTTTTTTATAGTTTCCCAATGTTATATGAACTTTCCTTTTTGTATATATCCTTATGGCATATATTTCTAGGTTGAATGTTCCTACCATATATTTATTCATTATTATTACATTTCATTTAAGTTATTAAATATATATTTAGTAGTTGTTTTAAAGTTCTTGCATGCTAGTTCTAACTTCTGAGTCATTTTAAGGTCAGTTTATCTTCATTTTATTTTCTCTTGAAAATTAAATTGTGTTTGTTTTTTATATACAGAGAGATTTTTATTGTATACTGGAAATTATAGGTTATAATATTTTCAAGATTATGAATTCTATTTTTTTTTTGGTGGTACTGGGGTTCCTGGAAACCCTTCTACCTCCGGGCTACACTCCCAGACACCTATTTTTTAATATATTTTTATTTGGAAACAGGGTCTCTTAAGCCAGCGAGGTTGGCTTTCAACCTGCGCGAGCCTCCTGTCTCTGCCTCCCAAGCGCGGGGATTACAAGCGTGAGCCACCACACCCGGCTGAATTCTATTTTATTTTTAAAAGTATTGATTTTTGTCTTAGAAAACAGCTTTTTTTGCTGGACTGAACTCAAAACTCCCTTGAAATGGACAGAAGCTAGTCTTTTCAATTTCCCTTTACTTCAATGGTCTCTTTGCTTATAGAGCTTAGGCATCAGTCAAAGAGGGGATAATGTGTATGTAAGTTTTCTACCTCAATTTATAGATATCTCCCATAATTTTCAACTGATCTGATACTTTGTCTTTGCTCCATGACTTTAAAAGCTAGCAAATATTTACATTTCGACTTGATTTCTAGCCATTCTTCTCCTCATGAGTTAGGTTTTCTCAAATGAAAAAACTCTTTGGTCCGTCATACGTCACTAATCGTTAGTGCACTCAAATAGTTGTTTTCAAAGTTATTTTTTCTGTAGTCAGGGATGGTGGTGCATACTTGTAATCCCAGTACTTAAGAGACTGAGACAGGAGGAACCCAGGTTTACGTCCAACCTCAGCAAATTAGTGAGGCCCTCTGCAATTTAGTGAAACCCTGTTTCAAAAAAAGAAGTTATTTTTCTTAGTTTAATCACTGTGTATGGAATAGTTTAATACAAGATGCACTATCCTTAGCAGAAATATTATGTAGTTCAGTTTAATATGAAAGATACTGAATAATTTGTCTCATAGCATTATTGAACTATTAAATATCAGATAAATACTTAATCATATTAGAGTCGTGTAATGATTAAATATTATTTAGAGCCAGGCATGGTGGTGGACGCTTATAATCCCAGAGCTTGGGAGGCTGATACAGGAGGATCGCACAGGTTCGAAGCCAGCCTCAGCTACTTAGTGAGGCTCTCAGCAACTTAGTGAGACCCTGTTTCCAAATAAAATAGAAAATAGGTCTGGGAATATAGCCCAAAAGTAGAAAAATCTTCTGGGTTCCACCCCCAATACCACCAAAAAGTATATATACATATTATTTATATATATTAAAATATTTAAATATGATTAAAATAATACATAATTATCTAAATGTCAAAAATATGATATATTTTGTTTTGTTTTATTTTGTTGCATTACTGGGATTGAATCCAGGAACATTCCTCTTTAAGTTTAGACATTGAAACAGGGTCTCACTAAGTTGCTGAAGGTCTTGCTAAGTTGCTGAGGCTGGCCACCAACCTGTGATTTTACTGTCTCAGTCTCCCAAGTACTAGGATTAAATGTGTCACCATGCCCAACAATATATTTTGAGGAAAAAAACCTCTATATATCATAACAGAAATTTGTGGCTGGCTATATAAGAGCAGTTAAAGAATTTATTTCCAAAACAATTTGGAGATTTGATGTAACTTTCCATGAAAAAGTAAGTGTTACAAATGTTTAAGGTAAGCTAGAGCCAGGCATAGTGGCGCACGCTTGTAATCTCAGCATTCGGGGAGGCTGAGACAGGAGGATTGCAGTTCACAGACAGCCTCAGCTACTTAGCAAGGCCCTTCACAACTTAGTTAGACCTTATTTCAAAATACAGAATGAAAACTAGGGCTAAGGGTGTAGCTCAGAGGTAATATGCCCCTGGGTTCCATCCTCAGTACTGCTAAAATAAATAATAAATAAATAAATAAATGTAGGGAAGATACTTTAATTAAAAAGCTCAAAGACAGTCATGTATGGGGCAGGTTTGCCAATATTTGTCTAGTTGTTTGTAGAACAGTAGGAGGTAAAGCTAGGGAAAATTGATGGAGAACTTTAATACTATGTGGTATTTGGAAGTTACTTTTAAAGACAGTGTGGAGAACATGAAATATTGAACAGAGTACTTGATTGACATGACATTAGCAATATTTAGGGTTGATTTAAGTAGGGCAAGATAGATTAGAAGGCAGAATTTTCATTAGGAATCTTCATGAGATATCAAGACAGTAGTGTGTGTGTGTGTGTGTGTGTGTGTGTGTGTGTGGTACTGGGGGTAGAACCCAGGGGCTTTCTGTCTCCATGCTCTACTCCCAGACCTATTTTATACTTTATTTGGAAACAGGGTGTCACTAAGTTGCTGAGAGCCTCACCAAGTAGCTGAGGCTGGCTTTGAACCTGTGCAATCCTCCTGTCTCAGCCTCCCAAGCGCTGGGATTACAAGCATGAGCTACCACACCCCCAGCTCAAGACAGTATTTAACAGTGACTTTGTGACAGGAAAGAAAATAAAAAGTGTGAAACTGAAGTGAAAATCTGCTCAGCAGGAGAGTTTATATAACTTAGCATTTATCAGATGTAGCAAAAAAAAAGAGAAATTAAAAACAATTATTTTATATCTCATTGGGAAGAGATGCAGCCTTTTAACAGCAAGAGGGAGCTATGGAAGCAGAGTAGGTGTTTGTGAAAACATAACAATTTCAGTATTTACCCATTTTAACATTTGAATCTGGAGCTAGAGGAGGGTGTTATCTGAAAGTGAAAGTCCAGGCTGGCAGAAAAAACCCAAGGCCAGCTGTCAGATATAAGCAAACAAGGAAGCAAGAGCTTTGTTAAGAGCCCACCTCCCTTTAATTTCTGGCAGCTGGGGATTTTTTGAAAAGGAGGGGGCTTCCGCTCACAGCGGAAGATCGCAGGAAGTAGGGGGCATTTATTGATTGGGTGGCTCATACTCCCATGAGTGTGTTATCAGGGGACTGGTTGTTGGGCATCCCGTGGCCCCCTTTGGCTGGCTATGAGGTAGCCAGCACAAATCCGGAAGAGAAGCCGGAGAGGCGCCATCTTTGGTGTGACTGGGCTGCTTATCCTAACATTATCACCATTACTGATTTTGGAGGGAAGAGGTAATGATCTCCTCTGAAGCACTCTCTCCTCTCTCTTTCCTCTGTCTTATTCCTTCTCTCACTTGCTTTCTCTCCTCGTTTTCTCAAAATAACTTGAAAATTGCAATTATTTAGATACCAGTAGAATGCCCGATATCGTTTGTAAAGAGAAAATGAGCATAGAGAGAGATGTGATGTAATCAGGTCAGCAAAAATCTAGAATCACATCTGTGAAAGGGAAACAAAACATTTCAGTACTTTTATTGGTACATTATAGTCTCACATGATAATGTAGTTCACAGTGATTGTGACAGACATGCACAGAGCACTTGGTGGGCATTTCCCCATTCCCCACTCCTCCAGTTCCCCATACGGGAGACTGAGACTGGCGTTGGTATTCTCACTTATGCACATAATGTCAATGGCAATGAATCCTTCATTGATCCTCCCTCCCACTCCTTCCCCTAGACCTCCTCCAGGGTTCCACTGGAGTTTCTCCTCCATTATCTGAAGTCCCTCTTTAATGGTCATTACTCCTCAGCTTCAAATAAGAGAGAAAATATATGACCTTTCACTTTCTATGACTGGCTAATCTCACTTGGCATAATGTTCTCCAGATCCATCCATTTTATTACAAATGATATTATTTTCTTCTTTATTGCTGAGTAGAATTTCATTGTGTGCATATATCCCATAATTTTGTAATCTGTTCATCTGCTGATAGGTATCTAGTTTGGTTCTTTAATTTGGCAATTATGAATTGTGCTGATATAAACATGGATATGTGTATATTACTATAACATTTTGATATTAGTCCCTTTGGAAAGATATCCAGTAATGATATAGCTGGACTATATGGTGGATCAATTCCTAATTTTCTGAGGAATCTTCATAGCAGCTACACTAATTTTCAATCCCATCAGCAGTGTAGAGAGTTCTTATTTCCCCACATCCTTGCCAGCATTTTTTGTTGTCTGACTTGTTGATAATTCCCATTCTGCTTGGGTTTAAATGGAATCTCAGTGTAGTTTTATTTTTATTTTTATTTTTAGTTTTATTTTTAGTTTTAGTTTTTTGGTGGTACTGGGGTTCCTAGAAGCCCATCTACCTCCGGGCTACACTCCCAGACCTATTTTATAGGTCTTTTATGTGGAAACAGGGTCTCTTAAGCCAGCGCGATCCTCCTGTCTCCGCCTCCCAAGCGCGGGGATTACAAGCGTGCGCCACCACGCGTGGCTCAGTGTAGTTTAAATTTACATCTCCCTGATTGCTAATGATGTTGAATAATTTTTTCATGTATTTTTGGCCATTTGTGTCTCTTCTGATCTATTTAGATCAACTTCCCATTTCTTAATTGGGTTGTTTTTTCAGTGTTAAGTTCTTTTAAGTTCTTTGTATATTGTAGATATTAGTCCTCTATCAGAAGACTATCAGCAGAGATCTCCTCCCAACACGTAGGCTCTCTCTTTAGACTCTTGATGGTTTCCTTTAATGAACAGAAACTCTTTTGTTTAATGCCATCACGTTAACTAACATTTATTTGAATTTTCTGAGCTTTGGGGGTCTTATTGAGGCTGTTTCTACCTGTGCATATATGTTGGAGTGTTGGACCTATTTCTTCCTCTAATAATTTCAGAGTTTCTGGTCTAATTTTCAAGTCTTTGATTCATTTCAAGTTGACTGTAGAGCAGGGTGAGAGGTAGAGATTTAATTCCATTTTTCCACAAATGAATAGCCAGTTTTTTCAACATTGTGTTGAAAAGGCTCTCTTTTCTCCAATGTATACTTGGTACCTTTGTTGAAAATCAATTGGATATAAGTGTGTGGCTTTGTTTCTGTATTTTCTATTCCAAGGGTCTAGAATATTTTTAAAACATTAATATTTAAGCCGGGTGTGGTGGTGCACACTTGTAATCCCAGCATTTGGGAGGCTGAGAGGCGTACAGCCTCAGCTACTTAGGCCCTCTGCAACTTAGTGAGACCCTGTTTCAAAAGAAAAAATAAAAAATAGGGCAGGGGGTGTAGCTCGGAGGTCAAATGCCTCTGGGTTCTATCCCCAGACCTGCAAAAAAACAATTAATATTTAAGAAAACTTTTTTGTCTCCTTAATAAATTTATCACAACTGTTTATAAGAATAAATAAATAAATTGAATGCTCTTGGTAGTAGCATCCAGATCAAATCATTTCTCCTTTATTTTGTTCTTATTTTCACTTTTCTTGTATAAGACATAAAATCTTGTTTGTTTTTTCTCTTATACTATATCTTTTTCATTTATTCTTTTTAAAATATTTTTTTTCTTTCACCGGGTGTAGGGGCGCACACTTGTAATCCCCGTGCTTGGGAGGCAGAGACAGGAGGATCGCGCAGGTTCGAAGCCAGCCACGCTAGCTTAAGAGACCCTGTTTCCAAAATTAAAAAAAAAGTATAAAATAGGTCTGGGAGTGTAGCCCAGAGGTAGAAGGGTTTCCAGGAAACCACCAAAATATATACATATATATATATGTTTTTTTTCTTTCTCTTTTAAAGTATTTCCTGACCTCATTTGTGCCATCTTTGAATTCTTCTAACTTTGATCCCTGTTGTTCTTGTATTCTACTCTCATTTTTAAAATTTATTTTAGCTCCTATTGAAATTCTAAACTACTCTTGGAAGTAGAATGCACCTGGGTTCAATCTCTGATACTGAAAAAAAAAAAAACAGAAAAGAAAAAAATACTAAACTACTAAATTCTCATAGTTTTCTAGGCTTTTTTGATGAGATTTTATTGTCTATGATGATATTATTTTGTTCTTTATTCTTTATTCTTATAACATTGTGCTGAATCCAACTGAGATCTTTTTCCAATTAGTCATTTTTACATAAAATTAGTTCTCATGAACTCTTAGGAAGAGAGTGTGAGTCAGAAGAGATATTTAGCTTTCTGTTCTAGAATTTACTACTATCATATGTACATAGTCTCATATCTATATTTTCTTGGGTATGCCCCCCTCCCCTTTAATCTGAATATTCCTTTTCCTTAGTCCTCTTTCTGCCCTTCTTAGATAGTTTGTATTCCACTCCCAGCAATTTATTTTTTGGAAGGAACATAGACCTCTTAATTTTGAGGGTTCATAAAGCTTCATCCTTCTTCCCACAGATCTTATGCAGTCACACCAAGATTGAATTAGAAAAAATTTTATAAGTTTCCTCTTCTGCTCTAAAGGTGCTTTACCATCAGTAAGCATTTGCTGGTAATTTGAATCTCTTCTTCTCAAGTTTGACACACCTGGTTGCTTCCCTCATCTTGCTCCCGTGATACTTGCTTGTATTTGGTAGCTCATGGAGATGTCTTAGGAGCCAGTTTTGCTATGGATGTTGGTGAGGTTTGATTTTGCATTCCTTCTTGATCCATTTATTTCTGTGGAAGGATTTATGGAGCATAAAATGCATGCCTTTCTGCGACTCTCTCAAAAATCTTAACTTTTTAATGGTAAAACACCATGTAAATTAAAAAGCATTACATAAAATAAAAATATATCTCTATCTCTAATTATTCATAACTCAAAGAAAATGAAACATATGAAGGGACTGTAGACACTTAGACAATAAAAAGCAGATGACTGGGTAAAAAACATAAATACCTAGAGATTTGGCAAAGGCCATCAGAGTCCCTCAATATTAAAATGGTTTTTATTACCAAATAATCTTTTCTCTTAGAACACAAAGACTTTAATGCAATTATCTTAGCGTGTTACTATTTGCATTCACTTTCTATATTGAATGACAGGATTACCCAAACGACAGCCACTTAAACTAACAGTACACATTTATTATCTCCCAGTTTTTGTGGGAGTGGAGTCCAGGCACTGCCTAGTTGGCTCTTACTGCTCAAGGCCTCCCAAGTTCCCAACAGAAGGGGTTGCCTGAGCTGTGAACTTTCTGGAGCCCATGGTTATATTCCAAGTTTACGTTGCTATGTTGTTGTGGGCAGAATGTGTTGTTTTTTTCAGTTGTAAAACTGATATATCCATTTATTTCCTTTTTTTTGTGTGGTACTGGGAATTGAACTCAGGGATGCTCTACTTCTGAGCCACACTTCCATTCTCCCCCTCCACCCTTGCTTAAACAGATTCTTTTCAAGCTGTTGCACACTGGCTTCAAAGTTGTTATCCTCCGGTCTGAACCTCCCAAGCACTGGGATTGCAGGTGTGTGCCACCGGGTCCAACTCACTGATGTCCCTATTTTCTTGATGACTGCCAGCCAGGGGCTGTTCTCGGCTCATAGAGGCCACATGCAGTTTCTTTGTGTGCAGACTCTATTACAGCACGGCTGCATATTTCTTTAAGGCTAGCAGGAGATCTTCGTGTCTAGGTCACCAGGAGTCGTATGCCATGACTTACACAAGAGAATGGCATTCCCATCATCTCTACCATATAAAGAATTATAATCTAGAGAGAAATTTCCAACCATTTTGTATGCTCCACCCACACCAAGGGGAAGAAGATTGTACAGGGAGTCTGTCTATATCTTGTAATTGGGGGCTTGGCTGCCATTAGCATTCTGCTTTAAATTGTTTACATATGAAAAATGATATATTGATATGTTTTTAGAAGGTATTTCTGAAGGAAACATGGAAAAGCCACAGAGTAAAGGGCAAGGAATGAGGTCATTCTTTGTTGAACTTTTTCCATAGGTCTTCTCTGCAAAAGGAACCTGCATTCCTCCTTGCAAATACCACATAGCTTATGGGATGAGTATATGGGCCATCTCTTGGATTTGTATGCCCTTATATGGAAAAATCTGGTTGTCCTTGAGGGATTATGCTTTTGAATGAATACTTCTGACATATTTTATAAGTGTGGAGTATATTCTCTCAGTGTAATTTTATTTAAAACATATTTATATCACTTTTTAAGTATGCAGATTAAATTTGTCATGCAAATGTATTTTGCACCAAAGAAAATTAAAAATGAACTTTATGATTTTCAGCATATGATTTTGATATAAATTTCCTCTGATGGACGAAGTAGCAGGAAAGCTATTTAAGTTTGGATATTAGTGTCTTCAATTATAAAGGTTATATATATACCCTTAGGAGAGTAATCATCTATCTGAAAATATGTTAGAAACTGTACCAAAACCATACTCTTACAAAGGTGGTACACATTTAAACTTTATAGATTAGAAATTATATGTTTTTTTTTTCAGTTCTTTATAGACTCTATAGATATTTTGTAATGTTCCAGTAAGAGATTACTATAGTGCCAGACATAGTGATGCACACCTGTAATCTTAGTACTTGGGAGACTGAGACAGGAGGATTACAAATTTGAAGCCAGCTTCAGCAACTTAATGAGGCTCTCAGAAAATAAGCAAAACCCTGTTTTCAAATGAAAATAAAATAAGGGTGTTTGTGTAGCTAGAAGATAGAATGTCCCTGGGTTCAATCCTCAACACACACACACAAAAAAAAAAAACAGAAAAAAAAAGATTGCTGTATTTTTAAGAGTCATATATTTACATATTCTCTTGTTTCCCTTAATGCTAGACACTTTATTTTCAATTAATATTGAAAATCTGAGTATTAAAAGTAGATTGAAATTTGTATGCTACAAATAAATGAATATATATTAGATGTTTTTCTCAGATATTTAATTAATGTTTAATTAATTTTTCTTAACAGATTAGTTATTAGCACTGAGTAAAAAAAGCCATTGTGGTAGTCAAAAAACTTAAAATAATTTCTAGAAACATAAGAAGTTATTCACTGAGGTTATATATGTAATATTAGAATTTTGACTTGACGTGGTGGTACAAGATTGTAATACCAGCATTCGGGAGGCTGAGACCTGAGGATCGAGGTTTGCGGACAGCCTCAGCTACTTAGTGAAGCCCTCTGCAACTTAGTGAGACCCTGTTTCAAAATAAAGAATAAAAAATAGGACAGGGGCTATAGCTCAGAGGTTGAATGTCCCTAGGTCCCATCCCCACACCCACAAAAAAAAAAAAGAAAAAGAATTTTGTTTTTTACTCAGCTGAAAGTATAACCATGTTTTAATATTATTTGTGTTTTATAAGGAAATATGTATAACTTAATAGTTTAATGTTACTCTTGCTTCTAAACATCTAAAGATTTGTATTTGTTCTTTTAATGAATTTTTTAGTTATATCTCTGTTTATTTCTATTTTTTAATTAAAATCATTCATAGTAAGTTAAAAAACTAACTAAAATTAATAATTTAAACATAATATGTGAAATCTAGAGTGGGCATTAACCATTTAAATAGAATAATTATATGAAAATGTGCATTTGTATTTGGCAACATTTATACTTTCAGATTATTTTTATGTACCAAGCTAGCTTTTGATTTAACTAAGGTATCCAGATTATAATTTATACTAAGATATTTTGCAAACTATATTGGTCGCATGTTGTGAAGGATTACTCTGCTTTGTAACTTCTTCATCCATTTATATAAAAAAAGTATAGAAATGTTATACTGATTTAAAAATTATGAGACATTTTTATCATTCCCATATAAAAGAAGTGATTCTTAGGTATGCGCATCACTTTATGAAATTAGGTTCATGTTTTGTTTTTATCTCAGTCTGAGTATTTCATCTTACACACTAAGTCACACAAACACACAAACACACACACACACACACACACACACACACACACACATATCTATCTATCTCCCTGACTGGAAATATAATGAGATTAAGAGATTAAGAATATGTTTTGTATTGGAGTACATATTAAAAATTAAATGTGAAAGAGGAAATTATTTATACTAAAATAGTATCTATAAACTAAATATATCAACCATACTTTTAAAAAGAGGACAATTTTTTAAGGAGGTACAGAAGGCTATTTCAAATCTCATATCACATATCAAGAATCATTACTTATAACATAGAATTAGGAGACTTAAATCATAACCAGTATTTTAAAAGAAACTATACACTTTGTCCATAGAGATATTAGTCATTTTTTACATGGTTTCTTTTTTTTTTTCCACTTGAAATCAAAAGATAGTTTTCAGTGCAGCTGATACTAAAGGCAGTGTTATAATCCCAAAGGCTTTAAAAGGTGAATATAGCACTTTCTTTAGAAACTTGCAGTCTATTATTTTTGTGATTTTTTTTAAATCCCCAGGGTTATTTAGAAGTGTTTCAGAATGGAAGAATTGTTCCTCCGGCCTTTCTCTCCTGTCAATCTTATGAGTTCAAGCTGGTTAAATGATTCTGGTGAGAAGGAAAACAGGATTTCTTGTCCTAGTTTTTATCTGAGAATAATTATGTTGGAGCTGTCCAAAAGGCAGAGAAACCTCTTGACAAACCTCATCCTCAGTTCGCTCTTCAGTGGTCTCTGAGTGTGAGGCGGTCAGCTGGAAACCTCACTCTCCAGCACCCTCTGAGCAAAGGGGAGGCCCAGAGAGAAAGCGGGTGCTGTTTCTGTTGCTGAACAGCTTTCCTTTAACCACTGGGGAACCAGGGTCCAGGGGAAGCTTGTGCTGAACCAGAACTGTAACTAATTAAAGAAGGAGCAGGCAGAATCCCCAGGAAACAGTGAGTTCTGTTATAAGAATTTTTTTCCACTTAAAAAAAAAAATACATGAATACATGGAGTCAATAAATTTAAAAAGTGAGAGTGTCCCGTGCCAATTTCTACACATACTTCTCTTATGCCATTCCTAATTTTGATGTTGTTAATTCTCCTTCAAAATAGTTTATGCACACTCACGTATATCTATCTGGATATAATAAATCTACCTCCTTCATTTAAATGGCTGCCCAGTAGTTCCCAGTAAGAAAAGATCATCATGTTCTTAATTAAGAGATCTATTTTTAAACTGTTGATCCTGAGGCTAGAGAGAACCAGAAGGAGATGGAGTGTGGTGCTTTGTGTGGCTGGGCACCCAAAGGGCAAATGAGCTGCCCATGGCTGTAGCCCAACAAGCATTCACATCTCTTTCATTTGATCAGACCTTATAAACCGGTGGCCATATGCCTGTTCTGCTCACAGATGTGCTTTGTTTGTCACAGCCAGTGTTTCTTGTTTGTTTTCTTTTAAGTCACTTACATTTAAAAACCGCTTGGTTTCACATAGTAAATTGTGATTTCCATTGGACCCACATGAAAAGATCAGTTGGAGCTTAGTCCTTGCCACCCTGCTTCCCACAGAGGCGTGTGCCTAACAATATTGCACAGACCCCATGGCTCACACAGCCCAGGCTCACACCCAGCCAGTCTGCCATCTCCGCTTTGCCCAGACACATTTGCATTTGTTAATCAAGCTCTGGAAGGATTATGAAAGTCCTCAAACCCTTAGATGCTTGCTATCTGGTAAACAATAGCTATGGAAAAAATGAAGGAGTGAATAAATGAGTGGGTTTATTACATTTTTATTTTGATATAAAATTCTTAAGACTCCATCCAGTTCATATTTAAAAAATATTCTGGTCTTCATCATAATATGCAAAAGTTTCAGCTACATTTGATGATTTTTTTTTTTTTTTTTTGGTGGTACTGGGATTCCTGGAAACCCATCTACCTCAGGGATACACTCCCAGACCTATTTTATATTTTTATTTAGAAACAGGGTCTCCTAAGCCAGCGAGGCTGGCTTCAAACCTGCGCAATCCTCCTGTCTCTACCTCCCAAGTGTGGGGATTACAAGTGTGTGCCACCATGCCCGGCATGAATTTTTGTTTTTAATATCCCTTATTTGGTTAAGCTTGTTAGAGTGTTTATAAAATAAAATTTATAAGCCCCCTGATCCAATCTTTTGTTTAATTATATAGATTTTGACTACTTTAGAAAATGTATGGCAGTAACATAACTGGTATTTTTGTTTAACTTTTCTAGTTCTTAGAGCATATATTAAACACAATATAAAGAGCAGAGACATTCTTTATGCACACTTTTGTGTGAACATATAAGATGTATCAATAAAAATGTACAGATAAAAATAGGTACCTGTGATTAGTTTGGAAAAATTGAATACCTCTATGCAACCAGTATCTAGATTAAGAAATGAAACCTAGCACTAATAGAATCTCTGCCATGCCCTTTCCAGTTGCTATCCCCATAAATAATCACTATTCTGATTTCTATCACCGTAGATTAGTTTTACAGCATTTAGAATTTTATAGAAAGGCAATATATAGCATGTAGTTTTGTATGCTCAGATTCTTTTGCTCAATAATATGGTGAGATTCATTTATGTTGTGTGTAGTGGTAGTTTATATATTCTTCTTGCTCTTTATCATTTCTTTACATGGATATGCCTCAATTTATTTATTCATTCTCTTTTTGACTCTGTGGGGTTATTTGCAATTTTTGTGCTATTAGTATGCTGCTATAAGCATTCTTGTCCATGTCTTTTGGTGCTTACGTGCATATGTTTTTGCTTAGTGTATCCTCAAAATAGAATTGCTGGGCCATAGAGGCTGCGTATGTTCAGCTTTAGTAAATACTCCCCAACCATTTTCTAGCCATTATAGCAATTTCATGCCCACCAGCAGTATATACATTTCTAGTTACTCCACACTCCAAGGCAGTATTTGGTATCATCTGCCTTTTTTCTGGCTATTCTGATGGGTGCATATTGGTATCATATTGTGGTTTTAATTCTCTGCAAAAAAAAATAAAAGAGAGAGAGTGCCTTTTTCATATATATATATATATATATATATATATATATATATTTTTTTTTTTTTTTTGCAGCTTAGGAATTTTGAATTGCTTTTAGCTGGAACCCATTGGATTACCATTTAAAGGCATTTACCATTTGTCAAATGTGCTTTTTTGGTGGGATTTTATGAGGGAGCAAATATAACATATCTAGTACATGGTCAGCATAGTCAATGAAGAATAATTACTATAGTGATGTCTTTGTCTTTTAAAACAGAAAATTTAAGCAAGTTTTATACTAAAATGGGGATGGGTATGAGAGACAAAAGGATTATATGTAAAGAGGTGGTGGGAAAATAGTAATGAGGAAGAATAATAAAATCAATATTTCCAGATCATGATGTTTATCTTCTTGACAAGATTATTCATAAAAAAGGTGTGTCATATGGTTCTTAGAATAATCCTTTTTTTGAGGAATACTTGTGTTTTTATTTTACCTGTCATTTATCTACATGCATTTTAATGATTCAATAATATTGTCTTCAGAGTCAGTAGAAGAATCAAATGTTTATGTATATAAAGTAAATTAGGCATAAATATGACCGCAGAAGTTAAAATCATGTATAATTTGGTCAAGTTGCAAATTGAGTACTTAATAAAATGTAGGTATTTTATTAACTTCCACCTTTGGGTTTCGAGATATAATTACAACATAATTCTCTACATAAGGGACATCAAGAATGCAGTGCAAAGTACATAATGCATCTTTACAAAGGAAAAGCAGAGGTTTTCCACATACAAACTTTTGCACCTTATGTCAAAAATGTACTATAATCATAGTTTCTCACTTTTCACATTTGTAATATGGTGGCAACTAGATGATTTTTTCCCCTACATTGTTGAAATAATAGATATTTGGTAGTTGCTAATAGCTTGCCTTATCTTGGAAATGATGTCAAAGAGATTCAGTTTTAAAATATTCTTCTCAAGCTCCTAACCAACCAATGTGAATTTTATTAGTGTAGTCAAGTCAGCTATAAATTCAGTCACACACTATGCTCATAGACATCATATAGAGCAGATGTACATAGAGTTAAATTTGGTGGCTTAATTAAAATATTGGCTTAATTAAAATGACTTGCTTATTCCAGGATGGCAAGCTGAATTTTGTCAGGTTTTACTTTCCAAACGGAAATTAAAACATATTTTAAATGCAACTCTAACTTTACTCATTCATTGTGTTAAACTTCAAAATTCTACATTGTTATAGTTCCTTGGAAACTTTATTTTTGGGTGTTTGCACAGATTAAACAGCTGGACAAGAAGGAGAAGGGGAGGGGTTGGATAGGAATAGGGCTCTTGATGTACTGCTTATCACATCAGTTTCTTACATGAAAATGAAGAACAAAGCAATATAAGAGCCTTAAACAGAATGGGGCTCTTTATCATCATGCTGCTGGGAAAACCAACCATTTGGCAGGGCACTGGCTACTCTCTTCCCAACCCCGCTGTCTTCTGCATTTCCTGTTCTTACTGTCTGCTCACTGCCACTGGAGAGCATTATGCCCCCAACTCCCCTCTCTCTCTCTTCCTAAATACATTTACTTCTAAGATTAAGATGTTAAGTACGGTTTTATGTGTCCATCTAAATTTACATATCTGAAATATTTGTCAGACTCAGTAGTCTATACTAATTGATTAATCAATACATAAATTCAGTTTTATTTCTGGAACTGAATTCTAGAGGCACATTAACAAAGTGTAGTCTACCTAGCACAATCTCCATAGGAGACATTATGGAGTTGCTACTATTATAGAGGTTGGACAAGGGTAGATTAATGTTGTGGAAAGAAAATAGGATTTGGGGTTGGATGGGCATTTCAAATATGGATTCTGCTACTCACTAGTGATGTGACCCTTGGGTTAATTTATAACCTCTATGAGCTTCAGTTTTCTCACTGTAAACTGAAGTCTCTGTTTTAATACTTACCTTTCCAGACTTGCCTGGATTTTCTGAAATGCTCTATGAGGAACAGCTACCCTAGCAACTAGAATGTATTAAATGCACTTGAGATATTAACTTTTTTATTTTTTGGTCATGTTACATCTCCAATGCTGCTTACACAATTCTTAACCATCAGCATTTGAAATATATAATTATTTTAAAAAGCAAATGAAGAGTCAGGCATACTGGTGCATGCTTGTAATCCCAGTACTCCTGTCCTGAGACAGGAGGATCACGCAGGTCCAAAGCCAGCTTCAGCTACTTAGTGAGGCTCTCAGCAACTTAGTGAGACCCTGTCTCCAAATAAAATATAAAATAGGTCTAGGAGTGTAGCCTGGGTTCTATCCCCAGTTACACACACACACACACACACACACACACACAAATGAAGGCCGTAAAATAAAAGTTCATAACATCCTCTTCTTTTGCATATCTGATTTTGAATATTTGATAGTATATAATCTCTTTTTTCAGAAGACATCACTGTTTTCTTTGGAACTATTTATTATACCTATGCTCTTGATCTTCTGAGGTCTTCAGTACTTTTTTCTACCAAATATCCTTTCCATCTCCCTTTCCTTATGTTTAACACACAAATAATATTTTAGAGTTCTTCATTCTAAAACAAAAAATACCAAAAAAATTGCTTAAAGTGTACTTGGCCTACAGTATGTTTAGCTTCCCCTATAAAAGTCTTGAATGAATGATCTGCACTTGCTATCTATATTTCCTCAAGGTCCATTTATTCTTCACCCCAGGCTGCATCCATTACTCTGCAAAAATGGTTGCCACTATTATAGATCACAATCTTCTAATCGCCAAGTATTTTTTTCCTAACTCATCATTAGTTCTACTTTCCTGCTGTATTTGATAATATTTAAATTTTTAATATAGAAGTTTTTCTCTTTTTGTTTTTAGGACCATTTCTCCATCACCCATAGTTTAAAATCTCTGAGTATTATGCCTTGCCCGACTTAATATTGGTGATTTCAGGAATTCTATCCTTGGTCTGGGCTTTTCTACATTGCATCCTTCTTTGTAATCCTTATTTCTTGGCATGGCTTTATTTATTATCTGTTTTCTGACTCCCATATCTTATCCCCATTCTTGATCTCTATCCAGAACTGCACACCACATTTTTTTTTTGCCCACTGGACATCTACCCATAGATAATTTCCTAGAGACATTAAAGGTAATGGTTTCTTTAATAATAAAACTTGGAATATCCAGGTTGACAAAAGAAGGAGAATCTTCATGACAGGAGGGGGAAGTATTGCCTTTATGATTCTTTTGTACTAAAAGAGAGAATAATGATACAATCATGCATTATGTGCCAAGTCATGTAGACGTTTTACTCTTCACTTGCCCATGTCTTAGCTCAACTGGATTATATTACTTGGAAGACTCATATTCTTATTCTCTGTATGGAACACGCTAACTCCTCCTTTTTGATCCAGATCATACATCACAGTTTCTATGATGCTTATCGTGACCTCTATTAGGTGAAGTTAATTACTTTTATTTTGGATCTTAAGACAAATCTTAATTGTGGAGTATTTATTTTATAAATGCCAGAATATCTTTCTTGATGAGAATATAATTTTGATCTATTTTTTTTGTCAAAACATAATCCTGGCAGTCATCCTGGATATCATTCATTAAAAATATATGACCATATATTTCAGGCTCATTGTTCTTCTTAAACTAAACTATTATTTTTGATATCTTAAACTAGTTCTTGAATTGATATAAATATATAAAATGTTTATTAGTATATGGAGTATGTGCTTATTTTTTAAATTAAAGACCAGAAATGATCAAACATTTAAATAACCTTTCAATATTATTTTGGATTATTAAATCAATATTTATTGAAAATTTAAGATTATATATACAAGTTATAAGTATATATATTAACATATACATATGATCTTTCCAGTTTTCTCGACTGATTATTTATTGATTATTTCCTCTTTGATACTACTAGGTTATAAATCATCATTTAGGTCTTTAACTGATGTAGAATATTTTTAGTGAACTGCTTTAATTTCAGCACAAATAATCTTTTTGTACAATTAATTTCTACAAAGAAATGAATGACAAGTTATCTATCAGGCTGCCCAAGTAAACTCTTGCTTAGCTGAACTGAACAAAGTCTTAGTTGAATAAGTCAAGGGAAGCAGTATCTAGTTTTGTCTTGCTAGGATTCTACTATGACCTAAACCAGTTTATATAATCGTGATGCTTTTTTTATGTGATAAAAATTGTGCTATGCACCTCTTTTTCTGCCAGCAGTAGGCTCCCAGTGGGCTCTTCAGTGTTCTAAGTGTTTGGAGTTTTGACCATAACCTTACTTTAGTCCCTGGGGTTCTATTTTTGGTTTTATCTGCTTCCTTATTCCAACACTCTTTTCCATATCTGCATGTGTTCTGTACAAACCAACACTGACTACCCTGTTTATGCCTAAATGTACTGTTATCATGGGTAGTAACTGGATGCTTCTTAGCTGTGTCAGCCTTACTGTATTGTGTGTTGGTTAGCTTCGTCTTACTGTGACCAAAATGTCTGACAAGAACAACTTAGAGGAGGAAAAGTTTATTTGGCCCCTGATTCCAGATGTTTAGTGCAATTAGCCAGCCCCAAGGCAGAGACACCATGGCAGCAAGGCATGGTGGAGGAGATCTGCTCTGATCATGGAGTTGGGAAGCAGGTAGGATGTGGGTGGGAGAGAAACAGGAAGGAAGGAGCCAAAGACAGACACAGTTCTCAGTGCCATGCCCCCATTGACTCTTGACTCATTTCCTCCAACCATGTCTACCTCTAAACTTTGCTGCATTGGGGACCAAGCTTTAACATATGAGCTTTTGGAACGATACCCAAGATCCAAACCATAACAATTGCTTGTGTCTTCTCTTATTTATCTTTCTACCATCATGTAGCTGTCCAGTCTGTGGGTCTCTTCTCTTGGCAGCACCATCTGTTTGCAATTCCCTCCTGGTTTCTTTAGTCTCTCGCATTTATACCTTCACTACAGCTTCTAAGTACTCTTACTGTCCTCTGCTGTCTATCAACTATATTCGGGACTTTGCAAACTTGGCCATTTTCCAGGCACACCTCATATCAACTCTGCCTTTGCCAGCACCACAGACTAGACCTTTGGGGCCTTTAAGAGTCTCCCCAGACAAGCATGCTCTATCCTAAAAAAATGAGATAGAATGGAATCTTCCTTTAACACACTCAATTTTAATTTTATTAAAGAGATAAATTATCAAGAATTAAAAGACTCATCCAAACATACTGGTGATTAATTAATCTGCTCCTCAGCAAGAATGGAAAAAAAACAATAACAAAAAAGCAAAAGGAAAGTCAGGTGTGATGGCACAGGCTTGTATTCCCAGTACTTGGGAAGCTGAGAAAGGAGAATCGCAAATTCAAAGCCAGTCTCACCAATTTAGTGAGACTTTCAGCAAATTAGCAAGATCCTGTTTCCAAATAAACAATAAAATAGGTCTGGATGTATAGCCTGGAGGTAGAAGGCTCATGGGTTCCATCTCTAGTATCAAACACACACACACATATACACATGCACACACACACACACACACACACACACTCACAAAGGAAAAGGAAACTACAGATATCATTGGGTAATCTTAAAGAATTTGTTCATTGAAAAATATATAATAAATAGAATTAAAACATAAGTCAAAATGTAAGGAGCCAAAATTAATACAATAAACTCTGAGAAGTATCTATAAAATGTAAAATATATACCAAGTATTAATAAATGTACAATGAACAGGCAGATAAATTTGCAGCTACATCCCCAGCCTTCATTTTGTTTTAAAACAGGTTCTTGCTAGGTTGTTCTGTGTCTCATTAAATACTTAACGTGTGAAATCTCATTATATACAAACAAATATATAATAAAATAATCGTTTTCATCTAAAAATAGCAAAAACAAAATATATTCAGTCACTTGTGGATAGCTTGAGTCAGGACCTCTTCATACATCTTTCTGGTAGAGACTTAAGACATACAAACTTTCAAACTCTTTTGTTTGTTTGAAAGTTTTATTTTAACATCACTATTTAATTTTACATCCAGTATAATTCATTTTTATTTGATAAATTTGTCCTACTAATTGTAGCCTACTCATACATTTTGGTAACCACCACTGCTAGACAATTCTCAGCCAGAGACTCTGACTCTCCCTTCAGGCTGTGCCAGCCACTGACCTGTGTATCCCAATAGCTTTGCTATTTTGAGAATGTTATTTAAATGGAATCACACAGTAGACAAACGATGACACTAGTTTCTATCACTTATCATAAAAAAGTATTCCAATCCAATGCTTCTAAGTAATTGTCCGTATAAATTATGTGTTCTTTCTTTACTTTTTAACTTTTTTTTCTGACTAGTAGTCTACAGCATGAGTTTACTCTTTTTTCAACCACTGAGGGATATCTGCGTCATTTCCAGTATTTGGTGATTGTCTCTCAGAAGCTATTTTTGGAAGGGCAAATTCTAAGATGGCCCCCAAGGACCTGCACCCTTGCATAATTCACTCCCTTTTAGTGGGTGAAACCATCTTGTTTTGACCCAATAAAATATAATAAAAGTGATGGGATATCACCACTGGAATTAGGTCATGTCATGTGATAAAGGGGAAAGGATTGGGCAGAATGTGTCCCTAATCAGCTGCCTTTAGGCCATCATGACAAGTTTTGTCAGTAAGTCATTCTAAAAGACCTTCCAGAAGAAAAAGGCACACCTTTTTCTAGTGTGACTCCTTTGCCAGGCTTCTATAGGGGACCCATTTTCACCCAGCTGAACCTTATGTTTTTCTTCAGTGTTAGGTGTCTGCCAAACACACAGCTATTTCCAGCCTTTGTTCATAACACTCCTTCTGAGGTAGCATAGGACTAGCCTAGAGGTACTGTGTTTCTGTACCCCAGCCAGCCCAGTCCTGCTCCCACATCCTCGTCTCAGCCCGTTGTGTATATAGACCATAGGCCTACTGGGTTGGCCGTCTATCTAGGGAGCCTCCCAGACCCACGTCACACTAGTGTGCTGGCTTCTGCAGAGGGAGGCCTCTCCAGTGCCAAGTTCCTGCAGCACCCACAGAAATACCGTCATACTGTGTAAGGGTGACACTGCGTGACCCTGAGGATTGTTCTGCTTGCCTAGCAACTGTTCAGTAGCCCTGACTAGCAACACTGCTGCCATCTTCTCCACCTTCCGGAGCTGCAGGCACACATTCTTTAATAAGATCATCACCATGCATCAACAGTCCATCTCAGCGTGTCCTTCCTGAGCCTTAACATCACTTAATAACTAACACCCAATACTTTCCAGAATATCAGGAAGGCGACCTGATGAAAATGCTCACGTCTCACCTTATTTTCAGACAAACTCAGGCCTGATAGACATCTCTATTCCAGAGATGTTTAAATAATAATCAGTAAATTTTGGTGTTAAAATGTTTCTATACTTAAAATGTCATAGAACTGAAGACTGAAAAGGAATCAAAAAGTGTTTATTAAAGAAATGGAAATAGAATGCAGTATCACTTGCTTGACTTTCAAGGAAACGTCAATATAATATAAAATGCCAAAGATGCTATAAAAATAGAGAAAAAACGTACACAGCTTCAATAGTGCTTGCTTTTAATATTAGAATTTCAAAACACAATTATTGAATTTTTTCAATTTATATTCAATGATGTGTTTAATTTGTGAGTGGTGATGCTCATTCATTTGCTTTAGTCATGCAAGTCACTGTAAAAAATTCAAAGAACAGAGATAAACTGAGATAAGCTGAATAATAAAGTCAGAGAGCATTATTCAATTGCTATCATCTTTGAAAGTTTTTTGGAACAGTATTCTCTATCTATACAAGAAGAACATAGTATAGTATAGAGATATTTCTTCACCTACCTATTTCTTCTTTCTCTGAGGAAAAAAGTGAGGAAGCCTTTAGCCTAGACTCCTCTGATAATTATGAAAGACTTTGCCCATTAACCTTATTTTCCCAAATTTCCTTTGTTGACACTATTAATTCACAGGGCTGTATGGCTTCAGCCAGGGCTGAATGACAAATCGTCTGGTAGAGAAAGCGTCTTTCCCATGCAGCTGTCCAGTTCTTAGGGCGCAGATGGTAGATTTATTTTTCCTTTTACCAGCAATTTCTTTCTTTCTTCTCCACACAGGACTGTGATCCTTTGTGATTGTGTATGACTCAGTCAGCAATAGGACACTCATAGGACTGAGTAGTTTTAAAATGTGCCCAAGTAAAAGGGAACAAGGGATTTAGAACTGAGGAATTGTTCCAAAGACTGTCTGCATTCTAAAAAGGGACTATGACTTCCTCCCCATGAAAACTAGATATTCATAGTTTTATAAAAAGCATCTTTGTCCTCAAAAAAGAATTTTGATTTTTGTTCCATACTGTGTGGTCATAATAACAGTAGAGCAGTCAAACCCAGAGAAGGTAGGTCAGAAAAGCAGGGCAGTAGAGAAAATCCAGATCTTGAAGCTAACTAGGAGCCAACATGGTCCTTTCCTTGCCATGTATAAATGTCTAAAGAATTGCCTCCATTCTTCAGTTAAATTTTTCAAAGTACACATGTTTATTCACCATTATGTGTAGCATTCTCCAATATGATTTTGTATATTAAAATATAGTTATATATTTATTGTATATAACAATATATAATTATTGTATATAACAATATAAATTATATGTATATAATATAGTTAAGAAACATAGTTAGCCTAATCACTAATATTCTGTGCCAATTATTTTACACAATACATATCAAAAACTAAGAAGTTAAATATCTGTTTATACTTTTTACTTTTATTTTATTTATTTTTTTGCGGGTCTGGGGATGGAACCCAGGGACATTTGACCTCTGAGATAAACCCCCTGCCCTTTTTTTAATTCTTTATTTTTGAAACTGGGTCTCATTGAGTTGCAGAGGGCTCACTAAGTAGCTGAGGCTGTCCGAGAACCATGGTCCTCCGGTCTCCCGAATGCTGGGATTTCAAGCGTGTGCCACCACACCCGGCTAAATATCTGTTTATATTGGACACATATTAACTGCTACTGTAGTTTTTTGTCTTTATAAAATTTTCTCTAAACTATCTAATATAGCATGTATATAATCTTTCAAAATGATCAATCATAATCGCTAAAGTTCTTGGCATTTTATTAAATAGCTTAAACTTTATATTTAGACCACAATGCCAGTTACAATAAAATTTTATTTTACCTTTTTACAAACAGAACTGTTTTGGCTATTGAGTCATTTGTTTATGTAAAGGAATTTCAGGTAAGCTCCTTAAGTAGCTTATTATGAAGTGTTGTTTTTATTTCAATGTAAATTATATATTTAGAATCAGTAGGGATTGACTAGCCATATGTGGTGGATTTTCTGATCCATTAGAGTTTCCCAAAATCAAACACAGATGAATACAAGGTGAATGAATCAAAGTCAGAACTGATGGCATAATCATAAGGTCTGTGCTGAGTTTTGAAATAATTGAAATATTGCATCTTTAATGCTAGAATTCCATATTTAATTATAACATTTTAAAATGTGACGTTATAGGATAATTCCAGCAAACATTATCACCATTTGACTTCTTAGAGTTGCTTAGGTTTATTTCAATCTATTTTAGTTTATTCTCATTGATAAACAGGTTTTTCTGTCTTTCCTAGGTAGCAGTCTCTTCCAGTTGCCATCTAAGTCTTTGTGACATAATCCTAATAGCTTTGAAAGCTTTCTTCCTTTCTAGAATGAAAAAAAATATTTCAGGCCAATACTGTGCACTTAGAGTTCTAGACTCAAAATTGACCACGTCACATGGCATACATGGTCATATCATGTATTGATATTTTTTTTAGCTTTTTAAGTTTCTCAATGGACTTTTAACAATGAACAATTCTCACTAAGGTTCAACTAAATAGACTACAATCAGAGGAATAAGGATGCTTATTGTTTTTTAGTTTGATTTTAATTTACATTTTACCCATTATGGTTGAAATCGAGTATTTTTTACATTAGGAACCATTTGCATTTCTTTGAGTTGCCCTTTTTTGTTGTTCTGTTGTTCACTTAAAATTTTCTGCTGGTATTAATTTGTTTGAGTTGATTATCAAATAAGAAAAAAGAAAGTATTTTGTGGCTTTTTGAGTGAAAAAAATGTTTATGGATATTTAGATGTGGGATTTTTTTTCATAGTTTTAAGTTGCTTAATTTACTAATTCTTTCATATTTTCAACATGTTTGTTTTATTCCAAAGACACTTTATACCCCGAAATTATGTAAAATTTATTTTACATATTTTTCTATTTTCTCTTTTATAATTATGTTTTTGTGTTAAATCATTGATTAATCTGATATTTGACAACAGAGCTGTTGGACATGAGGTAGTAATCAAAGTTTTATTTTTTTCCAGATGGCAATCCAGTTGTCCAAACACCATTTATTGAATAATCCATCATTTATCCACAGTGCTTTGAAATACTACCTCTATAAATGTGCATTCTTACAACATATTGGCTCCTTTTACTATGGAAAAAAGTTTTAAAATTAACTATAGAACAACAGCAAAATAATGCTAAAGAAAAAACATAAATATGCAGTATTACATGTGATATAAAATATCTGACTGCAAACCCTTGGATTTGTTAGAAATTAGTTTTCTTGGCATACATGGCTATATCATGTATTGATTTTTTTTAACTTTTGAGGTTTCTCAGTGGGCTTTTACATGCACAATTCTCACAAAAGTCATTGAGATACCATCATAAAAATATTCTTTTCATTTTCTATATAAGTGATGAAAGGAAGGTTGTTACAGAATGTATGACCTAATCGGAAAGCTCATCTCTCATTGGCTTAACTCTCTTTGTAAAATATCTTGATTCTTATTCTTATTTCTAGTCTCATTTTTCTCTTCCTCTTACTAGTTTATGAGAAAATACTATCAGATATAATTTGATTTTCTTATAATGGAAGGTCCTTATTATTCACTTGTATTCTGTATGTATTATACAAATACATGTATATACAATACTCACAAAAAAGTATCACAAAACATAATGGCTAACTTTTTAATAATAAAATGTATCACATAGAAATTAATCTGGAAGTTTTATATTGATAACAATAGCATTGATAATATGACTACCACATCAATAGTAAATTATAGGGTATCTATATATCAGTATATAATTTAGCATTCATGTAAAACATACAAATTCCCCAACATAAAATTACATTTAAAGTTATACATTATATTTTAATTTTATATATTTATTTATAATAGCCATAGAAAATATAGATGTATATATTTAAGGAAGAAGCCACTAAAATATTGCACACAAAAATGTAACATACAAACTTACAGAGGAAGAGAAAAACCATTTAGTGAATAATTTTGAAAATTTAATAAGCAAATAAAAATATACATGAAGGTAAGTTTGTTTACTAGAATGTGTTACATTTACTTAGAATATCTGATATATTTAAATTACTCAAATGAGGATTAGTGCAAAAATATTGAAGAATACATAAAAATTCTACAGTCTTGCTATTAAATGGACATAGTTTATAGCCAGTTAATTCAAGAAACTTTCCCATAATATATACCCTTAGATAATTTCATATATTATTTTCTGAAATTGTCATTACATATATTGGCTAGGGGTCAGAGAGAAACAAATGTGTTTATTCCAGAAACCTGTAGTGAAGGTAAAAGAAGAATGCAAAAGATTATAAGACATTTTCAAGGTGTGACATTTATTAAATGAACACATATTTACTAAATGGACACTTGTCTATGAACAAACATTTTGCAAGAGTATATATAGTATTATAATTATCTATATATTAAATATATGCTGTCTATTTTCAGGGCAGGTAATTACATCAAATGTATAACAAAATGATAATTGGCAATAAGAAGGACAAAAGTAAATTTGGTTTATTGAACATATTTTCCTTAAAAGTACATAGAACAAATTTTTATTTTTAATGGCAGGAAACTTGATTACTATTAAAAACAAACTAAGATGCTACTCAGTTTTGCTATGTTTAGGTATTATTAAATTTAAAATATATTGAATGAGTTCTAATATTTCCACTAAAGTTTGCTTTGATATTCATTAGTGAATATTAATACATTTTAACATTATTTTAAGCTGAGCATATTGTCACATGCCTGTAATCCCTGTACTTGGGAGACTGAGACTGGAGGGTTGCAGGTTCAAAACCAAGCTCAGCAATTTACTGAGGTTGTCAGCAATTTACTGGGACTCTATTTCCAAATATAAAATAAAATACAGCTTGGACTTTAGTTTGGAGATAGAATATCCCTGGATTTAATCCCCCAGCTACACACACACACACACACACACACACACACACACACACACACATTATTTTAATGTTGCATTTCAAAATTATTTAATTAGTATCAATAACCTAGCCCATGAACAAAATAATTTAATCCTGTATGCCATGTCAATAATATCTAATATTTTTATATCACATCAAATTGTTTTTCAAGAAGCTAATTTGCAGGTTTTTTTAGGTATTAACTAGTTATCAGAATTAAGGAATCATCTATTCCAGTTATTTTAGTGTTTACTTAAATGAAAGTATCTCAAACATACTGTTAGGATCTTAAATTCTACATATGTGCATATAAAAATATTTTTAATAATTTTTGTGGTACTGGAAATGGAACCCAGGGGTGTTCTACCTCTGAGCTACAACCCTGGCCCTATATCTTCTCCTCCTCCTCCTCCTCCTCCTCCTCCTCCTCCTCCTCCTCCTCCTCCTCCTCCTCCTCCTCCTCCTCCTCCTTCTTCTTCTTCTTTTTTGGTGGTAGTGGGGTTCCTGGAAACACTTTTACCTCCGGGCTACACTCCCAGACCTATTTTTATATTTTTATTTGGAAATAGGGTCTCTTAAGCCAGTGAGGCTGGCTTAGAACCTGTCTCTGCCTCCCAAGCGGGGGAGGGGGGGATTACAAGCATGAGCCACCACACTGGGCTATCCTTTTCATTTTGAAATAGGGCCTCACTAAATTGCTGAGTCTGTTTTTTTTTTTTTTTTTTTTTTTTTTTTTGTGGTACTGGGGTTCCTGGAAGCCCTTCTACCTCCGGGCTACACTCCCAGACCTATTTTTACATTTTTATTTGGAAACAGGGTCTCCTAAGCCAGCACATGCGGCTGCCTTCGAAGCTGCGCGATCCTCCTGTCTCTGCCTCCCAAGCGCGGGGATTACAAGCGTGCGCCACCACGCCCGGCTTGCTGAGTCTGTTTTTGAACCTGTGATCCTTCTAACTCAGCCTCTCAAGTATTGAGATTACAACCATGGGCCACCACACCGGAATAATTTTTTTAGCAATTGCTTTTGGGTACTGGGGATTGAACCCAGATGCATTCTACCACTAAACTACACCCCCAGCCCTTCTTAAGTTTTATTTTGAAGCAGTCTTGCTAAGTTATTCAGGATTCCATTAAGTTGCTGAGGCTGATCTCAAAACTGCAATCTTCCTATCTCAGCCTCCCAAATATTGGAATTATAGGCATGTGCCACTGCTCTCAACTTCTAATAAACGTCTTCATAGATTAGTATTTTAAATAAAAATATTAAGTATAGAATTATAAAGTTCCTGGAATATTTAATTAGAATTTAATTTTCTCCCAAATATGAAGTTAAACAGGTATCTTAATATAATTGATTAGTGAAATATATTTAATTTTTTTTATATCTAGCTTTGGTAATTTCTACAGATTTATAAAGACTAGAGGATATTCTCAAATAGAATCAATATTTTTCCTTGTTGTATCCTTTTACCTTTAGAAATTGTCTTTGTCTTATATATCCTTACTTATCGTTTAAGTATTAGTATTCAAAACCTCAAAGTCTTGTTTAAATCTTCAGGTTCAAAATTCTAGAATTTGTCAATATTCTGGATACTATTTTCTGGAAAATGAAAAAGGTCTTATAATTCAAAGGTAGTTAGAAATATATTTTTATATAATAAGATATATTTGTGAACATCTAGAGTACAAAGACTTCTCTAAATATTAATTTATAAGAACATTCTTAGATAATTGGGAAGAATTATTAAGACTATAATCCTTTTACTTTATTGTAAAAATATTAGTTGGGAGCTTGTCAGAAATTGAGACAACAAGCCAGGCGTGGTGGCGCACGCTTGTAATCTCAGCATTTGGGAGGCTGAGACTAGAGGATCACAGTTTGCAGACAGCCTCAGCTACTTAGTGTGGCCCTCCACAACTTAGTGAGGCCTTGTTTCAAAATAAAGAATAAAAAATAGGGCAGGGGGTGTAGCTTGGAGGTCGAGTGCCCCTGGGTTCCATCCCCAAACCCGAAATAAAAAAAAGAAAGAAATTAAGACAAGAATTTGGGGTCATTAAATTTGAGATGGGGGCAAGAATCAATGTTGTAAACAGATGTGGCCCAGGTGTGGCTCCTAGAATTGATCCACTGGCAACACGAAGAGAAATATCAGCCTAGATTAAACACTCAGTTCCTTTTGTGACTACATTCATTTTAAAAGAACTCCTTAAGAAGTATTCTTTTTTATTTTTAATGTCCTTTCTTCACCAATAGTGATATCATTTGGTTTTTAGTTGCTTACTTTGGGCAAGGCATTTTTTTTTACACATATCACCTCTTCAATTCCTACAACAAACCTGTGTAGTCAGTGTTCATGTGATACTACATCATAGAGGCAGGCCATTCCATAGTAAGAACTGGAATTGTGTTGTGTTCAAATATCTACTTCTAAGCCAGCTGTGGTGGTGCACACTTATAATCCCAATATTTGGGAGGCTGAGATAGGAGGATCTGGGTTCACAGCCAGCCTCAGCTACTTTAGTGATGCCCTTTGCAACTTAATGAGACTCTGTTTTAAAATAAAGAATAAAAAATAGGGTTGGGTGTGTAGCTTGGAGATGAATGCCCCTGACTTCCATCCCCAGTACCACAAAATAAATAAATAAATAAATAAATATCCACTTCTATTTTTAATATACAATATATTTTCCTCTTATTTGTGTGCAGTTATAAAGAGTATAAGTTGGACATTTTTCTGATAAGATCCTTTTTACAATAAATAACTGGTAAAAAGAATTAACATACTTAAAATTATGGATTTAAAAAATTTTTAAATGTACAATGCAAAAATCTAAAGACTCATAAAAATAGCAATATTTTCACAAGCCAATTTTCTGAATTGTATTCCCAAACTCTACTCAAATATATTATTATTTTTAGATGACTTTTGAAAAAAATTAAATAAGAACTATGCATTCCATTCTATGACTTACTATAACTTTAACTTATCTGTTCATTCTGTATTGGCAGACATTTGCATTGGATTTTTTTTTTTTTACCACTATTACAAACAATGGAACAGAGAAAGCTTTAAACATTTTCCTTGGTATAGAATAAATTTTAGGCAGGAGAATTTTTTGGTGAAATAGTAAGCTCCCCTGTAAGTTGATGAGCAAATTAATATTAAACTCATTGCATCAATTAATGTTCTTAAAATGCATATATGCTTACCTGATTTCTTACACCTTTGTGTATGTGTTGACATAAATATATAATATATAAAATATATATTATTTTATTACCCTTACCAGTAAAACAGTAATGTTCTATTTTGTTTAAATGATGATGCCTTTAAGGCCTCAGGTATTTTTGCTAAGTTCTTTTTCTTAAGGTTATGCCATTTGTATTCCAATTAGCAATTTATGAAAACATTCTTTCAACACTCATTCACTTTTCAGCACTCATATATGCATTTCTGTTTTTCTTCTTTTATTAGCCAATAACACTTTCTTTGGTTCATTATTAAAAATTGTGTTAATAATAGTGGTTAGCTCTAAGACATGTTCCTTTTATGTACTTCATGCTCCATGTATCTATCGCCATGTAGCAAACTACTCAGATGCAGTTGGGTAAAACTGCTCATGAATTCTGGAGGTAAGGTTTCAGACAAGACATGATTGGAGTGGCTTGTTTCTTACCCCAAATGTCTGAAGACTCAGCTTTGAATATTCAGTTGACTGGAAACTGAAATCATCTAGAGGCTCCTTTCATATGTCTGATAAGCATCCTGTGATGACTCTAGACAGCATTAAGAATCTCAGAGAGACCTACACAGGGCCTCTCTATGTGGTTTGAGCATGTCACAACCTACAGCTTGTTCCAGGAGGGAGTATCCTCCCAAAATCACCTCTTAATAACGAATAGGCGCTCACAGAAGAGCACATTGGATGAGAGACATCACTAACATGGTTATTAATGGAAAATACAATCAGCAAAACTGTATTTCTCATATATTATTGCATTTGAAACTTTTCTCACAAGTTTTCTAGTTATAGGGTCAGAAAAATACTTATTATCAGTTGCCAACAATGTTGCTTGTAAATTACCTATCAGTACTACTAGCCTTATTTGTTCAAATATTCTTTTATAACAAAAATGATAACCTTTATTCATGTTATTTATGAATTTTTTTAGATTTACCTTTGGAGAGTGTTTTCAGCTAAAATAAATTAAGCCACATTAATTTTTCTTATAAAAATTAGTTAACTTTTCAAGGTACTTTAATCCTTATATTAATAAGATTTAATTTTTAAATTTCAAGAGAGACATTTCTTTTCAAGACCTTATTTTTTGTCATTGAAACATTTGCTAATATGTGTCAAATCTTAATATGTAATGATTAACTATAAAAGTATGATTAATATATTGATTAATGAGAAATTATACTGTATTATATGTAGCAGTCAACCCTTCATTTTGGCTCTTCTATATGTTATATTGTCAAATATAGAGGCTGTTGTTCATGATCTGTATGGGGCTTTAAAGGAAAAGCACATATCATGTTTCCTAAATTCAATAATGACTGAATGCTTGGAACACAATAGGTCTCTTAAATTTTTGTTATTTTTTATAAATATAATCACAATGCATAAAACATATAAGTAACATCAACTGGGTTGTGTTAGGAGTCATGAGGGATAAAGCCTGAGCTCAAACTATAAAGTGACTGGCTGCCATTCTAGAAGTTAGCTTTTATTTAATAAAGAAGCACTGAAAGGTTTTTGTGAAAACCAGCATGAGTGTATTTGAGAAAGCAATAAAGAAGAGGTAGGATGATGCTGTTTGCTAGTAAAAGCAGACTTCAGTAAAACATAATATAGTTTGGAGGACACCTTAGCATCTATATCCCAAAGGCAGAGTTACCAAATACAACCTGCTCCATTTTCAATGATAGAGTGCATATATCTGTGCAAATAAATATTGATCTAAAAATTAGAAACCACTGTTTGAGAACTGCAAAGCCTCACATACCGCCTCTGATTCCTCACCTATAAGAAGAAAATTACATTTATGAGCTTTATTATTGATCCCATCTTAATTTACAGGCTTATTTTCAGGATGAAACAATGATATGTGCAAATGTACTTCCTAATTTAAAGTACTATATAAATGTAACATTTTAAGAAAAGCATACAAAGAAAGCAATTAAAATGTAAAAGTATTTGTATCAAAGTCAAAATATTTACATACAACTTCACTGCCTTTTTGTATTTTTCCTGCTTGTTCATCTATTCCTTGGAAACAATTTCAAATATTCTTTAGTAAATATTTTTCTTCTTGGCAAAAGGAAAAAAAATTATAGAGTGGTTCACAGTCAAAATTAGTTGGTAATACATATTATTAAATAGCCATTGTGTACAGAATTAAAGTGCATATTACAGTTATTTGTTCTAGACTTTCATGAATTAAAACTGCATCTTTTATGGTTTTCCATTGTTGACAGAAATGTGTATAATGAGTTTGTATATTCTACTCATTTTTCTCTAACCATATATATATATATATATAACCATATATATATATATATTTTTTACTTACTTGATTCTTTTCTGTACTTTCAATATTTTATTTTTCTTCTGACATCTTTCAGATTATCCCAGTTGCACTGTGGGCAAGTGTAATAGTATTAGTTCATAAAGCTATTTTATTAATAGAAATCATTTTATTTAATTGACATCACACATAACACTTAACTCCACCACCTATTAATAAAAGCTTACAGCAGGCTTGCTGTGTTCTAAGGGCCCCCCTCACGACCTAAGAAGAAAGCTCCCCTGGAAAGATCTACCATTTATACTTGAGATATTTTTCTGATTCACACATGTATTGCTTACATTAATAAAATGGATGTCCTGCTTATTTTTAAACACAGGAGGATCCACTGAAAAATTTCCCCATATCACTCTAAAACAAAAAGTACAGCCCACATGTTAATACCAGTGATGCCTTGTAAATTTAAACCACCCTATGCAGGCAGAAATTCCAGCTGTTAAAACAGAGATAATAGAAATCCAGTGTTAGTGACCAACATTCTCAATAGGGTTAAACTCCAACATTGCACATTGCTTGAACCATAAACACGATTGCTTTGGGGTCATTGACAATGTCATCATGCCTCAAGTTTTCTGGTTGGTTTGGTTGCTATATTTTACTTCATGGAAGAAAATTATATTACTCGCCTTTTAGTATTTTATTGGATTGTGCTATATTAAACACACATTTAAGACCACAGCAAACTCTCAAAATAATGTGAGAAACTTTACTCTTTAATACGTAGTTATTTTGAAGTTAGCTTGATCTATGCAAAGCAATAAAAATTTAGAAACTACCTTCATTCTATCATAACATCTGAAATACATAGTCTATGATAATTTATCCCCCCTTTTCTACTTTTTAACAAATTTACACAAATCAGTTGTACAAAGTGGCAAAAATACTATATTGAGTCCTATACTATATTGAGGAATTAAGATAAACTAGACTAAGGTATCTTTGTATCTTGTGTAGCAAGAAGAAAGCTTCTATTCCCAAATCAAGGCTGAAAGATCAATTAAATTATTTAAAACTACTGTCAAGTCAATTATTTGATAAAATTGAAGAATTCAGTCTTGAGCTTTTGTGACAAACACCATGTTTTCAAGAGAATTCCTTTAATGCATTAAAACAAACCAGTCATGTGGAAAATGGAAGCCTTTAGTAACAGATGATTGTGCTCCATCATATTCTTGTATGTTACTTTCAGATGACGTGCTGTCATTAACAAGATCTTTGGAGATAAAAGAAGTCAGTTATAATTTTTAATCTTTGACTTTATTATTTATTTATTTATTTATTTATTTGGTGGTACTGGGGTTCCTGGAAGCCCTTCTACCTCCGGACTACACTCCCAGACCTATTTTTATATTTTTATTTGAAAACAGGGTCTCTTAAACCAGCGTGGCTGGCTTCAAACCTGCGCGATCCTCCTATCTCTGCCTCCCAAGCGTGGGATTACAAGTGTGTGCCACCATACCCGGCTTGATTTTATTTTTAATAGCTCCCATGAGATACTAGCTATTTTATATTCATCTGAAATCTGAAACAGAATATATTAATCCTAACAAGAGTCCATCATAACTTGTAAAGATAATATGATATTCATTGAGTACCTGGGGAAATTAAGAACATATCCATTCTTCCTTTAGTTGTTTTAAAGATCTAGTCAATTTTGCCAAAGTCAGTACTATCAAAATAAAAACTAGAGCTATTATGTTGATACATAGGCAGCCCCAAAATGCATGCACAATATAGATAATAATTTGTACAGTCTGTCTAGTTTCAAATCAACCTATCTAGCCACAGCTATGTTTTGTGAGTTGTTTTGGGTCCATAATAAACAAAGATTATGCAAGAAAGGAGATAAGAAAACAATTTGTTTCTAGAAAGGAGGCATTTATTCAAACAACCTAACAGTAATTGAGCATGTAATTCCGTGCCATATATTTTGATATGAGTGATTTAAGGATAAATGTTACTTGAATAGTTTCCTCAAGGAAATCTCACAAGCCAGTAGGAAAAAGAGAGAATTATAATACAGAATGGTAACTGATATAAAAAAATTCATAAGGCTCCACAGTTGAACACAGAAAGGGAAAGTAATGAACACTAGGGTAGGCGAAGGAATTAAATCAGTATTTCTGGGGATGATAAGATAGGACTAAGGGTTTTTTTTTCTATTTTGTGAATATAATTATCCTAAACACATTGATTGCCCCCCCCCAAAGCAGGTATTTAGAAACCTGCAAGTACTTTAGAATGGCTGGCACACAACTATAAGAACAAACTTTTGGAGAAAAACAAGTACCCAAGTATAAAGTGCCTTCTATAAAAGACTTTAGTCTATCTTCTAGAGGGTTTATTGCTTGGTTTTATTGTTTCCAGTACCAGGCTCAGGTGCTGGCATGTTTTTTTGTTTGTTTGTTTTCTTTTTTAAGTAAGTGCAGGTAACCTTTGTTATACATGAGTTGTTTATGACTGTGATCAGATAAGCTATAGGTTGGGGTACTTGAGTATGTAGCTGCTCAAAGTGATTATAAAGAACATAACTATGAAAAAATAAATCACTTGTTAATTTTGGGGGCTAGCTAAAATCACTTACTGTTATAAATTGTTTTATATATTTTTAAATTAAAATAGTATTTACTGACAGTAATTTGCCCTCCTGATGAATGCAGATACTATTACTATTTCTTTTCAAAAGATAGTTTTAACTGATTCATAATACAAAAATTGTGCATATTTACAGAGTATATTGTATTATTTTGATACATGTAAATACATGTAAATATTGTGCAATTTCCAATTAGTGTAAGCATATATTCCATTTATATATATAACATTTATCATGTTATATGTTATTAAGTGATAACATTTATCATTTACCCTCAAAAATTTATTATTCTTTTATGACAAGTGTAATGAGAACATTCAAAATCCTTTCTTCTTGCTTTTTTTTTTCAAATATACAGTACATTGCCATTATCTATAGTCCCCTAAGAGTGCCGTAGCACACCAGAGCTTCTTCCTTCTAACTGTAATTTAGTCCTCATTAAACAAAGTTTCCCTTTCATTCCTCCCTTCACTCTCCCATCCTCCAGTAGTCATTATGCCTGGCTTTCTCCAGCACTAATCATAAGCCTAGGTTTAAGAATGGGGAACATAAAGATAAGCATAAGGTTAAACTGTGGAACTGGCTCTGGACACGGACATTTTCTGACATATAGGAGGATTTAGGATGTAGAAGCACCTCGTGAAGTAGCAGTTGTGAGGACTGAATAGGTGTCTGTGGGTAGCAGCAAAGATGCTTAAAAGATTATGTGAGTGGATAGTATAACTCTTGATAAGAGCGGGTCAGAGTATTGCTGTTAGGAACTTGTGTGGTTGTAGAGCATAATATTCATACTGCCTCCTGGAACAGAAGTGTGGAGGAAAAATGGAACCATCCTTTAAAAGTACAAAAAGACTCAGGAAGCACTGTCCTCTTGGGATCTGTACTAGTTTCCTCTGGCAGTTGTAACAAACTTAGCGGCCTAAACAAGACTTTTTTTTTTTAAATCTCATAATTCTATAGGTGAACTGTGTGAAAGGAGTCTTACTGGGTGAAAATCAGGATGTCAACAGGGCCGTATTCTTCTGGAAGGCCCGGGGGGGGGGGCCCAATTACTTTTCTTCCCCAGCTTCTAGAGATGCCCAACATTCCTCGGCCATGGACCCACTCCTCCATCTTCAATCTGGGGTGATGAGCTCAGCTTTCCTCACACTGCATTGCTCTAGCTGCCCTCTGCTTTCATCATCACGCCTCCTCCCCTTTAAGAGCCTAGATGATTCTATTAGACCAACCTGGATACATAAAGTAGGCTCCACATTTCAAGGTCCTTAACACCATTACCTCTGAAAAATCCCTTTGGCCCTGTAAGGTAACATACTCACAGATTTCAGGAATTGTAACAAGGACTCTTTGTGGCCTCATGGTGCTGCCTACTAGGGTAACTATGACTAAATTATGGCAGAAAGGTTTGGGAAGCAAGTTGAAAATTAACTGTGGTCTTAGGGATTTATTTACCATGGAAAAAGGATTTCAGAAGACAATGTAGAAATATTTGAGAGGAGAAATAAAGTTAGTGCAAAAATATGATTTTAGTTTTCTTATATTCAGTAGAATGATCTTTGTAAGTTTGTTCATATCATGGTTCATTCAGTGAAAGTGTTATATTTGCTATTAACAAAGATTGATGAATTCAAAGTGGAATTTTTTAGTATGCTAATAAAAGAGGTGAACTATTTCTATATTTGTTTGACTTTAACCCTGGGCAGATAATTTCTCACATAAAGCATTAATTTTAGGTTTTGTTTTTATTTGTTTGTTTGGTTTCTTGTCCCTCAGATTAAACTTAGGGACATTCTACCTCCGAGTTAACCCTAACAAACCTTATTTTTTTTTATTTGTTTAAATTCCTAAGGCTGGCCTCAAAGCTGTGGTATACCACCACATCTAGCATTAGTTCTTACTCTTATATTGATTACTTTTAACTGCTGTAAACTGTAAACTATCATGCATTAAGCTTGTAATTGCTTGATGCATGATGTGGTTAAATAAACTTATTGAGTTTACACTTATATATTAGTCACAAGCAACTGAATAGTTGGGATGAAGCTGTAAATGGTATTTACAAAGGAGGCCGGGCTCCAAGGAACTCCAAGTGAAGTTGCCTATGATCATGATTCAAAGCCACACTTTGGATCTCAAGTTACTCAAATGAAAAATGCTTTCACTAGCTTGAACACTCAAATGAGACTTTAGTATAAGCATCATAACATCCGTTTTTTGTTATAAAACTAATCAACTGTTAATGTGACAACCTCATTTAATTCAAGAACTCAAAAGCAGATATACTATAAAATATATTAATTTAAAAATATGACTGTGTTTAAAAGCAGGACATGATTCAAATCAAGATGCTGATAGCACCAGATATCACTCTCCTGAGGAAAGACATATGTTCTCTTTATTTTTTTTTTAATTAGGCCTTCCTGTGCTATATAGCTATGTAGCATTATAATGTAGTAATTGAAATATTTATCTAGAAACTGCCCAGGTTTAGAGACAGGGTCAAAGAACAGCTGTGGATAAAGATAAGGCAGAGGAACTAAGTATTTTTATGTTCAAAATAACTTATTATTTTAAGTATTACATACTATTTGAAATGTATAAGTATTCAAAACTTTATAGTTATTCCAATTTAACATCTAATTGGACATAGTCTATCTTTTTTTTTTTTTTTTGCGGGTCTGGGGATGGAACCTGGGAGCATTTGACCTCCAAGCTATACCCCCTGCCCTAGTATTTTTGTTCTTTAATTTGAAACTGGGTTCCACTGAGTTGCGGAGGGCCTCACTAAGTAGCTGAGGCTGTCCGCGAACTGCCATCCTCTGGTCTCAGCCTCCTGGATGCTGGGATTACAAGTGTGCGCCACCATGCCCGGCTCTATAATTTCTTTGTCATGTGACTTCTTAAAGTATAAGTGTCTGCTGTTACTATATGTGGACGGAATTAGTATACTCTTTAAAATGTAGACTTTTCTTCTCTTTTTACAGGAATAGAATGGCACATAGTTAAAACAGGGATGTTGCAATAGTTTCTTTTTAAAAAAATATTTGTAGGCTAAAAACTAGAAGCTATAAAAACACATTAATTTTAAGATTAAAATGATAGATATATATTTAAAGTGTTCACAAATATGGACTTTTAACAGTAAGGCAAAAGAAAGCAAAAGTGTTTAACTTATTATTTTAAAATGAACACTGTTGACCTAAGTTTATCCATTAATCAAATAAATGTAAGACAGGTATTTGAGATCTTATGGAAAAACATGAGAAGGGTTCTGTCAAGGATGCTCTGAATTTGACCTGAGGTATAAATCTCTAAGGATACGTAAGTATCCAATGCTCATGCATTCTCAGTGTCAAGTATATTTTTCACATACTCAAATCCATTTACCTATTACATATAATTGTGCCTCATACATAACAAAATATTTCAGGATGATTCTAGATTCCACTTAATTATTTTAAAAATGTTAGGGTTGCTGACTTCTTCATGAATCTAGTTTCCTTGGACTCACTCAACTTCTCCTTAAGATGGAACGGCACTGATATAGCAGATACTTGATACCTTAGACACAAGCAAAATAGACACACATCAACAATAGCCCCTGGACCCTAGATTATGATTTTTCCTTACGAACGCTTGTGACTTTTCTAAGAAATGGTGACTTTATTTCCTTTCTCTACATTGCAGTTCTACAAACTAAGATTCTCTTGTTCATAGAACTCTTTGTTTGCATTTTTTTTTTCGTCCACTTAACAGTTTAAATTTAAATGAATGTATTAAACTCCTATGAATAAATGCACTTGGGATTGTTAACCTTTTAAATTAGTGTTTTAATTATAGAGAATAATGGGTTTATATGTACCCCCTCCCCCATTACATTACTATCCCCTTTCCCTTGATCAAATTTATCTTCTTTAATAGTCTTCTGCAATTTGGGTTTTAGGTGTAGAATTATATCTGTGAGATTAAACAACCTCACCAATAATTAGAAATTAAAAGTTAAATAGCACAGAACTTTTAAACCATAGAAAATCTTGATTTTAGAAAGTAGCTATCTCTTTTCATGAGTTTTTCATAGGTCTGACATTTGCTTGTATCAGCACAAATATAAAACATGTACCCTGTCTACTATGTTTTCATATATTTTACAAAGAGGCAGTGACCAATGGGGCAAATAAGTATTACATTCATACTCTTGTCATTTCCTTCTCCACATAATGCTACATAGGGTTGTTCTTCCTATTTAGGTGAAATTTCTTCAGCATTCACCTAAATTCTTATTCTTATAATTCTTTCTCATTTGGACACACTTTTTTTTTCTCATGTTTTTGCAGATTGTTATTTGTGGGAAGTGAACACAAGCATCTCTCAAATTACTGCCAGTCATGCTTTCTTCTTATGTGTGTACAGTGTACAGTGTACAGTAAATGAATAGGTGAAGCTTGGTTCCTTAAGACATCAATTTAGCCTTGTACCTTGTTCCAGAGGCCACCTTTGTTTTACGGGCTTTGTTTGCTATAGCCATAGAGGTCAGGTGACCTCAGCATGTGCTAGTGGTGGTGGGGGGTTGAAATGGCAGGATCAGGATGATGATACTAGAATATCAGAGGGAGAAAGAAGAAAGTGTGTCAGATAAAAATGGCAAGACTGAGAGCAGATAACGTGGAGGACATAGTGTCACTAGGAACGTCAAGAAAAGCTGAAAAGACCATGTAAACAGCTCTCAGCAGTGATCAGGACTTCAGGATCATTTTAGGTTCAGGATTCACAGAGGAACAGGGGTGAAAAAAAAATCTACTTTGAAAGAGTAGTTTCCTGACACATCTCAGAAAAACTAATATTGTCTGCTTGAGTGATAAAATTGCTAATATCTTTCAATTTGTCAACTACATACTTTTTGAGAGTGAGAGATTCCATATGAGTCTTTCAAGCTCCCATACTTATTTATAAAATCCAGTGTGTTCCTAAATGACTTGGTATTACTGGAGTACTATTTAGGACATTATTTTTATAAATAAAATGTACATTTTTTTTTTACCTGAGTGATTGGTTCTGATTAAAGCTGGCACATTCACAGTGACTTTTCTTTTTTTCTGAAGGACCCTCTGTTTCACCTGGAATCACACAGATCTGAGAGAGGAAGGGGCAGATGTCCTTTTGACCCCAGCTCCTCCTTCATCTCCACTTTAATTGGTAATTATCTTTGCTGCAGACATCAGGAGGTAGTCGTATTGATTTCGAAACTTACTTTTCAACTTCAGTACATTCTTTAGTATTTCTTTATATACTTTGCCTTGTCATGTGTGGTTACTGGTGCTGGGAGCTACAATATTAGGTTTCAAGCCATGTGAATTTGAGCAATTTGGCTCTGAAAAAGTGCATATGCTTTGAAGTATGTGTGTCTCATCTTGAAAAATTGTCACTTAATACCAATATAAGATTTTTGTATGGTGCCATTTATTGTTCACAAAATGCAATTACATGACTTCTTCATGAAAATTTATCCAGAGAAATTTAACTAGTTTAACAAATGTTAATTCTTTACGTTTCAAGTACTTTGTGAATATGGGGACCTTTGAATCTTCTTTGAGTACCATCTTCTGTTATCCATAAATTTTGGCAAAACATCATCTTGATTGAGAATTGAAAATTTATTTTCCTAAATTCTCATTAATATGAAATAAAAATTATAGAGGCTAACCAGCTTAAAGCATCACTAGATGTTTTAATGTTTGATCCAACTAAATTAGGCGAGGAACTTCACTTAAGACACAATGAAGCACCATACCTTTTCTTTCTCTTTTATATTATTTGAGGTTGAAAAATGGCAAACTTGTCAAATATCCCAGCATTACAATTATAGGGACATACAAAAGTTCCAAAGCATAAAATTCAAGATAGCAATACCTGACTATTCACATAGAGAATAACAAAAATGATTCTGTTTCCTCAGTATTGAGAACTTCTGCAATAGTACAGTACAGATGTGCAAGGTACTATACATTTGCAATAATTACCTAGGAATACTAGCCCATTTCATACTAGCTTATTTTACACTAGAAAGTACAAAATAAGATACAGCCTTCTTTTTCTAAACAAACCAATGAAACTTAAAACTTCTCACTGCTGATTAATCAGAACATGCCATCCTTGATTTTAAGTTGATACAGTTTTGACTAGCTACTGGGTATGCTTGAAAATCTGTGTTCCCTGAGCTTATTCTAGAAGTGATTTTGATCGACCTTGCATTCTGCTCCCTCTACTCACCTACCCTGATCTTGGTACTCAGGTACAAAAAAAAAATGTTTTGTAGAAATACTGGTTTATAAAGAAAAATAACGTAAATAGCTTTATTAATTAGAAAAATTTGACATCTAATTCACAATTTAAAAGGGCTGTACAATGATAATTTTTCAAAGCAACTCAGTTTGGGGGGTCTTAAATAAAGAGATGCAATATTTTTAAAGAATGAGTAATTTAAGTGACACATGCCTATAATCATAGTACATGGGAGGCTGAGATAGGAAGATCAGAGGTTTGAGGACAATCTCAACAATGTACAAGACTCTCAGCAAATTAAAAATAAAAAACCTGTTTAAAAAAAAAAAGGGCTGGGATGTAGATCAGATGTAGAATGTCCCTGGGTTCAATCCCAAGTAACCCCCAAAACAAAAAAATTTAAATAAAATTACTATGTGTGTATGTACAAACAGTATAAAGAAAACTGACTTCAAATATGAAAATAGAATTGTCTAAGTCAATTTAGACTTAGCAGGAATCAAAACATTAGGAATGACAATTTAGGTGAATGCCAGATCCATAAATAATAGAAATGACAAAGGAATTGTCAGGATATGAATTAAAATGAGTATATTTGATAAATCACCCATCTTTTTCTAAAGTTTTTAGTGAGTTTTATCTTCATAGATACAAGATTCGTGTATGTCTATTAAAAGACTTTCTCATCTTTCTCTTACCATGTAGTCTGTTTCGCAAAATTGGCCCCCTACAAATATTGCCTGAATATAATACTCACTGAGGAACCTAACACACACACACACACACACACACACACACGCACGCACGCACGCACGCACGCACGCACATGCACACACTAAAATAAAATAAAATTTGAAACATTTCTCATCAAAATAAGAAGATTTTGGAAGTTGAAAATTACTCAGCATACACTGTCTCTGTAGTGAAATTCTAAGAATATTGGAAGAAAAGACCATTTTTGACATTTTGTTTAAATGGGGAGAAATGATTGCTACATCTACCCTGCCACTCAACATTTAGTTTCCCTGGAGCTTATTTATGCATGAGGCCAGAAATTTAAAACTGAAATTTTTAAGAGGGGAAATATTACTGGAGGGACATTTCCAAGTGAGTTTCATGGAACTTCCAAATCAAATTACACTGTGCTGACATGTGAAGTGCTTGCCATCTGGGTGGCTGTTCCATTTATTCAGAAGAGAAATCAAATCAAAAGAGCCCTCCAAGCCAAACAAAAAAGTTATAGGATAATCCCTCCAAAGAGAAGGAATAAAAATATAATTCTTTACATTTATCCACTCGCTTTCATCCCAAAGTACCTTGGAGAGATCGTTCGCTCACTGTGGAAAGGCAGCAGCCACTGGGATGGAAACCCGATAACCGGTGGGAGCCAGAAGCTCTTTAACAGAGAGGAAGTGAAAATAATTCACCCAATTGAAAAGGCAGTAGGAATGTGGGCTGGAAAGATGGAGCTACCTGCGTTGGAATTTGGCAAGCTCTGTGCAGCTTACTCTGACAGGGAAAGAATGTATTAATGTGGTATTTTCTGACCACACATGTTCTGTGCTGCTGGGTTAAAACAAGACTCCACCAAAGAGATGGCCATGATAGATCACTGCTCTCTGTTTCTTTATTAATTATATACCACAGGATGTTTAATGCCCATTCAACTGGAGGCACGTTTAATGATAACAGACTGGGACTGGTAACAGTATTTAGCGAACTATAAGCCCTCAAAGGTGTGAAGGGGGAGGTGTTTGCAAATCAGAGACTACATATTCTATGTAATTTCTTAAATACAAGTTAATTTCAGCTCATTTAAATTCAGTTGATTTACAGTTGTCCAGAGCAAAAGATTACTAAAAATTCAAGTAAATGGCAGATGGAAAACGAATTAGGAAATATACTTAAGTTTATCATTTAACCTAGGAATGAAATATTAAAAACTTACAATGATTTTTTGTGGAAAAAGTTTAAGGGAGTAAAACAAGCTTTTTATTGAGCTGTGTTCTACATACTCAGAAAGTAGTAAACAAAATCATACATTAATTAGGATTGCTCTCTAAATGCCACTATTTATTTATTTATTTATTTATTTATTTATTTATTTATTTATTTATTTTTCAGCTCTGGGGATGGAACCCAGGGGCATTTGACCTCCAAGCACATCCCCTGCCCTATTGTTTTATTCTTGATTTTGAAACAGGGTCTCACTAAGTTGCAGAGGGCCTCACTAAGTAGCTGAGGCTGAAGTAGCGGAAGCTGTCGGTGAACCGCGATCTTCTGATCTCAGCCTCCCAAATGCTGGGATTACAAGCATGCGCCACCATGCCTGGCTTAAATGCCACTTTATAGTAACATATTTTATCTTGGTGGTGTACACATCAGCTCAGTCTCAAGTAAAATATTTCTATAGTGTTAGCTAACTGCTCTCCTTAGTGTGCTTACTATATTTAAAGTGATTGATATATTTAAATACCATATTTAAAACAGTTCTAAGTAACTACCTATGTAATAAAAAAGCATTACAACATGGTTTTTAAAAAATAGTCTGTTGAAGCAATGACTTTTTAAACAAAGTGAATTGCTGTATTACTCACCTATGCCTTTCAAATTATCCAAAGATACTTAGCACTTAACTTGCCAAGTGAAATTATAAGTAATTGTTTCCTGGATTTGAACCAAATCAAAATTTAGGTAATATTTTCTTTGGGTCCTATATTATTTTGCCCAGGTTGAAAGTATTTTATCTGGCTCTTTCCATCAGCACTATTTTTTTTTTTTTTTTCTTTCTAAAACTTAGATAAATTTTATTTTCTTTTTTTTTCATGATTTTCTTCATTTTGACTGTATTGCCTTCTTATTTTTTTTCTTTTTTTTCATATTTATTTTTAATTGGTGCACTGTATTCATACATCATAGTGGGATACATACTTTTGTAGACATACATGCACACATTGCCCAGTCAGCCCCCACCCGATCCCCACCCCGTTCTCTCCCTATCCCCCCCTCCTATGCTTGGCTTAGTAGTTGACATCTAGTATTATAGCAATTTATCCAAAATTAAAAATGATAATCTCTCATAACAGTTTCATTTGTCTGATACCAAGCTTTTGATGACTTAAAGATAACATTTCAATATTTCTTTTTGCTTTCTTTCTTACCAGAGAATCTATTTTTTTCTATTTTTTAGGTGAAACTATCATATATTTATATATTTATTTTTCAGAAAAAAAATCTATCCTAATATGGAATATGGACTCTAGGTACCCACATCGATCTTGAAAAAGAACAAAGCTAGAAGATATATATTTTGTGATTTCAAACCATATAAAGCTACAATAATTGAAACAGTGTAGTACTATTCTAAAGGCAGATATATAAACCATTGGAGTTAAATAAAAGCCTAGAGCTAAATTCTTCCATCTATTGTCAAGTTATTTTTGACAAGGTTTCCACAAACATTTGGTGGTGGAAATAATAATTTTTTAACTAAATATTGTTGAAACATAATAATTACATGGAAAAGAATAAAATTGGACCCTTACCTAATCCCATATACAAGTATTAACTCAAAATAGATAAAAGACCTAAATATAAATCTTAAGACTATAAACTTTTAGGAGAAAATCTGGGTCATAAAACCTCAAAACATTGAAATTGGCAGTGATTTCTTGGTTATGATTTCAATGGCACAGGCAACAGAAGAGTATACAAACTCCCTAAAAAATAAAAAACATATTGTATATCCAAAGACAATGTAAACAGAGTTAACAGTTACTAATAGAATGGGATAAAATATTTCCAAATGCTATATCTGAAGGTATATTAATATTCCAACTAGAAATCCTAAAAATTAACAACAATAAAGGCAAACAATACAACTTAGAGATAGGTAAAAGACTAACATAAATAATGAATCTCCACAGATAACCAGTCTTAGTTGTCTGTTGGATGGGAAATCTTGTTTCTCTGGTTCTGGTGTGTGTTACCTATTTCTTCTTTGTAGTTAATCTCTTTGAGTATTTTCTCTAGTGCTGGTTTTGAAGACATAAATTCCTTCAGTTTCTGTTTGTCATGGAAGCTTCTTATTTCGCCATCTAATTTGATAGAAAGTTTTGCTGGGTAGGAAATTTTTGGCTGGAAGTTTTTTTCTTTCAAAATTGGGAATATGTTACTCCAAGCCCTTCTGGCTCTCATGACTTGGTTTGGGAAGTCTGGAGTGATTCTAATTGGTTTGCCTCTGAATGTCACTTGGCCCTTTGCTTTTGTTGCCTTTAAGATTCTCTGCTTGGCTTCCACATTGGTCATTTTGACAATTATGTGGCGTGGGGATCCTCTTCTCCGATCCTGTCTAAAGGGAGTTCTATAAGTTTCCTGGACCTGCGTATCGACCTCTTGCTCTATGTCTGGAAAATTTTCTGCTATTACTTCCTTGAAGAGATTGTTGATCCCTTTAGTTTCACTTTCTTTTCCCTCCTCTATTCCAATTATTCTTAGGTTAGCTCTCTTAAAATGGGCCCATATTTCTTCAATATCAGATTCCTGCTGTCGGATATTTTTTCCTAGATTAGAAACTATGCGTTCATTTTTGGAATGATCATCTTCTAAGAGCAAGATTCTGTTCTCCATGTGGTCTAATCGGTTGTTTGTGCTTTGAATTGAGGCCTTTACTTCATTAATTGCATCCTTTATCTCTTTTTGGCTCTCTCTGAGTTCTTTTCGAAGCACCTCTATTATTTCTACAGTTATTTTCCTGATTTGATCTTCTAGAAATCTCTGATTTTCTGTTTTATCGGGTTCTGATGTTGTGGGGTTGTGAGCATTAATTGCTCCAGTATTATTCCTCTTTCCCATGATTTCGGAAGTTTGTGCCTTTTCTGGGTTCTTCCCTTGGGTCACTATGACTTCACTTAAGGTGCTCTGGATCTCGAGTCAGTAGTATCTCAGACCCCACTACTCCTTTACTGGGTTTTATCACAGAGTCTCCGACCCAGAGAGTCGATAGAGGCTGCTTTAGACCGTGGGGGGTGCCAGGTTGCACGTTCTCCTATGGTGTGATATCACTGCCACCGCCCCTCTCCCACTGGGTCAAGTCCCAGTGAGTACAGTACTGGGATTTCTCCTCTGTGGCCCGCAATTTGACTCACTGTTCTTGAGTACGCAGATGTAGCTGTAGTGAGTTCCGTGCTGCTGCCGCCGGTGGCAATATGGCGCCGCTGCTACGCCCTCGGCTGTTGGGCTGGCGTTTTTTTTTTTTTTTTTTTTTTTTTCCTGGTTTTGATTTCCACTCTGAATCCCTGCAGCGTGTGCTGAGCTCAGACACTGGGAGCTTTAGATGTCCTCTGCGCCGAGAAATCCCACCTGGCTGTTCCGCAGCGGCTCCCCTTGGCTTGCTGTGGCCGTCCCGTGAATTCGCCGGCAGTATGGCGCTGCTGCCGCGTCTGCAGCGTCTGCCGCGTCCTCAGGCGTGAGGATATCCTCTGTGGCTCTGTTCTCAGTCCGCTTCCTCTCTGGAGCCTGGTGATTTTTTGTTTCTCTGGTGATGTTGTTTTCTGGCTTTGAAAGGCGCTGATTTTGTGGTAATGGATATTTGTTGTTAGCGGGGCTCTTAAGCCCCGCTTTTCTCGGTCGCCATCTTCCCGGAAGTCCAGCACTATTTGATGCAATATTATGACATTCTTATTAAGTTGATCATGCCTTCAGTAGCCTTAGATTCCCTTATCTTTTCTCTTTTTTTTTTTTCTTCTTTTCATTTTATTTTACCCCCCAATTATCTTACCAGGTTTGGGTGTATCTTGATTGGACCATACCTGAAGTCCCTAAGTTATGCTGAGATAACCAGTATATTCATTTATTATATGCATAGAGGTTATTATTATAAAGATGTGTATAAATGCACAAACACAGTGTGAGACTATAATATACCAATAAAAGTATATTTTAAAAAGATATGTGTTTAGAGAAAATGTTTGGAGGAAAACCATTCTGTCTTGCCATCTACCTTTTCAAAGTTTGCTTTGAAAATGTTAGCTGTTCCTGAAACACATTTAAAGATGCTTTTTAAGTTAAATACTTATTAAACTTTATTTCAACAAGTAACCAGCTTTAATAATTTAGAGTAACTGAAATTTTCTTTCTATATTTCTTTTTTCCCATGTTGCATTTTTTATCAGCAAATAAAACTACAAAGTTTACAGGTACTGTAATTTTGTTTCCAAGCTTTTTAAAAATTATTAGTCCTTCGTAAATATGTATCTCATTACTAATTCTATCAATTAAAATTTATTCTGCTTGATTAAAAAGAGTTTGACTACATCTAGGGAAGATATAGGTGATTATTTCAAGTTTTAACATTAAAATATGTTAAAATAAATAATTATTTCCCTTTAATTAACTATATTTATCTTCATGACAGAATTATGAATGAATACGCTTCCAACAAAATAAGACTTAATATATATTTAAATAAATGAAAAAATTCAAATTAATTATATATAACATTATTATTATTATTATTATTATTATTATTATTATTATTAGTGGTGGTACTGGGGTTCCTGAAAACCCTTCTACCTCTGGGCTATACTTCCAGACCTATTTTATATTTTTTATTTGGAAACAGGGTCTCTTAAGCCAGCGAGGCTGGCTTTGAACCTGTGCAATCCTCCTGTCTCCACCTCCCAAGCACGGGGATTACAAGCTTGTGCCACCACGCCCAGCTTACACATATCTTTTTAAAATTTACTTTTATTGGTGCACATAGTCTCACATTGTGCTTGTGCATGTATACGTCTTTATAATTATAACCTCTACACATATAATAAATGATATACTGGTTTATTTCTTGAATTTACCCCAGCTGTACAGAAATGCAGACTTTAAGTATTCTCTCATTACAGTCTAACCCTAAAGAATATCCAGTAGAATACCCCTGGGTTCCATCCCCAGACCCGCAAAAAAAAAAAAAAAAAAAAAAAAGAGAGAGAATATCCAGCTTCTGGCCACAACTGCTGGTCTCTAAGGAGCTACTTGAGCTCTGCTTATGGTTTTCTGAACATAAAAGAAAAAAATTAAAGGAAACAAAAAGCCACGCTCTTCAAGTCCTCATTGATATTCTCTCCCTTAAGAATCTGATTTGACCATGATAGCAAAAATGTCACTGGTCTGCCACAAACTCATAGTACAGAATACCAGCAGATGCAGACAGATTTAAAACATTTTATTTCTTTTATATTCCAGAAACTAGCTGCTTACAGTTAATAGCTAACACTAGTCATTTGTAAAAAAAAAAAAAAAAAAAAAAGACACAGAAGATCAAAAACCAAAATACCCAATAAAATCTATGTTCTTCCCGGTTTCTTTTAACATCACAAGCAGAAAATCTGAGCAGGAATGATGGAATATATGGATCAGTCTCATCCATCCTAAATCCCCGTGCATTTTATTTTTCTTTTCAGTTATGCATGTCGTAGTCATTCTTGCAAAGTAGTACTTCCAAAGTCAAATAATTTTCTAACAAAGTTATAGAGTTCAGTTTTAAAGTGAATCAGTTAAGTTTGTCTTTAGCCATATTCTAATCCACAAGACAAATATGTTTCACATTATTTTGAATTGTAGACTACTTATTCACAACATAAATAAGAGAAATGATTGAATAAAACAAGATAAGGAGGTTATGGATAATTGCTTTGAAATTTTCTTGATAGATAATTAAATACTTGCATTCCTACATGATGAATTCAAAATTCAGATAATTTAAAGTCCATGAACAAAACTCTTGATAGATTTTATTAAATATTAAGGCAGTAAAATAAGTTTAATTAAAACTTAAAGTTTATATTATAAAACAAAGAGTTGTATACAAAATTATCTTAATTATATTTACCTTACAATTATTTACAGTGGATTTGCTTTTATGTATTACTTAGAATCATATGATTATCTTTTTTTCTTTCTTGAAGTTTAGTGGACATACAGTCTTTCAATCACAAAATTATGTCCTTTGTGGTTGTTCATTGAGCACCTTCTGTATTCTAGACATCAGTGAGTCAAAATGTCAAGCAAGTAACAAGTCAATTAAAATGCAATAGGATGCTGGGCGTGGTGGTGCACACTTCTAATTCCTGCGCTTGGGAGGTGGAGACAGGAGGATAGTGCAGGTTTGAAGCCAGCCTCGCTGGTTTAAGAGACCCTATTTTCAAATAAAAATGTAAAATAGGTCTGGGAGTGTAGCCCGGAGGTAGAAGGGTTTCCAGGAACCCCAGTACCACCACCACCACCACCATAATAATAATAATAATAATAATAATAATAATAATAATATAATAAAATATAATAGGATGATCAGTGTGCTAAGAATAAACATAAGGACTATGGTGTTACATAACCATCTAAGAAGATTCACCTAAGAAGAATCATCTAAGAAGATTCTGGTTAAGGAAGGCCATGTAGAATAAGTGGGTGATGGAAAGGTTAATAGGAGTTAGATGAGAAGGGAGGTACAGAATACTAGGGGAAAGAATAGCAGAGAGAATATAAAAGCTTAGCAGATTCAAGAAAATACAGGTAGGTCTCTCTGATATCATAGATAACCAATATTTGAGATATTGAATGGTTTTGTCATGGCCAAATGGCAGATTTTGAGTTGGGGACTTAGTTTTCTAGCTCTCTGATGCAGAATTATCTACACTATTCCTTTATCTATATATAGAGAATATTATTGAGCATAACCATAAATTACATTCCATTGTCAAAATACCCTGTAAGTGTGTGTGTTTTTTAAACTATAACTGTGCTTGGCCCTCTAAAATTACATGACATTATTTGCCATCAGAATTCCATAATATAACAATAAAAATAATACAGAGCATAAAGGTTCATTTGTTTATATTCAAAATATCAAAGCAGATTAGTTGCCAATTAACTCTATGGCTAAGATAATAAATTTATTAAATATCATATCTCCACAAATACATAAAACTAAATTCTTGGGTAGGTCTGCTATTATAATTGATATCCTAAAACATATTTCAGCCCTTATATGAAACTTGTTTTCTTTTATAACTTATGAAAACATGACTTGTTGGATATTACATTTGTATTCTGTAAAATGTCAAAAGATTTATTGCTATGAGTTTTTTTGTACCTAAGATTCTATTGTAATTTACTATTTTTAATATATATTTCCCTTGTTTTTCTTAGGGAAGTATTTTGCCGAGCATAATTATCTGTTTTACCATGACCTTATTTTTCTCTCACATTGATAATAAGATATGAAAGGTGAATCTTTTTCTCCTGAGGAAAAGCTTCCAGCAGGAGTGTGTTTCCAGCAGAAACACATTTGGTTCAGTTTACATAACATATAGCTTTTAGCACCTGTCTTATTTCTTTGAAGTTTTAAGTCATACAATTCATATTGTGTTATTTGAATTGATCACAAATGATTTTCTTTTATCTTAGTACAAAAAGGAAAATTGGGTAAAATTGGAAATAAACCATCTTTTCTTTTGTGCAGATAACCTGCCGGGGTATATTATTTGGTATCCTAGGGCTGCCATCTAGTGGCTCAGTTGAATTCTTGTTTGTTATTCTGCAGCATGGATTAAAACAAGTAGAACTTCAAAACAAAGCTCTAAATGGAGACAAATGCAGTAAAATTACGGCATCAGAATATAAAGACTATATTACAATAACAATAATAGTTTTAGCATATTTTAAGAAGTTAAACTATGCAAAGGTTAAAATTTAATAGAAAGCTGTTGTGATTTTTAAAAAATCTGTTTATACAAATTATGCATTAAACATCAAGCCCAGATCAAACTAGAAAAATAAATTATATTTGAAATAATTTTACATGGTGTCCTTTATATTTAAATAAAAATACAATTCAACTACAATAAATAAAAACAAAAGTATCAAAAGTCTTATTTCAATGAAGCTCTTTGTCATTTTATTTTGGAGTACTGGAAATTGGACCCAGGGGCATTCTGCTGTCAACCTACACCCACAGTCCTTATTATTTTTTATTTTGAAACAGGTTCTTGCTAAGTTGCTGAAGGTCTTGATTAATTGATAAGGTTTGCCTTGATCCTGAGATCCTCCTGTGTCAGTTTTCAAAATATTGGAATTACAAATGTACACCATCATGCCTGGCTTCACTCTGCTGTGTTAATAGTCAGTTGAATCTTTTATGGGTCAACTTGTGCCAGAATTGATGATTTCCAAGTGCTTTTAATCTCTCCAGCCTGATTCTTTTTTATCAACATTCAAGCAGTACAAACTAAATCCCAGGTTTTATATTCTTAACCACTGAGTACATTTTTGTATCAAAAACATACTTTATATATAGATATAACATTTCTGATGAAGACAGAATTAATTGGCTCTGCTATACATTGTTTTTCTTATTTCTACTACCAAAGAATATGTTATGCTTAGATAGTCTGAAAAAATTTCCCTATCAATTAAATTTCAAGTCCAGATTTTATATCTTTATTTTTTCAGTTATTATTTTTCCTATTATCACACCTCTCACTTAGCCTCTGTTGAAGATACAGGTTGAATTCAACAAATACATTGCATTTTAAAATGTATTTTCTGGAGACATTTTTATATATAAAGAAAGTTGAAAGACTAAAACAAACACCTGGGTACTTTTGCCTTGATTCGGTGACTGTTGAGCTTAGGCCACCTTTGCTCTTTCTTCTTTCTCTCTCATAAAAATATAATTTAGATGTGAGTTCCTTTGTGGAAAACCTCAATTTTATTTATGTGTACACTGTATAGTTTTAAAATATTCGTAGTGAATTTTATAAACAACAAAAAACTTATTTAGAATTGCTTTTCTTTTTGAAATGAAAAATAACTTATTATAGTACTACTTCTGAAAGCTTATTTTCCTTTAAATCTTTGAGTCAAATTTAAATATTAAATCTTCATCAATTTTTAAATCTGGTATAGCAAGAGCAATTATCACTACATTTAAAAAATGAATACTTAACTAACTTAAAAATGAATTTTCTTACAAATTGTCTTGTATTTGTTTATAAATCAGATGAATTATATACTTGCTTAAACATTAAATCATAAAATTATGTTTAATTTATTGAATTTTGTAAATATTTAAGAAACTTATAGAAAAACATTTTAAAATTTCGAGACTAGTTTTAAAAATCAGATAAATGAAATTTATAGGTAAGAAGCCCAAGTTCTTTTAAATTCTGTTTTTCATATTTGGTCAAATTCATATACATATACTATTGATAATTCTTATTATAAAGTTAATTATACAGTTTGATATATTAAATTGGAAGTACAATTAATTGGAATTATTTTGTTAATACTTTCAGTAACATTTCAAATATTCAGGACTCAAAGAAACGTCAATATTGGACAATACAACAATTGTCTTTGTATTATTTTATTTATTTATTTATTTATTTATTTATTCATTCATTTATGACACTGGGGATTAAACCCAGAGAAATTTTACTCTTATCTACTCCCCTAGACCTATTTTATTTTATTTTTTGGTACTGCTGATGGAACCCAAGGGTATTGTACCTCCAAGCTACACCCCCAGCCCTATTTTTTAGTCTTTTTATTTTGGAAACAGGGTCTCACTGAGTTGCGAAGGGACTCTCTCAGTAGCTGAGGCTATCCATGAACCACAGCGTGCGTGGTTCATACTCAGTAGCTGAGGTGCCCATGAACCACCATGTCTGGCTCCTAGCCCTTTTGGTGTTTTGATTTGAGACATGGTCTCCCTGGGTTGTTGAATCTCACTACTCTCTGAGGCTGTCCTTAAACCTGTGCTCCTCCTGTCTCAGTCTCCCAAGCACTGGGATTACAGGTGTGCACCTCCTGGCATACATCACCCCCAGCTTCTATATTTATTTCTGAACTTGACCATTGTTTTATAACACCCATTAAAATAATTTTACCACCCTAAACTGTGGTTGCTACTTCCAGGAATCTGCTGTTATCATTTGCTTCTTGCCCAGAGCTTTTTGCCTGCAACAGGACACCTGGGCTTTGATTAATTTTTATAGCCATGCTGAGAAAAGAGGATTCCAAATCTTTATTCTTGGGAAGCATTGATCATTTTGGGATTCAGGTTATACCTTTATTTTTTCTATGTATTTAAAAAATAAATTTACTGCTTTTTTTATGCTACTTTGAATGTCCTTATTTCAACCTACAAAGACATGTTGCCAATTCTTGAGACCCTGTATGCATCTGTGTAATTCCTGGATCTGATTTTAGTCTCTGAACTCTACCACATGTTGCAGCTAACATCCCTCAGTGACTCCATTGTCTGCCTGATTACATCCTGAGCTCTTTTTATGTCCTTCCAAACTCAGCCATACACATGCAAACTGAATGACAACTGATTGGATTAGATACAGCTTTGGCCAACTTCGTAGTTCCCACAGTAAAGTCATGTTAACGGCAACAGTTTCTTGATATAAAAAGGTTTGGAGTTAGCTGACTAACATATAATAACTGTATTAGTAGTAACAACAACAATAACAAATCTTTGATGATATTAAAATTAAAAGAAATTTAGGAAAATAAAACGAACCCGGAATGTTTACAAAAATGACATCTTAGTATTTGCCAGCTACTCTTCCAATTGCTTTGCCCTTAACTCTATTGAGTACTACTTATTTTCCTACTTATAAAAGAAGAAACTGGGGCACAAGGAAGTGCAAGCAGATTCACACAACTAGTAAGTGGCAGAGCCAGGATTCAAGCCCTCTAGCTCATGCTCTTCATCTATGCATTGATGTCACGAGGTTGGTCGATTATGTATTAACACTGGGTGTGTTTAATGTATTGTGGTTGATACTTAGTCTTCAGATCAAGAAACAAATCCATATTTGTAATTGATGTGTCTGTGTAGGTAGTGAATTGTTCACTGGGCTCTACAGCGATTACTGGGGCAGAGATGCTGCCATTTTCCGGAGCATGGGGCGCCTGGCCCACATCCGCACGGAGCATGACGATGAGCGCCTATTGAAAGGTAGGATGGATGCAGAAAGTACAAAGGGAGATAAAAATGGAAAAAAAATCCAGAATTTATGTATTACATCGCCACTTTGATAATAACAACATAAATATATATGACATAAACATAAATTTTAGTATGTTTTACAGCAATATTCTTGAGTTAAAATATGTTGTTTTATATCAGAAAAGGACTGGTTTAATTATAAAACCAATTTACCTTCATACCAACCCTTAAAAGCCAAGATTTATATGAAAAAAAGCAAAAGTATGGAAAGTGGAAAAATCCATCATTCATTAGGTTGTGTTACTCTTATCAATGGATATAATTTCTAGTGAACTGATTGCTTTGCTTTGCAGTAGAGTCAATAGCACTTTAGGAAAACCTTAGGAGGAAGGCCACTAAGCCATTCACTGAAATAGAAGTCTTTGTAAGGAAACTTTTAAAAATTTTGTTACACTAATATATATAGAAGCTAAAACATCATTTTATGATGAGTATCTTCATAGTTTTCAATTTTTTTATCTTTAAAATGTATGATCATTATACTTATTATATTATCATTACAATATATTACATACCTTCATACCATTTACTCAGATTCCTTAGATTTTAAACATGAACACTTAAGCTTCCCATTTTAAACCTAAAATTATCCTCCATGTGTTAGATTTATAGATAATTTATGCATTAAAAATAAGTAATGATAGATTATTTACTTTGAAATACTACTTATATTTACATTCACTTTTTATATAAATGGGAGGACAATTTATGAGGATTAACTTCAAGGTGTTCAACCTCTACCTTCAATAATGCACGTTAAATCTGTAATGCATGTGGGTCAAACTGTTTTTTCCTATTATGTTCAAATTAAATTTTTCTAAATATATATATATATATATATAGTCTTTGGTGGTACTGGGAATGGAACCTAGGGGCATTCTTCCTCTGAGGTACACCCCTAGCCCTATTTTTAGTCTTTATTTTGAAACAGGTTCTCACTGATTTGCAAAGAGCCTCACTAAGTAACTGAAGCTGTCCACAAACCAAGATCCTCTTGTCTCAGCCTCCCGATTGCTGGGATTACAAGTGTGTGCCACCATGCCCAGCCCTAAATTCATATTTTTAAAGTGTCTTAATTTACAAATAAAGGAAAACAGCTTTTTGTGATTTTTGGTTAAAATTTTCAAAAAACCATTAAGTTATAATTCGATTTTATAATTTGATATTTTATGTAATATAATTTGAATGTATAATTTATTAGGATACTTACTTTTGTTATTATATCCCTTTCACTTATCCTTCCATTTTTTTTACTTTTACAGAACCAAAATTTGTAGGTTCTTATATGATTCCCGACAATGAAGACCGAGATGACAACAAAGTGTATTTCTTTTTCACTGAGAAGGCCCTGGAGGCAGAGAACAATGCTCATGCCATATATGCCCGGGTGGGGAGGATCTGTGCGGTGAGGCCATGCTGCTGTCCCCTTGGCTTGGTTCTCTCAAAACCTAAGGCCAGGCCTTTGTCACAGATTTGTAGTAGATTTCCACTTTAAATATGTACTAGTATTCTGTAGGCATTTCCAAAGTACACATTTCCTAACCAAACTTTATTCTTCAAATCTATAAAACTTTCATATCTAGTACAAGTTTTATCTAAAATAAGGCTTGTGTTTTGTATGATTTTTCTTCTTATCCATACCAAGAAGAAATAGTCCATAATTAGTCTGTATTTCTTTCCACATAGACATTTGAGTTCTTTGTGTGTGTGTGTGTGGGGGGGGTCTGGGGATGGAACCCAGGGGCATTTGACCTCCGAGCTACAGCCCCTGCCCTAATTTTTATTATTTATTTTTTGAAACCGGGTCTCACTGAGTTGCAAAGGGCCTCACTAAGTAGCTGAGGCTGTCCACGAAGTGCGATCCTCCAGGTCTCAGCCTCCCGAATGCTGGGATTACAAGCATGCGCCACCACGCCCGGCTTTTGAGTTCTTTTTTAAAATGAATTTAACAGAAATCTGTTTTTTCTTCAGTTTTCAGTCCAAATAATGTACATAATCATTATTTATGTATATAACCATTATATGTATAACACCTATATATATGTATATATATATATATATATTTACATATATGAGCCATATAGCTATCTATATATCTATCTGTATATGGTTGAGTCTATAGAAAAATAATCTGTAATTTATTAATATTTAAACAAGTTGTTTGGGAACTCAAGCCAATTGTAGTAGCATATATTGAGATAGTGATAATAATATTGCAAATGTAAAGTTACTTTGGCATTTAGGAATAAATTTAAAAAACTTATCTATATACACATATGTATGTATGTATTATCTATGTATATTGTGTATGTGCTGTGTGCTTATATATAGGTACATATTTATATTGTGTGTATAGATATATATTTATATTGTGTGTATTTCAAGCTTTCTTTACTAAAGGAAGAAAATGATTGGCCTGTTCACTAAAATAGACAAATTATTTGGAAACAAAATAATCAAGTTTACTGTATTATAAAAGTCGTTTGTTTAAGAGAAACTACTGTGCAATTTTAGTACTTAGAAAATATGTTTAATGTACCAGAGTAAAAGTACAACGACAAGACAGAATGTGCAAATCTAAACACACACACACACACACACACACACACACACACAGGGAGTTAACTGTATCATACTATTTGAAGATTATGCTAAAATTTTCTACTTAAATAAAAAAAGCCATAATTCCAGACATCTGCACGTTAATAATATTAAATGTGCTGTTGGAAAAGTTCTTCAGGGATCTAGTTACCTGTTTTGTTTTTCTCACAGAATGATGTAGGAGGGCAGAGAATACTGGTCAACAAGTGGAGCACATTTCTAAAAGCAAGACTGGTTTGCTCTGTGCCCGGGATGAATGGAATTGATACGTATTTTGATGAATTAGGTAAGTATTACTGGAAGAATTAAATTGTATTCACTGTTGTGTATGCTTCTCTATAACTCGTGTTATAGTCTCTGGCACACAAGGAAAGCATGCTTTCTGCAGTATTTGACGTCTGTGTAACTTAAATTTCTGTTGTCATTTTGGCCAGGTTACTTGGTGGGGGAGAGGCGCTGCAGGACACCTATCTCACTTAGTCAGTGCCTCTTGGGCCTTCCCCTAGACCAGCAAAATAAATCACTTTGTTATGACTTGGTCATGCTTGTCTGAGTGCATATAGAAAGTTATGTATGCCTTGCCAGGCGTGTCGGTGCATGCTTGTCATCCCAGCATTGGTGAGGCTGAGAGAGTGGGATTTCGGTTCACAGACAGCCTCAGCTACATAGTGAGGCTCTTTGCCACTCAGTGAGACCCTGTTTCAAAATAAAGTATAAAAAATAGGACAGGGGGTATAGCTCGGAGGTCGAATGCCCCTGGGTTCCAGAAAGAAAGAAAGAAAGAAAGAAAGAAAGAAAGAAAGAAAGAAAGAAAGAAAGAAAGAAAGAAAGAAAGAAAGAAAGAAAGAAAGAAAGAAAGAAAGAGAAAGAGGAAAGAGGAAAGAAAGGGGCCTTAAAATCTATAAACAGCTCTAACCTATGTTACATGAATTATTATGATTATTTTTTGCATGCAAAGAGGGCTAAAAATACTAAGTGATGAAATGGCCTTTTATTTTTCAGAGGATGTTTTCTTGCTTTATACCAGGGACCATAAGAATCCAGTGATATTTGGACTGTTTAACACAACCAGGTAGGTGAGAAATGTATACAGTGAATAAAAATCAATGTAAAACAAAAAAAAGTGTGTCATTTAGACTCCCCTTTGATGGTTTTTATCACCTGGAAAAACTATTGATGTACTTGCCATTTCCTGTATTTTATGTCACCTGTTTCTCTTTGTTCTCCATGATTACTATTATACTTTCATTTATAAAGCCATAATCTAAATCCTGATCCTTATTTTCTTCTTTAATATCACATCAGCATTGTTCTGTGCTCAGTATTCTAATCTATTTTCTCTTTAATATGACAAAATGAATTTTATATAGTTTGTAAGATATTGGTTTAATGCTACAGAATCTGAGATAATTATTTTATTTATCAAGTAAACTTTTCTAAGCTGAGTGTTCAAGGTCTCTATTACCTGTTAGCTACTCATCTTTGGAACTGTTTTCACCTGAGTTCTCCAATGCTTTGTTTTTTGGCAAGATAATACCTTGACAGACTTTAGCATTTATGCTGCCAGTTCTCATATATATATATATATATATATATATATATATATATATATATATATATATATTTAATTTTTTTATCTCTCCTGCCTGAAATGACTTTGTCTTCTGGCACCAATTCCTGTCAATTGTTTTATACTTACCAGTTGCTGTGTCCAAGGAATAGACCTTGATTCCTTGGCACAAAGCACTCTTCTTACTCTTACTACAGTCCATGGAAGTTCCCTCAATTTTTTATTTTGTCTTCTCCCTTATGCCAGTGAATAATTTATTTGTGTTAATAGTAATAATTTACCATCCTTTAGTAACTCAGTGGCTTTATAAGTCCAAGCCATAGAATAATCAGTACAGTTTTCAGTGGGTTAGTTAGTATGATCAGTATATGCACTCCTTTCCCAATGATTGCAGAATGGGTCTTTCTGAGAACTCAAAGACATGATTTTCTTCCATAATTTCCATTTTGATTGTTCAATTGATAAATAAGTGTGTGATAAATGTGTGTGTGTTAGAGAGAGAGAGAGAGAGAGAGAGAGAGAGAGAGAGAGAGAGAGAGAGAGAGAGAGAGAGAGAGAGACACAGACACACCGGCCCTCAGCTATTACCTGACATAAAGGTTGAAATTCAGAGAATGGTGGCCAAATGCTTATTGTCTCTTTAGTTGAAAGACTATCTATACTTTTCCAAAGTATCCCAGGCATTTCCAATTGCTTCAAGGTATGTTATAAAATGTGAAAGTTAATGCCCTAACACAAATGCATAACTGCTATTCTACGGGTGCCTCCTGTTAATAGGGAATACTATATTTACACAGAATTTTACATTTTGCAAAGTATTTTCACAAACATTTATTTTGATTCTCATAATATGGAGGCTGAGAAAAAATGTTCTAATTCATTCAGATAATACCAAATTAAGACATATGGCCAAGTGTTTGAAAATATATTTTTAAAAATACCCTTAATGAGCCAGGCCTGGTGGCACACATTTGTAATCCCAGCATTTGGGAGGCTAAAACAGGAGGATTGTGGTTCGTGAACAGGCTCAGCTATTTAGTGAGGCCCTCTGCAACTCAGTTTCAAAATAAAGAATACAAAATAGGGCTGGGGGTGTAGCTCAGAGGTTAAAAGCCCCTGGGTTCCACTTCCAGTACTGCAAAAAAAAAAAAAAAAATCCTTTTGCAGAAACTGATTTTAAAAGCCTACAGTAAACCTTGCTATAGTTAGTCAACTACTGTCTTTGTCCTCTACAAGAAGGAGTTTTTATTTTTATCCAGAAAATGATTTGGCCGGGCGTGGTGGCACAGGTTTGTAATCCCAGAGGATCGCGCAGGTTCGTAGTCAGCCTCATTGGCTTAAGAGATCCTGTTTCCAAATAAAAAAAAAAAAGGTCTGGGAGTGTAGCCCAGAGGTAGAAGGGCTTCCAGGAACCCTAGTACCACAAAAAAAAAAAAAATGATTTGGAGAATTACTGCTAGTTCTGGAGATGAGGGACCTGAGTTTACAAATTTAAGTGATTTTCTCAAGTTTAATAGATTAAGTCCATTCATCTTTCCACAATACAATAGTTTTTAGTGACCTACAAAAAAATTAAACAAGTATACTAAAGTTTATGATACTTCTAGCTAAACAATAAAAGAACAAAGCCATATATTTTTATGAGACTTTAATTACTTTTCATATTATTCATATACATTGAGAATTCTAACAATATTGGAATAGAAATTATAGCAACATAAATGACATTGTGAGTAAGGGCACACTATTTTGTAGATGAAACAACATAGAGAAGATAATACTTTAAAACCAGCAATGAACTTGTGAATAAATCTTATTTTTTTAGAACTAAGGCCAGATCATCCTTAATAAAAATATAAAAACATAATGTAAGATTTTTTAAAAATCTACCATAAAACAATTACTTTTATCGTGTTAACAGCTCCATTTTTAAGTATAATAAATAGGAAATTAAGAAAATGGTAAGTTTTGAGTTTCAATACTTAAAATATTGCAATAATTAATATTTTTAGTATATTCTGTACTTAAAGGAATTACATATTTTTAACCAAAAGATTTTATTTTAACTATGTATTTTGGAGTACTTGATAAAATGCTGTTTGATGGTTCAAAAATAGTAATTATCGTTTTTTTTTAATTTTCAGTAATATATTTAGAGGGCATGCTATATGTGTCTACCACATGTCTAGCATCCGGGCAGCCTTTAATGGACCATATGCACATAAAGAAGGACCTGAATACCACTGGTCACTCTATGAAGGAAAAGTCCCTTATCCAAGGCCTGGTTCTGTAAGTTTAGTCATTTAATGAAGGAGTCATTTTTAAAAGAGGCTTTTGGAAATATTTTTTTACTGTTTCACTATATATATATATATATATATATATATATATATATATATTATATATATATTATATATAGATATAATCACATTTTGCAATTAAACAACTAAAGAATTCTGTACCTAAAAGTATGCTTTGATGTTGAAGAAAAATTTCCCTTATCAAGTTATATGGTCATTGTTTAATGAAAAGAACATAATCGGTATGTATTATATGTTTTCCTAGTATTATAAAACATATATTATTGTTGTCTTTTGGCTAAGTAATTCCAAATAAATTTTACTTTTAAGGGTACTGATGAACACAGTAACATAATAAAATGAACACTATGTATTTTTTTCCCCCAGCTTCTAGAGAAGAATTAGTATTGTATCAAATTTTGATGCAAGGAAATGCTACCCAGTTTTTTATTCTAATATTCTAAGCATCATAGGCCAAATTTTCTCCTTGTCACTTTCTCAGGTCTATAATAGATTTTTTTCTCTCTCTCTCTACCTCCTCAGAATACTTAACACCTCATTTAAAATATTTGCTGGTGTATTAGGCGGAAAAACAAGTGCCTATACAAAGTGTAGGTTGGTAAAGTACAGGAAGTTCTCCCACTTGTTTCTAAACTGTTCCAAGATTTTCCTTAGCCATTCAAACTCTTGTGCTCTAACTGCATACTTGCCTCAAAATAATGGTGATGATTTTACATCACGGGTCCCGTACGCAACTAAGCTGGAAAAGTGTTGAATCATTATCTGTGCTTTGTGGGCCGAGGAAATCGAACGTTTAACTTGTCATGCAAGTCAAAATCTACACTTTCATGAGCAGCTGGTGAAATCTCATCACTACTTTGAGTCCACAATTACTTGAAAGCCAAGTAGAAACCATTTTTTTTTTTTTTCAGAGCCAAACCCTAAGTAAAAACAAACCTTACCTCCACTAACAAGTATAAGGCTTTTGCCATTACAATCACTCTCTCACTGGCTTAAAATTATTACTTCAAATGAAACATAAAGTATATTTTATTTCAGTCTATTGATTGAAATTATGATTTAAATGGAGAAAACTCACTCCTGTGGCTTTGCTGGAACTGCCTTTTGAAACCACATTGTCTTGGGAGATTGGAGGAAGTGACTGGTTACTGAATTGCCTCCAAGCCAGCCCAAAATGTTTCCAAGTACATATCATGGAAGTGAAAAGTTTATGTCAAATAAAAGAAGATGGACTGCTTTTTAAAAACGAGCCATTAAAAATGGTTTGCAACCCTTTCTGCACAATCTAATTACTAAACTATTAGATATTCTAATGTAGAAAATTATGATCATCATTTCAATTGTATCTGTGAAAAATTACATGAAATGAGGGGACACTTATTAACAGGTAGGAATCCACACAGATAAAGATTTTACCATAATTAAAGTGTTGCTAAATAGTTAATTTTAGAATTAGTGTTTTAAGAATTGAGACATGTCAAATATTTCCAGTTTCCTTAGTTTATTATGTCTAATCCATCTGAAGATGATACAGATTCATACAGATAAAAGTAAATCTTCTCAGTGATTGATGGTGATAAAATTGGAATAGGTTACTAAAATTTTGTACTTGGCCTTTCACCCATCATATGATCATAGTTTCAATAATTAGAAAGCTAAATTTGTACAATTTTTATTCTTAATGTTGAGAGATTTTTCACATGAAAGAGACTTTTTCCTTTGCTGAATGATAGATATTTTACCTTCAGTTTTTAATTTACAATGTTGAAAACATTTTTGAGAAAACAAGGAAAATAATTTAAACATTTATATTGTAATATATTTTTGCTATCTCTAAACTACCCTGGTGTTATTCACACTTCCAAGATTTCACTCGTTTTTGTATAACTTTTGTGCCGCATGTCTCTTTTCAAATGAGCTCTTCTATCTGATCATTCATTTAAATAATATTTTTATTTAAATCTCTGGGCATGTTTATAATAGCAACTTTAATATGCTGGCCTACTCATTTCAGTATCTAGCTCATCTTGGTCCCAGGTTCTAATAATTTCCCTCTTTGCTAAAAATTGGTAATCAACAATTTTACAGTGTGTTAAGAAATCATCGATTGAATATTAGAAATTATAAATAATTTTAGAAACTCAGGATTCTGCTATCTCCTGAAAATTTTCATTTGTATACTAGCAAATAGTTAATTGTATCTGAACTCAAAACTGAGGTGTACAACTACTAAAAATTTTATTTCTTTCTGTTATTTTCTGCTGTATTCCTGGGTACTTCACTGTGTAAAGGAAAATTACTTAGAGAATCAGACAAAATTTTATGCAATTTGGGAGCACATCTGTTAGTAGCGATCTCTCTATTTCTAAATACTATATTATTTCTCAGTTTTGTTTTCAAACTCTTTAATCTATTAACTGTATGGCTTTATATTGAGCCCTAGCCATCTAGCATAACAAAAAAAGTTCTCATGTGTGTGTGTGTGTGTGTGTGTGTGTGTATGTGTGTGTGTATCACTCTAAATAAACATATAATACCAAGGAAATGATGAGGGTAAAAGATCAAATAAAATGTTTCAGGGTTTAGGGGGATTGGTATGGCTACTTTAAGAGGACTAGGCATGGTAACAGGCCATCTCCAATCTCCCCATAGGGCTTCACTTCTTAACATGTGCAGTGGTTCACAATGAAATAAATGTTTAAGAAACAGCAGAGAAATAGGTTGGAAAATGTGCATAAATTTGCATATGTCCATTGCAATGAATGGAAGACTGGAAAAGAGGTGTCAGTAACGTGAAGATTGAGTAGTTAATATCTAATAAGAAATATTACTTCCCTTACAGATCAGCAACATAGAGTACTCATTGAGAGTGAATTGCTAGATTACTTTAGTTCACAGGATGCCAATAACTAGATATGTTACTCTGGATATAAAAAATTGCTATGTAAATAAAATAACTGCATTCGGGGGACAGAAGATGTATTTATGCTGGATTGTGATTTCATTCAATAGTCATCTCGCACAATTTTGTTTCATATGTTGAAAATAAAACTTAAGTAGGTCAAGGAAAAAAACTCATTTCTGTAATGAAATATATATAGTTACTAAGTGCTTCTACATGCAAAGTTGATTAATTTAACATATTCCACTTTTTAAATTCTTCTAGGTAATTATAAGTTTGCTTTTTAGGTTTAAGGCAAAAAATAATGATCTAATCCACTTGTATTTCAGTGTGCCAGCAAAGTGAATGGAGGGAGGTATGGGACCACCAAAGACTATCCGGATGACGCCATTCGATTTGCAAGAAGCCACCCATTAATGTACCAACCCATAAAGCCTGCCCATAAAAAACCAATACTGGTAAAAACAGATGGAAAATATAACCTGAAACAAATAGCAGTGGATAGAGTGGAAGCTGAGGATGGCCAATATGATGTCTTATTTATTGGGACAGGTAAAGAGACAAGAACACATTGAGACATTTTAATTGACCGTTAAGATAATAACTTTAATAACATTTTAGAAAGGATTTCCATCAAATCTATTGCTGATCTATTATATGATTTGCATATTGTTCACCCCAAATTCCAAAGATTGAAATAAAGTCCTCATGTGACTGCTACAAGAGTGAATGCTTATTGTCTGGGAATAATTATTATCATAGCCACTTTCATTGTCAAAAACATCATAATTTAGGTGAGAAACTATGTTGTCACCATTGTTTCAACTTAAGGAATAGCGACAAAATCAAACAGAGGACTTAGGGCTGTTACAACACATAATTATGGTCAATACTTAATACATCTGAATGAGTGAATAAGTGAAGAAATGAATAATTGATGTTCATGAGTGAATTGATTCCAAGTGGAACTTGGCATAATGGAAGTCGGCTGCCATAGAAAGCTGGTTTTCCCAGCAGTCCCCAGTCTCATACTGCCTTTGGCTGTTCAACCTGTGATTTAAAAAAAAAAAAAAAACTTGGGGGCAATAGCTTCATGTAAATCAGTGTGTGTGTGTGTGTGTGAGATACTGGGGATGGAACCCAGGGACAGTCTATCACCGAGAGACACCCCCAGCCCTATTTTTTATTCTTTGATTTTTTTCCTTCCATAGTTAGATTTTTTAGTATTTATTTAATTATTTTTATGTGAATCATATTGAAATTGGCATACATTCAGATTGTGCTTGGTGCCCTCTCCCCCACCATGTCTCCTTTCCCCCTCCCAACAATGAGTATCCAGGTTAAGCATGGTACTTTCATACTTTTACACATATTTGGATGTAGCTCCTCCATTAATCAACCTCAGCCTTCTTCATCTCCTATTCTTCCATTTCAGCTTTGCTGAGGTTTCCCCTCCATCATCTGGAATCCCTCTGGTATTCCTAATAGTCTCTAGTTTGGGCATATTGGAGAAAACATAAGTCCCTTCTTTTTCTGTGCCTGGCTGATCTCACTTAACATAATGTTCTCCAGGTCTTTCCATCTTCTTGCAAATGACATGATTTTGTTCTTCTTTATAGCTGAGTAGAATTTCATTGTGTGTATTTCCCATAATTTTGCAGGGTCTCACTGAGTTGCCAAGGGCCTCACTAAGTAGTTGAGGCTGTCTGAGAACTGTGATCCTCCTCTCTCAGCTTCCCAAATGCTGGGATTAAAAGTGTGTATCACCACATCTGGCTCATGTAAATCTTTAATCACAACAATGCTCATTAGAACCCATCCATCAGGAGCCAGGCATGGTGGCATACACTTGTAATCCTCCCACTTGGGAGGTGGAGACAGGAGGATAGAGCAGGTTCGAAGCCAGCCGTGCTGGTTTAAGAGACCCTGTTTCTACATAAAAAATTTAAAAAAAAAATAGGCCTGGGAGTGTAGCCCGTGGGAGTGTATCCCAGAGGTAGAAGGGCTTCCAGGAACCCCAGTACCAACAACAACAAAAAAGAACCCACCCATCAGAATAAGCCATTTGTACCAAGCAGGCCAAATGCCACCCACAATGCAGTTAAATATTTATACCAAAGCTATAGTATTCTGTATTAAGAAGCAAAGTATAATGAATATGCTAAAAGTGAATATGTAGCCTATCAATTCGTATAGCAGTAGATCTCTAGAAGAATAAGTATTCTAGCCCTTGTTACTGCAATCATAGAAATATAGTATTGAAGAAATATTGGCATATACCCATAAAAGGGATCAGGATGTATTATTAATATTGATGCTCAAGTGTCTCCATATATACTTTCACTTTAAGATTTAAGCAAACATTGATCTTATTTCCAAAAATTATCCTCAGATGCAATTTATATTTTATTTACTTATTTTAGGAGGTTAATGCTAATAATGTGCTCTTTCCTGTGGGTTCAAGATTATTAAAGCATCAGACTTCTTTAGGAAACCTAAAATTATTTAGGCATGAGTTCACTCACAGAGGTTTCCAAAAGAGTTAAAAAAAAAAAAGTGGGGCTTCCATAAACAAGATTCACATTTGGTAAGTTAATCAAAATATGTTATTTTAAAATGCCCTGGAAATCAGAAGATATATGTGATAACCAAAAACATAATTTCTTATCAGATTGACTAAAGTCATTTGAGAGAATTCCAGAAGTATAAGGTTTATATTTGTGTCATTATATATACCGTGTTTAATTCAAATAAACATTATATTAAACCATGGCTTTTCAAAACAAAAGAGTATGCTTGATGAATGCGTGATGAGTACATTGGAAAATCACACAAATACTAGTTATTTCTTCTAATACTTGTCAGAGAAAGGGTTTAATGTAATATATGCATAGTCATTACCAAATCAGAAGTTGAAAATTAATAATTTAATTTATATCTTTGCTTTTCATACGACATCAGAATTTTGGACTATTCAATATGTGCTAGTTTTCAAAATGATGATTTTTTTTCCTTTTAGTTAGTGAAAAACACAATTAATTGTTATTAATTTACTTATAATCCAATTTTATTAACCCAACCACAAAATTGATAATTTTTCATCAAATACCTTAAATAACATGGAAACTCTTAGATAAACACTTCCAAATTAATTTCTTCTGGATTATTTCTAGCACTACGTTACATTATTTGTAGAGCTAAATTAATTGTCTTATTATTATTTCATTGGAAGAAACAAGCACAGGATACTATAAATAAGAAAGATAAAATAGAAACAAAATATACATATAAATTATCAAATAATAGGTAATTATGGAAGCTAAGCAGCTAGTACAAAAAGACTCACACTCTTCAATGGTATAAACTTGATATTTTTTAAATTAAATGTATACTTAGGGCTGGGGATCTAGCTCAGTGGAAGAAAGCTTGCCTAACACACATGAGGCCCTAGGTTCAGTCCTCAGCACAAAATGAACAAATAAAAAAGTAACTATATTACTTCTGCAGAGTTTGGAATGCTCCCCAAGATTAACAGTATAGTTTCTTACTATGAAAGTAGCTTAAGTAAAAAAAAAAAAAAAAAAAAAAAATTCTTGCATCATGCATCTCAGAAGAGCTAGAATAATAATATGTCTTACATTTTTCATAATTCCAAAAGCTTTTTCGGTTCCTAACCATATAATTGGATTTTTGGATCAAACTATTTGAGAAATATATATATTACTTGTTTTAATTTTTGACTAGGCATGTAAAATTAGTCTCTGCTAGTGGAAAAATGTGGATACATAAGTAGTCATGTGGTTTTAAACTGGCAAAGAATAAAATGTTTTATGCATATAGATTTCAAATCTCATTTGAATTTATAGTTCCTACATGGATTTTAATATTTTGAAGACCAGATTGTGACATAGTGTCTAGTGTCTCTTTTGCTTTTTTACAGATACTGGGATTGTGCTGAAAGTAATCACAATTTACAATCAAGAAACAGAGTCAATGGAAGAAGTAATTCTAGAAGAACTTCAGATATTCAAGGTATTTATAATAAAAAAAACCTAGCCCAAATTTATGTACTACAGACAATTACCACTATATGAAGCAAAGAGGAAAGATACGTGAGTTTCTTTTCCTAGCAGAGCAAATTGAAGAGTGATTTAAAATTCTAATGCCTCTATTTGATTGCCACAGACTTTTTAAAAGAAGAGACCTATATTCATGTAGTGTGAAAATTATTTCAATGAACAAACTGCTACTGCAAAGAAATATTACTTTGATCACAGCTGAGTTCCAGAGTGACAATTGCAAAGTCTCATCTTGTACAAATGTTCTATCTGTACTAGCAAGAGTAACACATTTTAGTGTGAACATTGTAGCAGGACAAGCATAGGGCTTTTAATTACAGTGCATTAATTACACAAATAATTTACCCAATTGAGAAAAAGTAGAAAATAGTAATGAAAATATTAGAGTAAATAAAATCATATAGAACATATACGTGTATATTTTTACTATGTAAATATACTTTGCATGGTGACCATACAAAGTGTATTTGAGTATACTGAGTATAATGAGTCAGTATTGAGTACTGACCATTAATATCTGATCCTAGTATTTTCAAGGAGTGAAATAGATTAATTTGTTTTATGTGTATTCTTGTTCAAAGATATCTTATACATTGTTGATTAGTTAACATTGCAGTTAACAGTGTTGTAATTCATGCCTGAATGGAGGTTACTAATGAAAACATTTTTTACATTAAGATGCATCACAAAGCTGGGCATGGTGGCACATGCTTTTAATCCCAGGATTTGGGAGGCTGGGACAGGAGGATCGCACAGGTTCGAAGCCAGCCTCAGCTACTTAGTGAGGCTTTAAGCAACTTCGTGAGCTTCGGTTTCCAAATAAATTATATATATTAAAAAAAAAAGATGCATCACGGCCTTTTTTGAGTCTAAAGACACTAAACAGAACTTCAGTAAAATGGCTCTGAGGCCATTTTAAACAGTACAGCACTAACAAAGAGAAGGGCAATTGGGAAAAAGTGGCACTACCTATTCTTTGAGACACTTTGAAAGAGACACTTTGGGAACAAGAAGATCGAATGTCACCTTGTTTAATTTCACCCGGGAACATGCATGATCTGCCACGCAAATATTTTGCTGCTCTGTGAGTGTCTATGAATGAAAAATGCAACAAGCATTGCTACTGGGCTTAAAAGTCAATTTTAAGAAGTAGTCAAATGTGAAAATATAGAATCTTCATATGATGAGAACTGCTCATATATGTAGGAAATGGAGGTATATAAAAAGATTTTATTAATGAAAAGCAGTACATTAGGCCTGGGATGTCCTGGAGACCAGATTTTTCAGAGCCACACATTAAATTAACAACCATTGCATCTCAGCCAGAGAAGCTATGCTTCTATTTATTTTGCATTTCAGGCCTCTGTGTAAGATTTCATTTCACATAAGGAACCACAGGTCTCATATCAACAGCAGCCACCACCATATCTTTTTATAGAAACATTATTGCTTATATGAGTGATGCCCAAATATATAAGGTGGTCTGTAGTTTGTATCATTTAAAAAATCCACTGGCATAAGAGATCAAACATCTTAAAAATATTATTTCAAAGAGTAATTTCTCCCAGGGTAGATTCCATCTACCTATTTTTTCTCCACTTGCAGACTTGGGCTTTGTTGTGTTCCTCAAAGAATGTTCTAGTCTTAATCAATATTGCTAAAATAACACATAGACGTTCATAGCTGTACTACATATAGTCCTTCCTCCATTGCAATTCTAAGAAAATGGGGTTATTCATCTGGATCCATAGTGATTCACTGTGATCACTCCAATAGAAAAGTGTTTTGTCAAGGCTTGGGTTAATGTAATGGAAGATCATATGGCTTATTACCAGTAACAATTATTTTAAGAACTATTTTGCTTCTAATGGTTCAAGTGCTTTATGAGAAATAACATTCTTTGTTATTTTATTTAAGAATACTAGTGCTTCTAGAGCACAAGTAATATTCAAATTGAAATACAAAATTACATTCCAGAGATGAACAGTAATCTCATTAGATTTTCTACTGCTTTTCTCATCTGTATATTTGTTCCACTCCATTAGAAAAAAAAAGAAATTTAAAGCATCATTTTAATTTCATTTGATTTGGCAAAATGAAAGCTATTGGCTGCTGGTCATCGAACCATTTATATATCTAATTTTATTTCAGATGATTTGCAGCTGTGTTAAGGTATCTCTTCCTGTATTTCCTTTCTTAAAATTAAACTTTTTTTTTGTAAATTTTAGGATCCAGTTCCTATAATTTCTATGGAGATTTCTTCAAAAAGAGTAAGTTGTACATGTGTAAAAGTGTGTGTGTGTGTGTGTGTGTGTGTGTGAGAGAGAGAGAGAGAGAGAGAGAGAGAGAGAAAAACAGAGAGTTCTATATATTAAGTTCAATGGATATAAGAATATTAGTACATGTTCTTATATGTGAACAAGTTATATTTTTATTCTTGTTTTATTTTACTGGGGTAAAAACACGTAACACGAGATCTATCCTCTGAAGTGTACAGTACCTATTGTTGGCTGAAGGTACAGAGTTATAGAAAAGCTCTTTAGAGCCTACATATCTTCTTAATTGAAGCTTCCTGTCCATTGGTTGGTTCTGACAAAGTGCACAGTGATCTACATTGAATAGATGTCTTTTTATTTTTATAAAAAGAAAGATGAGTGATTTTACCTCTAGAATAAGACATTATTTTTTCTAGCTACTTCCTCACTGTTTTCCCAAAAATAATGGTAATAATAACTTCCTTAAAATTGGTGTTTGAGGTAAACTTCTTCAGAAACAATTATTGCAAAAATTGCCTCCCATTTATTTATGAGTAACTTTTTTATGATTTGCAAATAGGAGCATGTGATATTAATCCTCTTCTAGTTGTCTCTTTCATTTAGTCTATTTTATGAACTTGCCGGTATATCTATCTCTCTCTCTCTCTCTCTCTCTCTCTCTCTCTCTCTCTCTCTCTCTCTCTCTCTTTCTCTTTCTCTCTCTCTTACACACACACACACACACACACACACACACACACACACACACACACACCACATCTCTACCAAATGTTTATTTCAATATTTAAATAACTATCTACTTATCCATTTTCTAATTGGATTTTGCTATGGACCTTTAAAGGATTAAAGATCCTTTAAAGATCTTTAATCTTTAGATTAGATAACACAAGATTCTGCTGAGATAAGAATTAATAGGTTGTTTTTTGTATTCTTGCTTTTTGTATTCTTGCTACCTTCAGCCCAGCAATTTTCTTACTCCTGCATCTAAGTCTACAAAAGTATTTTGAAGTAGGCTTCATTATCGACTGAGAGAAAGTGCTGTGATTAAGTGAACACACTCAGGCGATTATGTATAGACATGGAAAGCTAGGAGTTACAGCTCAGTGAGAGTTTTGACCATTTCTGCTAGTGGCTTCTCTCTGCTTTTCGTAGCAACAGCTGTATATTGGATCTACTTCTGCGGTAGCTCAAGTCAGATTCCATCACTGTGACATGTACGGGAGTGCCTGCGCTGACTGCTGCCTGGCTCGAGACCCTTACTGTGCCTGGGACGGCATATCCTGTTCCCGGTACTATCCGACAGGCACACATGCGAAAAGGTGAGGCATGGTACTTGATGGGATGTTTGCATTGTCCAAGAAAACACTGACACTTTGGGTTTTTTTGTTCCTGTAAAAATAACTGCTATTTCTGTTTAAATAAATCACCTTCGTTATATTTTGATCATACTATAATCTTTCCAAGCTTGAAAATTACCAGAAAGATAACTTCCATGCATTATTGTGTATATTGACTGGAACTGAACATGATTTGGGACTTTATTTTTTCACCTGTGTTTGAATCATCAACTCTTCCCTTTCCTGAAATTTTTGCTGCAAGACATGAAAAGAGTTTACACAGACTTAAAATGTGGAATTATTGGGAAGCCACCGGTCCAAGGATTCAAAGACTTACAAAGAAAATAAATAAATAAATTTTGAAATACATCCTGCAGTTTCCCCATGTCTTCTCTGCCAGCTGGCCTTCATTTATTTCATTTTGAAAGTGAATATTTTAACTCCTAGGCAAATGCATGACCTGTATAATTAATGAAATGTGTGATTTAATTCAACACAAATGAAAGGTACTTAAAGACTTCCAAACACCAATGTCCACAGGTCACTCCACTATTTAGAGAAGCAAAACCTGGGATTCTTTAAACAGAAGAATTTCGGGTTCAGAAAGTATTTTGAAGAATAAGGATATTTTTCAGCTGAGGCCATATGAAGTTGTACATGGTCTGGGGTAAAAACTAAGGGAAATATATATTTTAAAACAGTAAATAGATTTTTTTTCTTAAGATAAAGTGACCAACCAAAGACCCAAAAAAAGCAAAACATAAAACTACATAAAATTTTTCTTTTGAAAAGTCGCTTATATTTATTTTAGTTATTCTTATTATTTAACTTTGAAATCTTCAGAAGTAATTTAACTCTATTATAATTACTTTATAGTTTCACATAATAGTAGAATCACATTTAATGCTTCATTAATTTTGTTTGTTAATTTGATTCAAGCTAATTTACCATTCTAGTGAGTGTATAAAAAAAGGATACGATAAGCCAATATTGAAATAGCTTTGAGAGGATATTTCTGAGCTAAAAAATTCATTAATTTTGTTAAAGGATTGAGCAAATTAATAATTTTTATACAAATGCTTACTGATATTTGAAAACAAATATTAAAGAATATGGTCATATTGTTATTTGAAAATGTAACTAAGCCAATTACTATACCACATGCCAAAGATATGAAGAACCATTCACAGAGATGTCTCTACAGGAAATAAAAACCAAAGGTGAGGATGAAATTGCAAATAATCAGGGTAGCAGCTCACTACTGAGCATTTAAAGTACTGGACTAAGTGCAGTGTATATTATAATTTATTTAATTCTCAAAACAACTCAATCTTGGAGCTTAATTTTGGAGGTAGATATATATAAGGAAATTCCAGCGAAAGGCATTGTCTGTGCATAAATTATAAAATGTCAGGGAGAATCCTACAGTTCTATAACTCAGGCATAGAATAACAGGATTCCTTGGGTTAAAAGGTAATTTGTAAAAAAAAAAATGTAATACTAGTGATTTTTAAAATTTTTTGTTTAAATTTATTTATAGCCAATGCATAAAAATGTAAAAATTTTGTTTATGAATTATCAAATGATGTGCCAGTATATGTATATATTGTATAATGATTAAATCAAAATGAAAAGAACTATCTCCTCAAATATTTTTAATTTCTCTATGGTAAAAATATTCAAAGTTTGTTCTTATAGCTTTTGAAATATATAGTTCTTTATTGATATCTATAGTCACCCTAGGAAAGGTAATTTTTATTTTTATTTTTTTTGTGGTGGTGGTACTGGGGTTCCTGGAAACCCTTCTACTTCTGGGCTACACTCCCAGACCTATTTTATACTTTTATTGGAAACAGAGTCTCTTAAACCAGCGCGGCTGGCTTCGAACCTGCGCGATACTCCTGTCTCCGCCTCCCAAGCGCAGGGATTACAAGCGTGCGCCGCCACGCCCGGCTAGGAAAGGTAATTTTACAAAATTAATAAAGCGAATTACTATATGTTATTAGAAAAAGCAAAATGTTTAGAAGCCTTGCCCCCAAATGCTCATGAATAACAAAGTTTAAATGAGATAAGGAGAAGTGATGATGAATTTACACTGAGCAGTTTCCATAACTAGATATTTCTTGGTGTATGGTATATCTTTCATGACTGAACAAACATGCAATTAGTAATATTTTAAAAGGGACAGGCGAACTAGAAAAAGTTAAATGAAAGGACCAAGTGGTAGGCAGAAATTAAGGAAATGTAGGAGTCAGAAGCCATTCTCACACATGAATTAGTTCAGTTCAGTGACATGCAATGGAGATCTTTCGGTGGTGGTAAATTCTTTTGAACCATCAGCCACCCTGGAGAACTTTTTGGATAATTTCCAGCATGAGATGGGAAAATAATTTGCTTTTATTGCAGATCAGTTTGGCTTCAGACCTGAATCGAAGCTGAAATTGAAAACTGGTCACTGAAATAAATACTCTTCTGCTCACAGAGTGAAAATGAGTTGACAGGGGAAAAGCATCAATTCACAATCCAAACCATTTGTTTAAAATGGGCTTCCAAGCTGGGCGTGGTGGCACACACTTGTAATCCCAGTGCTTGGGAGGCTGAGACAGGAGAATCGCACAGGTTCGAAGCCAGCCTCAGCTACTTAGTGAGGCTCTCAGCAACTTAGTGAGACCCTGTTTCCAAATAAAGTATAAAATAGATCTGGGAGTATAGCCCGGAGGTAGAAAGCCCCTGGATTCCAACCCCAGTACCACAAAAATAAAATAAAATAAAATGATAAAATAAAATAAAATAAGATAAAATTGGTCTTCCAAAATACAATACAATTTATAAAGCTAGGGGTTTTTTTCTCCTCCTTGCATCTATATTTTGTCTGTTGCTAGTATTCTCATTAAAATTTGTAATAGGCTAGAAATATAAAAAATATGAAACTTACTTTGCCTGGTCCTAATATTTTTTAAATAAAGGACAATTATATTGGGTAATATAAAATGAACTAAAATAGAACTGAACTGAAAGATGTAGTGTCTTTTTATAATGCATGTTTCCAATTATTTCAAAATAATTTTTGCTTTCTTCTCCAATTGCTTATCTAGAATTTTCTGGTTATTTTCTTTATTTTCATATCACTTGCATAAAATTCCTATAAAACATCATCTCTGGGGATGGTGCTACAGCTGAATAGTAACATGCAAGAGGCCCTGGGTTTAATCCTCAACACCACAAAAAAGCCCACCATCTCTGCAAAGTAGACACTATTTCCCGTTTTATTTTTTACAACTGTTTCATTATTCAGTATTGTTCAGCAGTCTTTAATTCCCTATACCAAAGTTATATTCAAGGAAGCAAAGAATTAACAACAGCAGTTTAATTTTTGTCTAGATCTGCTATCAGTTGTATAATAACTGTACATGCTGGTATAAAAGAATGTGAAATTATAAAAGACTTACTTTTTCTAGTACTTCTTTCATGAGTTCTGTGTTTAATGTAGCTCAATAGAACAATTGACATGGCAGTTTTAACCATAAAATCACAAATCTTAAGGATTTCTAATCAAGAATTTTTCATTAAATAAAACATAAACTGTATTTTTGTATATAGTTAATTATCCTAAAATTTGATTTCATCTCTGTCCTATCTTTTGACATGTATTAAGTTGCTAAAAAAGAAAATCAGAACTGACCTGGGCACAGTGGCACACACCTGTATTCCAGGTACTTGGGAGGCTGAGACAGGAGGATCACAAATTCAAGGCCAGCCTTAGCAACTTAGTGAGACCCTGTTTCAAAATTAAAAAGAAAATAGAGTGCCCCTAGGTTCACTGAGACTGAAATGGGTTTTAGGTGTCATTTAACCAACTCCATTTTACTACTGAGGACACAAAAAGCCAGGAAAAGGAAGAGTTATGCATAAGTTATGCATTAATTTTTCATTGTGGTACTGGGATTTGAATCTGGTTCACTTTTTCACATTTTATCACTGCATACAGTTAAAGCAGCTTCACTATCACTCTCCAGTTTAAAACTGCTGCTGTGCCTTCTGGTTTCCCCTCAATCTTGAAGACATTTAGAGAAGCAAGTGGTATTTTCCACATTTATGTCATACGATTTTAATCTCTAATGTAGCACATCATTGATCATATATATATATATATATATATATATATATATATATATATATATCTCCTGTAAGTATTTGCATATGTGTGTGTGTGTGTATATATATATATATATATATATCTCCTGTAAATCTTTTCCATGGATATAAACTATTGCCTTTTTATTATAAATCTAAACAATCCATTGTATATAATATGTATTCAAAAATATTCTAATTCTAATAGGTAGGTTAAAGTAAAAAATTAACTAATTTTTTGAGTCCCACTAGATGCAGGACACCTAAGAAAACATGTAAAACTCTCCAGCATATTGAATAGAGACATGCATATTCTACAATTATATCTGAACAAAAGAATAAGTTGAGTTTATTCATTTATTTCATTTTAGTAGAAACAGTATTTGCACAAATTGATAATTATGACACTAAAACAAAATATTTTGATCAAATGCTATCACATGTACATTATAAGTATACATATAAGTTTTATGACATTTTATGCTAAAGTAAATATTCTGTACCTATCCCTTACCACCCAAGACATTTCTTTCAAACCAGAAGCTTCTGGTTGAATTAAATTTTTAGCAAAATGTAATGATAATATTATTTAAATAGTATTTGAGAATCCTCAATTCAATCTTATATAAACATTTAAAAACCAGCATTGTAGCCAGGCATGTAATCCCAGCACTTGGGAGGCTGAGACAGGAGGATCGCACAGATTCAAAGCCAGCTTCAGCTACTTAGTGAGGCTCTCAGCAACTTAATGAGACCCTGTTAACAAATAAAGTATAAAATAGGTCTGGGAGTATATCCTGGAAGTAGAAAAGACCTGGGTTCCAGCCCCAGTACCACATACACACAAAGTAAATAAATAAATAAATAAATAAATATCAGCATTGTATAGATGTTAACTATTAAAAAGATTCAGGAGAAAAATGGGAACCTTGAAACCTGAATTTTATACTCTTTTTTTAAGAATGGCTGGTGAATTTTTCAATATCAGAATACAATTTGTATCTTTAATGTGGTTGGGTATATATTAAAATCTGGGAAATGGAAATCTGAACATTTTATTTTACTTTTTTTTTTTTTTTTGGTGGCACTGGGGTTCCTAGAAACCCGTCTCCCTCTGGGCTACACTCCCAGACCTATTTTTTTAATTTTTGGAAACAGGGTCTCTTAAGGCAGCACGGCTGACTTCGAACCTGCGCGATCCTCCTGTCTCTGCCTCCTAAGCGGGGAGATTATAAGCGTGCGCCACCACGCCTGGCGAAATCTGAACATTTTCTAAATGCATTTTCTTTGTCTCAGGCGGTTTCGAAGACAAGATGTGCGGCATGGAAATGCAGCCCAGCAATGCTTTGGACAGCAGTTTGTTGGTAATCCAAAGAAAATTCGTTGTTCTAAGTTACTTAGACTGTTACATTGAAGACAACTGTGTACTTCTTAAAATGATCTTTTTCTTTGTGATTTACTTATTCCAGACCAATGTTCCTGAAAGTGTTCATTCTTTTCTTCTACATAGTTAAGTTTTTGTGGATTTGACATACAATTTTTCATGCATAAATAAAAGCTCCATTAGAGTACAAGACAGTGCAATCGATTTTAATGTTTCAGGGTATAAAATGCTCATTGATATGGTTTCAAATTCTACATTACTACTAATCTATCAGAACCTATTTGTCCAGTTTGGGTATAGTCATATAAATTAATTTCCATAATTATTAAAATATGCCATTTTTTCTAACCACAAAAACTGTGGATCTGACATAACTTTTACATAATTTGCAAAATGAGTTTCATATGCCACCATGAAAATTTGATTCTAGACCTCAAAGCAGAGAAAATTCTAGAACAAGAATGTAGCATACTTAGGTGGCTAATGCTACAGAAATTTGTAGGATTTACCTCTTCATCTCATAACTGATTTTATCAAGTATGATATAACTTGTATCAATTAACCTACTGAGACTTAGAATAAAGTGAATTTTTTTTCTCTTTTATCGGAATAAATGTAGAATTGATATTGGTGGTCCACAGAAGGTGGTAGGTTGCCTGATAGGTAAATAAGAGGAAATTTTCTCTTGAGGCAAATGCAAGGAATTTTTTTTTGTGTGTGTGGTACTGGGGTTCCTGGAAGCCCTTCTACCTCCGGGCTACACTCCCAGACCTATTTTTACATTCTTATTTGGAAACAGGGTCTCCTAAGCCAGCGCCCGCGGCTGGCTTCGAACCTGCGCGATCCTCCTGTCTCTGCCTCCCAAGCGCGGGGATTACAAGCGTGCGCCACCACGCCCGGCTGAATGCAAGGAATTTTAAAACAGGAAACAATAACAGTGCTCATCTAATTGCTGACTGTGAGAGGGATGATGAACAGGCTTTGTTCCATGTTGGAGGTTGACCAGGAACTAACAGGGGGAAGAAGCACCAGTCAGTGGTGTTATATTCCCATTAAGAGACTGTAGCCTAGTGTGGATTTATTAGATGATTCAGTGCAGGGTTTAAACCTCTGGAAATAGGCAAGAGGAAGCATAGTTTTAATCTTTGGAATATTTAGAAACCAATTTTGAAGGTGAGAAGGACTCAGGCATAGTAAAAATTGTTGGAATCTAATAATGAACCCATCTTAGTTAAAATAAAAGAAAACAGAGTGTTTACTTACTTTTATTCTCCACCACAGGTAAATATATTTGCCTGCATGCAAATTTGAATTTAATTCTAATAAGAGCTCTTCTGGTCCCAAACATAGAATAGAATCTATAGGCTCATAAAGTCCTTAGTTCAGTGTTGCACTCCCTTCTTATGAAGAAGCACGATACCTAGTTGTAACCTCTTAGAAAGGTATTACATTTGTGCACATGTAGTGCCAGATCACTTAAATTTCTGATTTCAATTGGAATTATGAATTTGATCTTACGCCTTCTTTTGAATGCTTGGTGCTCATGTTCTTTTTCCTCCCTTATCAATGAATGTTGCCATTGGTTTCCTATGATTTGAATAGTGATGTACCTTCTTCCTACCCATATCACCCCATCTTGTGGAACCGTATTCCATGTGTCCTCCTTCGGCCTGGATTTTAGTGCATCGCTTTCTAAATATTTTCTTAAAATAATTCCAGTAAGCTACTAGTTATTCATGTTTCTGCAGGTACCTAATCAAAGATTATTTTTTAAATATTTTTACCACATCTTAAGATGTGGTAGAATCTACATCTTAAGCTGGTATTAACATTCCTGTTATAGGAGATGCTCTGGATAAAACTGAAGAGCGGCTGGCTTATGGAATAGAGAACAACAGCACTTTGCTGGAATGTACCCCACGATCTCTGCAGGCAAAAGTCATCTGGTTTGTACAGAAAGGACAAGAAACAAGAAAAGAAGAGGTAATCCATAGCTGCTATAGTGTGTGATTACTTAAGAGATGATTTTGAGTGCTTAAAAATCAAACTGTTACGCATGTATACATGTCCTATTTTAAAAGTTAATTTTCTTTATGATGTGCAATTTACATACACAAAATTTAAAAATGATGCATATATGTTTTATAGGCATAAATTTATATACAAATACAAATAAATTGTTTTATATACATCAGTACTTTATATCCTGGACATCGGAATTTTATTTAGGAAGGACTATAGCTTCATGATCTTGGTGGCATATTGTCAAAATTGACAGTCTTAAATTTTATCGACCAAGGCAATGTTCCAGAAAAATGGCAAACTCTTTCACCACTAACATATGTGAATAATAGAATTAAGACAGCAGGGGCACCATTAAAAGGTGGTATAACAGATCTTTAAGATCACATATAAGACACTGAGAGGTTTCCGTCCACTGGCAACAAAGTCAAGACATCAGCTCTTTCATCCTTTTAAGCAGTTTTAGGGATGAGATTATATTTCCAAAATCATCTAAATGGTGGGAAAAGAAAGATTTGTGCCGATTTTAGAGATGGATGGGCTGGCAGCAGCATTTAAAGCATATGTTTGGAAGAGTCTGGAGGCAGTTACTAGATGAGCGAATGTGAGTCTAGGGAGCTGGCAGTGTATGAGGGAGATCCCAGCGTAAGGCAGTTCAGGATGGCAGATCACGGATGGTGACTTGGGCTTTGTGTTCCGTTTTCACAGCAGTGGAATTATAAAGTAGCAAGTAGAACAACATTTGTGTATAAAAAAGGAGATAAATTTTGATGAACATTGGAGAAATGTTCCATGGTAAAAAAAAAAAAAAAAGTTGAATAAGGAAAATGAATTTTAGAGACTTGCCTTAGAGCATAGCGGAGAGCTAATAGGTACATATCTGATACACAGTGAATCAATAGAAATCTCTACTTCATTTTAGCATGGGATATTAAATATTTGTCATTGGAAACAAAAATTAGATTCCAAAAAGCCCACTTTTTATAGCCTCTGGTGAACCTAAAAACCCATATTTGGGAGGGGGGCTACGGTCATACAGTATATTCTGGACAATGATTAAATTCATGGATCCCGGGTTTCTGGGATAATAATTAGAGAGGAAGGCACCTCAGCTTCACAAAGGCTATTAGAAATAATGTGGACGCCAGGAGTGGTGGTGCATGCTTGTAATCCAAGTACTTGGGAAGCTGAAACAGGAGGATCGTAGATTTGTAGCCAGCCTCAGCTACTCAGTGAGGCCCTCTACTGCTTAGTGAGACCTTATTTCAAAATAAAGAATAAAAAACAGGGCTGGGAGGTATAGCTCAGAGGTAGAATGCCCCTGGGTTTCACCCCAATTACACACACACAGAAATAATGTGGAAATTCAACCAGGGAAAGAAAGTTCTCCTAAATTTTCATGACATCATAAGAATAAACACATCTCCAAAATTGTTAAAGCATTTTGTATTGAATTAAATTACTCTTTAGTGTTATAGTATTTTCCACTTCACAAATCTGAGCTGAAATGGCTTTTTAAATTCATCATAACTCACTTGGCAGGAGAGGGCCTGGGAATATTTCACAGTTCCTCAAGTTCAATGGCTCCAGAAGACAGAGAAGTAATTCTTTCATCAGTGGTTTCCTTCACTCAGTATGTTCTGTTTCTCATTTGGAACTCACCATAACCTTCCTCATTTGGAAATCTTTACCAAATCATTTTGACATGCTGCATCCATCTCTGTTCAATTATAAGCTTCCTTCTCATATTGTTGACACAATCTCTTCTCTTTTTCCATAATTCTTAGTCCCTATTTTCAACGGCATTCAAATTTCTCTAATGGATATATTTACTGATATTTGTAACTTTGAATGGACTCCCTGCAAAAAATATCATGTCATTGTCAGGTAATTAACAGTTTCTACAGATATAGTAAATTATTCACAATATAAATAAACCAAACACTAAATTTCTGACTTGATCAAAGGTAAATGTATATTATATACTCAAAGAAGAATGATTTGTAGGTAAGTTCTGAGTTATTGAAATACTATTTTGTACTTATAATTTTATGTCTCACTAACTATGGGACATATAGATAGATAGATAGATAGATAGATAGATAGACAGACATTATCAAATATGGATCATTGTAAAGGATGTTTAAATTTATTTAGTCTACTTCCTTCCTATGTGAATGCTCTTTAAGAATACCTCTGTAAGTGGCCATGAAGGCTTATTAGTGATGCCACAAATATAAAGTCATTAAATTCTCAGGCCATAAAGTATGTGCATCTTCTGAGTTGAAATCTCTGATGCTATGACCTCTGCCTGTTTCAGTTACCTCTGTACTGCTAAACTTGCCCTTCTGGAATTAGCCAGAAACAACATATTATTTTATTTTAAAAAATTTATTGGTGCATTGCTTAATAGAGTACAAGATGGTAGAGGCATACATGTACACATCATTCATTTAGCCCTTCCCCAAATCCCTCCCCATTTTTCCCCTTCTCTCATTTTCATGTTTGACTGAGTGATTAAAAGAAACAACATATTTTTATGGATAATTTTTTGCTCAAATTTTAATTAATCTTTAAAAATTCTCCATAACTGAATTGCTAGAAATCTTTAGAAACTATATAATTGAACTTCTAGAAAGCATCTAAAAGCTTATTTATTTGGTTTCTAATTTTTAATTAATGAATATTTTTATTGGTTCATTGTAGTCATACATCTTAATGGAGTACAAGATGGTGGAGGCATAACTTTTTATGGCAGCAATTCTCTTGAATATATGCTTTATAATTTTCTCCTTCATTAAATATAGCATATGGAACACAATCTCTAAATATTTTATTAATCCATAAATATTTATTGAGAGTCTGGTACTTCATTAGGGAACATTTTCCCTTGACTTGATAACCTGATTAGTTATGTTAGAATTAGTTGCTGTAAATATATTAAATATAAATTAAATTAATGTAAATAGATTAAGTGCTATAAATAGCACCATTTATTGTGTTATCCTGAGGGCAAAGAGACTTAATAGAAAAAATTTGATAGATGAAGCTATTCTTTAGTATGTACCTATTATACACAGGAACTTTTATAAATGCCTGCCCTTGTTATTCCTAGATCTCACAATTGCATGCTAGGCCTAATTATCCCCATGTGAAAACTAAAATACAGAGAGTTACATCTCATATATAAAGCCAGTGAAATACCTGAGGTTTAAACTTAACTATTCCTGATTCCAAAGCTATGCTTTTTTGCATTCATTCTTTGTCTAAATAGTAGGACAGTGCTGTGTGTATTTTATAGACTATACTATTCTACCCAGGTGTGGTGGCACATGCTTGTATTCCCCGCTCTTGGGAGTCTGAGACAGGAGGATCACACACAGGTTTAAGCTTAGTGAGGCTCTCAGCAACTTAGCTAGACCCTGTTTCCAAATAAAATATAAAATAGCTCTGGGAGTGTATCCCGGAAGTAGAAGACCCCTGGTTTCCATACTCAGTACCACCAAAAAAAAAAAAAAAAGAATATACTATTCTATTCTCAAATTTTTTGACTTGTAAATGAATTAATTTGGTTTATAAAAGAATGTTTAATAACTTTGCTGGTTATTCATAGTAAAATAAATTCAGATACAGATTCTACTAAAGCACAAAGTCTCTAAAATCAGAATTTAAAATATACTTTCAGATCTTATGGGGCATGGAAGAAATGTAAATTTATTTATAACAGAATTTCTGGAATTTGACTTCTGGAATTTGCAAACTGTTCCTGAAGCCAGCTTGATCCTTACATATATTTTTCTTCACCAGAATTTAGTGGAGCATATTACTGAAGCTTTGATAACAAAGGCACTTTTCATGTTCAGATCTCTAAGAACCTGCTCTTAATTTGGACAGCCACACTCTAAGCTGTGATGTCATGAATTAATGTTATACAATATATGTATCAATGGATTTCTATTTTAGAAATGCCCTTCAAGCTCTGTGGCCCTTGACAGAAGAATGTTTCTACATCACAATGCATGTGCTGTAGCATTTCGGCCTCGGTAGAGCTAGACCTCAGAGTACTCTACCTCACTTTCTTGGACTTTTTTTGTGTGTGTATGGTACTGGGGATTAAACCCTGGGGTATTCTATTTCTGAGCTACACTTCATTTCTATTTTTCATTATTTAATTTGAAACAGCATCTCACTAAGTTTTAGAGGACCTGATTAAGAAGCTTAGGCTGGCCATGAATCTGCAATCTTCCTTTCTCAGACTCCAAGTACTGGGACTACAAGTGTGCACCACCATGCCCAGCTTTATTAGACTTTTAACTGAAATAATGTTTAATTCAAGATGGGTGTTGGGTGCAGTGTCTTATTCTGTAACACCCGTATATG